>NC_048893.1:149434137-149465879 GCF_011077185.1 Oxyura jamaicensis | reverse complement strand
CCTGGCCTTGAACACCTCCAGGGATGGGGCATCCACAGCTTCTCTGGACAGCCTGTGCCAGTGCTCAAATTCTGCCAGTGCATTTGATCTGGGGAGTATTGTGCATTCAGATGTGCATCAGTTATTGATTAAAGACTGTCAGATCTTGCGTATCAGCATTAAAAGATAGTTCATGCACATTTCATGCCATTATTTTAGCCCCCAGTAGCGTACTGGTCTGTCTGAAAGTGGTGTGGCTGCTGCTACGTGGCATGTTTCTTCTGCAGCCCTGAGGTATGTCCATGAGGGATCCCCAGAGAAATGTCCTGAGCTAATTTGAGCTTCTGCAGCCACTGCTCATCAGCTGGTATTGGCAGTGAGGTCCTCTCACAAGTCAACACCTGAGTCTTGGGCCCAGAATAGCAGTCCAAGGGGTGAGGTTGTTCCCTTTGAAAAGCCCTTGGGAAGCAGTAGCCTGGCATTGCTGCCCCTTCTGGTATTCTCCTCTGCTGCTTCTCTTTACCTGTGAGTGCTGAGCAGGCAGGGAGCAAGAAGTCATGTCAAAACCTGTAGCTGTTGCTGCTACCACAACTTGCACGTTCTTCTCATTGATGCAGTAGTGGCTTCTGAAGCTGCAACACGTTTGCAGTTGTGCCATCAGCCTTCCCCCCTCTGTGTGTTGGACGGACACATCGATTCCTTAACTCTGTCCTTTGAAAGTGGAGCTGGCAGTCAAGAAAGCTGTAGGATGTGGAAGAAGAGAATTTGGGGGCATTGTAGTAAGTGCAGGGGTGGAATGTGGAGCTGCAGAGGTGGTTTTCTAGGTCGTTCCCTTAGACGAGATCTCAGGACGTGTGTTGCAGCAACAGCGCTAGGATTGCCTGTTGCTTGGGCAAATTGTCACTTAAGAGGTGCTTTGGGACTGCAAATGTATTCCAAGGTCTTTGAAGATAACACTTGATGCATTTTAACTCTTTCGTTGTACGTCCTTTCCATGGCATGGAGGCACTGGGGGTTTTTTACTCCTTGTGCACATTTGTGTTAGTGCCGCCTGTAGGTGCTGGTACCCAGGTGGGTGGCAGCACACCTCTTCGTCCTGCACGGTGTTGCAGATCCGTCAGACCCAACTTTTGCTTTCTAAACGTTACCTTTACATTCTGAGGAAGGCACTGGGCTTGGATGTCGAAATACCTGACTGTAGGAGTGTTGCCTTCTCGCTGGTGACCTCACATAGCCCTTAATCAGGGTCTGTGTGCTACTGAATGGTAACGCAAACCACTGCCTCCTGCCCTGAAACACCTGGAAACAAAACATTTCAGGAGTTGTGTTATTTATCGGAGAGTGTTTATCTTTCTTCATTTTAATGGACAAGAATAAACTTGTCAACCACGATGACATTTTGAGAAGCTTGAGAGTAGAAGTTTCCGTTACTCATGTGATGTTCCCCGTGGGTGCCTGTCACATTAATGGCTTGGTTGCTTTTGTGGCTTTTCACTTGGTGACGTGCTTAAAAACTAAATACCTCTCCTCTATAATAAGGTTTAAAGTGTCTGAGCTGGAAGCTAAAAGGACGACTGTATCAAAAACGTGTGTTTGCATTTTTGGGTTGGAAATTGCAATGAAATCTAAATACAAGTATAAAAGCTGTACAGACATACAAAATCATGGAGGGAAATCTTGTGATTTGCTTAATGTGTGGGTTTGTTTTTTTTGATCATTATGTGAAAATTTTGATAGGATTAATGAATTCTTGCAAAAAATGTTTAAACTTATGAAATAATGTAAATATATTTAATACTAAAATATCAAGTTTTATCAAACTGGTTCAGAAATGTCTACCACTGTAACTACTCTTACTGTTTTCTTTAGGGGTTGCTTTCAAATATCTGTTGTATCTGGGTTAAAAAGCTGACCTTTTCACATTAAGAAGTATTAACTAAGTTAAATTAACTAACAGAGCATTGGTTTTTGAGTGAATGCATGTGTGTTGTGTGCATAGTAACTTTCACAGCTGGAGGCAGCTCTGGCTTGTTTCCCTGCAGTGTTCTGCAGTACTCTGATGGCTTCACATGTTTTTTAAAGCATTAAACTAAATCAGATGAATGAATAATTGAAAAAAAAAGGACATCTAAAGATTATAGAACTTACTTTTAAGAGAAAAAAAAAATGCAAGGAAAGAGACTAAATTGAAGGATGGTTAACTTTCTTGCATTACAAAAAAATCAGCCAGGCTTGCTGCCCTCCCGATACAACTTTGAGAGAAAATCTAATCCTGAAAGTAGAGCCTACGGTTAGCAGAGTAACATCAGAGTTCCTCCAAGTCTCTGCCTATCTCTATTAAAGGATAGTAAGTCAAATACATTAATTGTTTAAATGGAGTGAAGAAGGTGAGTCTGTAAATAATGAGCCCAGAAGTATGGCTGGGGACTGGAAGAGTGGTTATAAGTACAAGTAGATGTTCCGACACACGTAGGAAGAGATGCTTTCTTCACATGGTGAGTGGCAGAAGACTGAAGACTTCAAGGTGGTGTGAGCAGCTAACGGCACCTGTGGCAGTTGCTGAAGTCACCAGTTAGTACTTGGATGAGGGTCATGCTTAAATTACATAGCAATAACCGTATTTTTGATGGCAGCAGGATTGTGCCTTGATTAAAACCTTGGCTTTGGTCCCTGTTAGGATCTTTCTTGCTAGCAGTTCACTCTTCCGACATGCAACAGATCTGAATCATTTATGATAGTTTATCTGGATACATGCTAAGTGCTGTGTTATACTTTCAGTGCAGTTTTGTTCTTCCTGAGCTCCCACTTGTAAGAAATCATATTGTTCCCTGTGTTACCTAAGGGTAATGACAACAGAGCTACGTGTTTCATGATCATACCCTGCAAAAAAGCAGTTGCCCATAAATCAGTAGGTTCTGTGCTGTAACTGAGAGGTTGGGGAAGGAAGTAAATGGGATTCAAGTTGCACATATGGAAAAGAGAAAAGACACAGAAGAAATAGTATGTCAGAGTTTTTGTATCGGCTTGAATTACCGGGAAAGAGTGCAGCAGCTACTCCAACAGCTGAGGATGAACTGCTGGGTGTACTTGTGGAGGATATTCCACTTGACAGATTTTAGGGAATGAGCATTGCAGGTGTCCTGTTGTCCGCATGCGTTCTTCTGAGTGTTGAAAGTCGTGCTGTTAGGGAAAGAAACTGATTTCACAAATGTCCCGATTTTATTAATTTCTTTATTAATAATTATAATGATTGAACGGAAGGAAGATGAATGTTTTGTAAATTAACTTCAACATGACCCAATAGAAAGTAAATTTACTCAGGACATTTATTCAGGTGGTTTCTGATGCATAGGCTCTAGAGTAAAAGTGAATCTCTGATAAAAAGGAAACAAAGGTATTTGTCTCCACTAGTTTTACACGCACATTTTGCTAGCAAAAAAGAATGATTTGTTTTATTTCCTGAAACATTGAGCTCTAGGGGGGCTGCAGAGGAGGATATCAACTCCACAGGTACAGAGAGCTTTGGTTTAATTATAGCCAGACAATTAATTTCATAAGAGAATGTTGAAGAAAAAATGCCTGATTAATACTTAGCTGTTGTTAATGTCTCTGAAGACTTCCTTGGGTTGGTGTTTTTCCTGTCTATTTACAAGGGAAGTTGATCAGATAAAAAAAAAATGAAGCGATGCACTACTGTTTTCCAATCACTTGTCTAAACATGTCACTTTTTAAATGTAAGAGATTTTTCTCTAAAATGGCTCCTTTTTGTTTGTTTTCTGTCTTTAAGATAAAGCACCTTTGTCAAAGAGCCTGTTACTAGTCCCAAGTGCCGTCTCGATTCTGTTGACTCTGCTCTTCCAACATTACCAGAAGTTCTTTGCATACAACCTACAAGCTATAAAAGAGGATTTTCAGGTAAGGGTTATTTATTTATTTATTTATTTATTTGTGGAAAGAGACTGCAAAATACTCTCTTCTGAGCCATTTTTCCCAGTCTATTTCTCCTCTGGTTCTTTACCTTTGTTTACTGTTGTAGACCAGCTCGCTCTTAGCTTTTATTATGTCACCCCAGTAGGCCACTGCGTGTAACAGGCCATTAACTGCTTTTTGGATGAAGTGAGAAAAACTGATCTGAAACTATCAACACGGCCTTTCACTTCTCTCTTTTGTCTGGGAAATGCTTGTTTTTCTGTCATCTCTCCTTCCAGCCACTGCCAGTTGGGAAGCTTGCTGTGAATGAAGTGTGTAAAACCTCTGTAATAATATAAGGATTTTAGTACGAATGTCTATATCTTCATGTGCTTAGTTTTTAAGGTTATTGTATTTAGCTACTCTGGATAATATACCATTTATTTTAACATCAGAGGCCATAACTTTCACACTGTAACTTCTGCTATAGTAAGGTATGGAAAACTAAAATTTTCCTGTTGAGGAGAGCTGTTGCTTCTCATCTGGGAATCCCAAGTCAGAGAATTTGTCACGCTCCAAAGTAACCTGCTGATTTGCTTAGCTGTCTTATTAGATGTTTGTAGCTTATTCCCAGTTCAAACTGGGAAACCTTATCTTTTAGGTATTATATCTTGTAAGATTTTGTTCTGAGCTTAATTAAGGAATCCTTAATACCTTAATTGGAATCCTTAATTGATATTATGTCAGTTGTAGTTTTCAAAATAATGCATATAGAAGTGACTAGATAAAGTTTGTGGTCTTTTTTTTTTTTGAAATGCTATTGCTCAACAGGGAAGTGTCAGCTTCTGTAGTTATCTTTTCCCCAATGTTTTACAGTCAGATTAAAAAAAAAAAAGGTACTTAATGTCTTTGAGAATGTTGACTGTAGCCTATAAGCCTTAAAAAAAATACAGAATTTATCTGGTGATTCTCCATGTTATTGCACTCTGTCATCATTCTTGTCAGTAACAAGAGCTTGTAATTGTAATAATGTAGATTACAACTCTGTAAATTAATGTCTGCCTTTTAAAAGTATTACAACCAAATGTTTGGGGAGAGGGAGGAGAAAGGCTGAGAAACTATTCATATTTTAAAAGGAAATTTTGTGGTTTGGAGTTTGTTTTTTGAAGTTTGTCTTTAGAAGAGTCTTTCCATTTGTCTGAAAAACATCAGTAGCTGTGTCTTATTCAAAGAAACCATCCTTATTGTGTCTTAAGCGTAAACATTTGTGAGTATCTGTAGAAGCTATGATATTTTTATTGTGATGCTTTGGGGAATTTATAGTGTGTTTTTTTTTTTGTTCTTTCCTGAAATAACTGTTCCATTTATTGTCATAGTAAACTATCTAATGTGTAATTGTGTCTGTGTATTTCCAAGATCAGGGAGAAAATACCACTGAACTCTTACCTGATGCTAATATTCAAGTAAGGAAGTTGGGTTTAGAATAAATACATTCATCCACAGGTATGAGTTCAATGGAATGGGATTGTTGCAGTGGCCAGGCAGGCATTCAGTGTATCGGATACTAACTCTTGTTAAGCTGCTGCAGAGCATAGGGAGTAAAGCGAGCAGTTGGAGAGCGCTTTTGATTTGGAAGGCAAAATGTACTGCTGAAAACTAGAAGATCTTCATCTCCATAACAGAGACCATCCAGAGCAGTGAAGAAGCTGTGTGTAAAATGAAGTTACTTTAGAGTGATGTATTTTTTAGGCTAATTGAAGTAAAGAGCAATTGGACTTAGAAGCCTTAAATAGTCTATGAAAAGACAATTCAATTAGTGTATCATGAAACATTCAGCTGGAGGGATAGAGCCCTGCCAGTTTGGTGTTTAGGAGGGGTGGTACTCAAGCTACTGGCTAGGTTTTAATGCTGGCCATCTTGACATGGGACAACTAGAACTGTGAGGTCCCACTTCTTTTCTTCTTTGTCAGTCTTTCGATATACTAGGGAGATTAGAAACAGAAGTATTTATCGGTTGAGGCTTAAAGACCTTGAGTGGAGAATGCCTAGAAGGCTGTGACTTAAAAAGGGGAGTTAGGAGAGCCAAACCTGAGCTGGAAATCAGCAAGGAAGATGAAGCTCAACAAAGGTCATTTCTGTATGCACATCTGCAGCAAAAGGAAGGCCTAAGGAGACTGTCGGCCCAGTCCTCATTATGGCACGAGGTTGAGGTACTCAAAGAGATATTCAGGCTGATATACTTAATAGTTTCTGCTAGTATGTTTTGTCCTCAGGCCTCCAAGGCCTCTAAGCCTCCTGGTAGAGTCTGTGGGAAAGAAGTAGTATCCATCATAGAGAAAAAGAGGGTTAGGGGTCACCTACCCAACCTGTACACTTACAAGTTAATGGGACCAGATGGGATGTCTCAGGGTGCCCAAGGAGCTGGAAATGTAATTGCAAGACCTTTTTTCCAGCATCTGGGGAAGTTCATGGCAATTGGTGGAAGTTCATGGCACCTGATGACTGGAGAAAGGCAAACATAACACCCATTTTCAGGAAGGAAGGTCCAAGTAATGCCAGGCCATTTGGCCTTACCTTGGTCCCTGGGAAGGTTGAGGAGCAAATCTTTTGAGAAGCCATTTCTATACACATGCAGGACACAAAGGTGACTGGAGGCAACCAGCATGTGTTTACCAAAGACTGCAGTGTATCAGAGGAGATGAGAAAGAGGTTGACCAGATCTTTTCCTAAACCTGTTCCTTGAAGAGCCAGAACACCCACCTGTTCCAAAGGAGGATCAGATAACCTGTGTTTATCTGATTAATTGGGTCTGATCTGGTTGAGGAATGGAGACAGCCACTGTGACAAAAACTGAAAGCTTGTGATGTTTCATACCAGGAGGATGGCTGCTCCAAATTTGCTCCACCTGCAGGTTTACAACTAGAGATGAGAGTCGGTGCCCCTGAGGAAATGAGGGGCTGAGAGGTCCATCTGGTGAAGCACGCAAGCTGGCAGAGCCTCATCATGCAACAGCACCAGGAGGAAGTGGCAAGTGAAAGTATCAGAAGATTGTTGCCAGGAACAGAGGCCCCCATCTGCTGTCCTGACTTGTGGAGGGAGGCGTGCTGCTTGCCAGGGGCTCAGATGTGGGACGTTGTGAAAACTGTCGAGGCTTGTCAAGCTTTCAGACTACTATCCTCTGCTGCTCTTCTACATGGGCATCAGTGACACTCAGCATGGCTTAATGGCTCTGAGGATGGTGGCCAAGGACATGGAGGTCAGTGTGCTGTTTTCCGTGATCCAGCTGATGAGGATGAAGATCTTGAGGTGGAGAGAACAGATGCTGTGGGTCAACAATTGATTGTACAGCTGGTGTCTGCAAAAGGGATTTGGGCTTTGTGCCCATGTCACAGCCTCTGAGGATTGTAGATTACTTGGAAGAGGTGGGATTCACCTGACCAATTCCAAGCCTCTGAGACCAGTGTGAAAGTCTAGAGCAAAGAAGACTAAAACTCAATGGAGGATCAGGCCAGGGAACATTTAAACTAATAGCGCATATGAAAGTCCATGGGACCTGGTGTTACACATCCACAAGTTTTGGAGGAGTTGGCTTATGTCATTGTGGGGCTACTCTGGATTATCTCTGACAGGTCATTGTGATCAGGGAAGGTTCCTTGGCTGAAAGAAAGCAGATGTTATTCCTGTCTTCAGGAAAGGCAAGTAAATAAATTTAGGGAACTACAGGTTAGTCATCCTCACCAAGTTCCCTGGGAAATCGATGAAGCAAATCCTCTTAAAAATCATTTTCAGGCACATAAGGAACAAGAAAGTGACTGGGGGTAGTCAGCACAGATTTATGAAGTGGAAAACTCATCTATCTGATGGCCGTCTTGGTGAATGACAGGATCCTGTTTGTCTTGACTTTTGTAAGGCTTTTGACAGTCTTCCGTAACATCCTCAGACAAACTGATGAAGTACAGATTAAGTAAGTGAGCAGTGAAGTGGGCTGAAACCTCATTGAACTGCTGGGCTCACAGGATTGTAATCAGTGGCCTGAAGTCCAGCCGGAGGTCAGTCACTAGTAGCGTACACCGGGGTCAATATTGGAGACAGTGCTGTTTAGCGTCTTTGTTCACAACCCATGGATGATGCAAAACCTGGATGACTGATTGGTGTACTAGGTGGTTCTGCTGCCTTTCAGAGGTTCCTCAGCAGGCTGGAGGAAAGGGTCAGTGGATCCACATGAAGTTCAGCAAAGGCAAATGCAAAGCCCTGCCCCTGGAGAGGAATAACCACATGCACCTGCACAAGCTGCAGGCTGACCAGCTGGAAAGCAGTTTTGCAGAAAAGTCCCTGAGAGTCTCCGTGGAGAGACCAAGATGAACATGAGACAGCAAATGCAGCTTTGTGGCTAGAAAGGCTGACAGCATCATGGGCTGCGTTAGGAAGGCCATCACAAGGAGGTCAAGTGGAGCCATCCTTCCCTTCTGCTCAGCCCTGGTGAGACCATATCTGGAGTGCTGTTCTTTGTTTTGGGCTTGCGAGTATGAGATAGAGCTGGGTATTGTACTGGGAAGAGTCCAGTGGAAGGCCACTGATACAGTTGGGGGCTACAGCACTTGATTACAGGGAGGTCCTTTTCCACCTCTGCTGTTCCATGTTTCTTTAAAATAATGCCTGACCAAATTACTGCTTTTTCCATGAGGTAACTGGTGCTGTGGACAGGGAGAAGTCAATGGGTCTTCCATACCTAGACTTTAGCAAGACCTTTAACCCTGTGTCCCATTGTGTCTTTGAATCCATGTTGCTGAGGTACATACTGAATAACAGATGACCAGGTAGGTGAAAAACTGTCTGGAACTCTAGATGGTATTGTGGTCATTGGTTCAAAGTCCACCCAGCAGGTAGGGATTAGGGGAGGGCCCCTCAGGGTTCACTACTGGAATCAGTACTGTTTAGTGTCTTCATTTACCACCTGGCTAATGGGATGGAGAGCACTGTCAGCAAGTTAGGGGGCGACCCCAGTTGTGGGGAGTGAATCCTTCACAGGATTGCAGGCAAGTGACCCTTCCCTGTGAGCTGACAGAGTACTCCAGGTGTGGTCTCACAAGTGCCCAGTTCTGGGATCCTCAGTACAAGAAGTATGAACTACAGGAGCGTGTCCACCTAGATAGAACATTGGAGTATGTGGCATGGAAGGAGAGACCGAGAGCACTGGGTGTACTCAGCCTTGAGAGGAGGCGGCAAAGAGGAGACACCTTACTGCTGTCTACAAGTGCCAGATCAGAAGCTGGAACTGAACTTGACTTGGAGGAGCACTGCTGTAGAGAAAGAGGTAACAGACACAAGTTGGAACATGGGAAATCTTGCCTAGTTATAGGGTTTGGGTTTATTTTTTCTTAACCATGAGGATAACCATGTACTACAACAGGTTGCCAAGAGAGGTTGTGGAACCTCCATCTTTGAAGATGTCCAAGACTTGACTGGATGTGGCCTCAAGCAAGCTGATCTAATTAGACCTACTGAGAGCAGTACCCTGGATTAGATGGGCTCTGGAGGTCACTTCAAAAATATTTTTTTCTATAATTCTACAGCTTACTAGGGTTGTTTTCTTTTTTAGGGACATGAAAATTTGAATTGATTAAATTGTAGATTTGTTTTAGCAGGTAGACCTCTTCCTTGAAAACATTCTATTTTTAAACAGACTTCCTGAGCTCTGTAACGTTCTAGTCGCTAATTTTCCTCCTTAAATGCTGCACTACATTTCTGTTATTCGCCTTGAGTATTATATTCACTCTGAGCACAAACTCTCTAAAGAATTTTGTGAGGAAAGAGAGACTTAACATGACAATGCTTAACCTTCTAGATTTGGAGACTTGTATGTGGGAGAGCAATATGTCTTGATCTGAAAGACACATTCTGCAGCAGTCTGCTCATTTACAACTTTAGAATTTTTGAAAGAAGATACGGCAGCAGAAAATTTTCAGTAAGTTCCACTTTTGTTTTTTTAACAGAAATTGTTTTCTGCGCTGTTCAGAATCTTGTCATCTTAGATTAATATTGCAGTTTTTATTAGTAATATTCCATATGGAAATATATGCTAAAAGGTTTTAAAGTGAATTGGGTTTCCAGAAGGCAAAATTTATATTTGTAACGTGTTATGATCAGTGGTTTATTCTAAGTAAAGTTGGCATCTGTATCAGTTGAAAGTTATCAGACCCACAGAATTTGATTTTGGAACCAAACTCTTTTTTATTCTTCAGTACCTAAACATTTAGATCTGGAAATACGCTGTGTTAAAGTTTATGTTTGTATTGATAGAACTAGCATAGTGCTTTTCTTATTTATTAAGAGATATATTAAATTCTTATTTTTAAACTGTTGTATTAATTCAATTCAAACTTTTTCTTTCCAGTCCTTTTTACTGGGTGCTTGGATGCTCTCAGCTTTGTTTGATCTTCTCCTGGTAGAAATTGCTCAGTATGTATTTGGCATCACCATCAGCAGCTTGCCTTCTGGTTTGTAAGTAACTCTTAATGAGCTGGTTATTTTAGGCATAGTTTTAAGGGAATATTTCGTGCACATTTAATTAAAAAACTTTTTTTTTGTAGCCCTTCAAGCTAAATGTAGTCCTCTGTTGAACTACAGTTTAAATGTTTGTGGTATAACTAGTACATTTTCCAACATTTGTTTTGTAGTTGTGATCTGGGGTTAACTTGTTCAAAATACCTGATGATGTATCCATTCTGTTAGGCCCAGATCTACTGTCCGCATGATTGGAAAGTGGCTCACAATGCACAAATTATAGCCATAGTTATTCTTGTTCTGTTCAGGAAACCTGAAAACTGAAGTCAGTTTGGTGCTGATTCCTTTTTTAAATAAAAAAGATAACTCTAATTCATATCTTCATGTTAATTTTTAACTGCATATACAATTGTATGCATTTTGTACAGGTATTTCATATGTGTGTCTCAAAAACTTGAGTGCGAGAGCACAATTTCATTTACCTTTGGCATCTGAAGTTCCTAAAGCTTTAAGGTGCTTAGTGGTTGAGTTTTGTGTAACCTATATTTGACATTTCTGCAGTTAATAATAGGAGCTGTATGTGCTATGGTAGAACCGTAGAGCTTGCAGAGCCTTTGTGGTTAAGTTTCTGACAAGCAAGATCAGCCTCATAAGACTTGAGTTCCCATGTGTTGCATACTCTGAGGTAGCAATAAAAGCTCCTGGGGCAAGATTTTTAATACTGAACACTATACCAGGTTTTCTGATCTTTGCTTTTTTAGTGTGACTCTTGACAGTAGCTAAAGGCTGATTTAATAAGAAAGAATAAAGCATATGTTTGGTATTAGAAAAATACATTTCTTGTAGTAGGTGAGTATTCAAAAGGAGTCTAAAGCTTGAGTGGGACTGCAGATATTCAGCATGTTTGCTACTTCGATGGTTTTTAGCTGGGACGTAAGCTATTAGTGTGTCTAGACAAATTCAGTATTCTCATCTGTGTAAAAAGACACTTTGTGCAAGAGCAGAGTGTAATAAATGTGCACATCACACCCACAGGGAACTCATGAACAGTTCAACTACCGTCCTTTTTGATGGTGCTTTTACCTGTGACTGCCAGAGCTGCTGTCAGTTACCAGAAATCTAAGTCAAAGAAATTTTTAGGTGAAAGAAATAGAAAATTTTCCTACATGTTCATTCTCTTTCAATCATACTGATGTATTGATCTTGGCAGAATGAAGCTGATTTTAGGCGTGTAGGATATGCAATAGTTTTGTGATTGTTAGGCTGTGCAAATATAAAGAATATATGATACATTGCCTATGATACATTGCATCACAGTTTTTCAGTGTTGTCTGTTTTATTACATGAATAGTCACTTTTTGTTGTCAGGCAATATTCACAGTTTTTCGAGATGACCAAAGTGGTGGACAGTTTCACACAGCTACTAGGTTTTAATTCATTTCAGAGTTACAGAAGCTGTTGGGCAAATACGAAGAGGTGCCGTTATAATTCTACTTCTCTCATAGTTACAGTGCAACAAACATCTGTTATTTCTGGCTATAGAACATTTTTCACTGTAGACAAAATGCTAGAATTTGAGAAAAGAATCACTTGTTTACATTACAAAATTCCCCCCGTTTTCTCTTTTTATATCATTTCGCTGTTCACATTACTGAGTGACCTTACACTTGCAGTTCGAAAACTCTTCCTGCGCACGCTTCGAAGGTAATTGCGATACAGGATTACACTGATGACTCTAGCCTGGAATTGTTTAGAGACAATATAGTACAGTATAACATCCAAGCAGGTACTGAGGTTCATGAGGAAGGTGGTGAAGGCTGCCCAGGGATTGTAAGCTGTATCTTCCTTCTGCAACATCATGAAGGCAAAGCAAATGTGGAAGGGTACAAAGCAGACGAGTACTTGAGCAATCAGAGTAACTATGATTCTGATGGATCTCTCCTTGGCCTTAGGCTTCAGTTTGGAAGTCTTGCCACGGATAAAATTGTAAATAATGACGAGGTAACACCCCATCATGATAACCAAGGGAATCAAAAAGAAAAATATCAGTCGAGAAAAGTTCAACATATTTATTTCCCTTAAGTGGATGATATCGAGCATTTTCAGGCAAGTGGTAGAATTCGAGGCTTTGTCTGGATCAGAATGTAGGAACAGCAGTGGGGAAGTTGTTGCAAGGGTCATTATCCAGATTCCAGTGCAAGCCAGCAGAGCTTTTTTTGTATTTTTCAGTTCCTTGACATGCTTGGGCTGGACAATAGCCATAAATCTGTCTACGCTTATAAAAGCAAGCAACCACAGAGCAATGGCTGGATAAAATACAGTCAAAGCGCTGATGAACCGACAGAATGCATCTCCAAAAGGCCATGTTTCTTGCCCATGGTAGACTATCCGAAAAGGCAAGGAAAATATAAAAATTATGTCAAGCAGTGCCACGTTGATCATATATACAGTTATAGTTGTTCTCTTCTTGGTAGTGCAGCTGAAAACCCATAGTGCAGTGGCATTCACTAACAATCCCACTGCGAATATAAAGCTGTAGAAGACCAGTGATGCAATCCTGTATTCTTCAGGGTGGTGATTTCCAGGCATTATGTTGTAATTGAATTTAGGAATAGTTGTTGCACCCCATAAGAACCCTGAAAATAGATGAGGTAGGAAAGATTATTCTCAGACAAGTAAAAACTGTCTTTAAAAACGAATGAGGATTTTTGTCGGATGGGGTTTAATAATGACTACAGATACATACCATGCCATGAAGAAAGTTTGTGTACTGCCAGGCTTGTGAGGAATAGTATGGATAAGCTATTTTTAATTAAATATGTTAAATTACTTAAGAGAAATGCGAAAGTCAAGATTGCCCAACTATTTTGAATGTGCTTCAGTAGCTGATAATTAGGTAGAAACAGCTGTAACTGAAGTTATAGAGCTATTTGCTAAAGAGAATATTTTTTGTCCCTGTTGAAAAAGTAATGACTAGTTACGAAAAGAAGTAAGAACATGGCGTGTAGTGACATTTGGATATGCAAAAGGAAGTATTTGCTTTGCATTTTATTTGTGTAGGAACTATTTAGATCCCAAAAGAATAGGTGCATGCTCTTGCTCATAAAAGCCATCAAAAAGCTATCTCGATAGCTCTGTAGGTTCAAATAAAGTATTTAATCCCCAGGCTTCAGAGTGAACCATCTGACATATGAACGAGATGAATAGGTTTATAGCCTGCCTATTTAAAACAAAATAAAAAGATGGGAAGCAGCACAAACTCCAACCAGAGCCTGTGTGAACAGCACTTTTTGGGAAAAGTTGCCTGCTGACGTAGCTATTAGCCAGCTGCCCCAGAGTGCAGCAGCGTTGCTTCCTTCAGCTAGGAGTTTGAAATCTGAAATTTCATTATGCAAGCTCAGCTTCTGAGGGCAGAAAGAGGTTGTCCCCTGGTTTACTCTGGAGCTATTTGAGGATGCCAGAACGTACTTGGTGGTTGCATGGGTGCTTTTGTTAACCCACCCTTCCTCTATTTTCCTGTCTCTCGGTTTTATCGCCATTCTGTGAATTTGCATGGGAGGGTTTGTCCTGTTTGACCCCTTAACCAACCCTGTGGCGGCTTTTTGAAGAGAAGGAAAGAGTGAGTTTGTTGTTTGTCCGATCTTCCTACCTGTGACAAACAGCTACGTAACTCCTACAGCAGCATGTAGGCACCAAAACTTTATCAAGAGATGACTGATGCATGGTTCCTGTGTGCTTTACCCCCAGAGTGGAGAATGCATTAAAACAGAAGGTCACTGTTACAGCTCCAATATTCCACGCTTTCACTGCAATGCCTACCAGGTACTTTATACGGTGGTGTAGGAACTTCTGTACTGGTTTGAACCAGCATCTGCTTGGGGTATAGCACATGCTTGCAGCTCTGTTGAAATATTATCTGTCATACCGTCCCACTTTTATTACTGTTACATAAAATTGTCCACATATTGCTAGGAAAAATCCCACTCATTTTAAGAGTTTGGCATCGTTGGAAATGCTTGAGAAACCTTATTTCAAAACAGCATGGCACCAGCTATTTCAGCAAGGCTTTGTGATGGCATATAATATAATTTTGCTAATATTTAATGTGAAAAATAATCTTAAATATGCATAAACTCCTCATAAACTTAAAAAAAAAAAAAAAAAGACAACAAACCCTCAGAAACTCTTTTTTTCCTTGTGATTTCTCTTGCTAATAGTTGTTTATGACATAGTGCATTACTACCTATATCAAGATCCCGACTGACTTAGCAGGTAAACTGAGTACTAATGTATAGGATAGGTAGAAGAATTTACTCTTTATAGATGAATGTTAATAAGTAACATGGGTTTTAGTTTTGGTTTTGCTCTTCTCCCCTTTGGACTTGCAGTGACTGTAGTCATTTCTAGTCAGGTCTTGTTCCTGAAATGACCTGCAGGTTGATGTTGATGGGAAGAGGGGAAGCTGAATCTGACTCAAGCTTGTAACAGGAAAACCTGTGGCTTATTTGCAGGTTATTTCAGGGTTGAGCCAATTTTGAGGTATATCAATAGACATATTGTAACAGCAAGGTGTTTTAATTTTATTTAGTTGCTGAAGTCATTGTTTCCAAATATTGTGGGTTTAAATGCATATCAGCATTGTCATTATGTTTTTATCCAAAATTTACTTTTTAAGAATATAAAAATAAACATGTAGATAAGAAAAAATGACGTTTGAAAAAGAAAGGTGAATACTTAACTACATGCATTTATACACAAATGCAACTAGTCAGGTGTTTTTTTTTTTTTAGTAGTAGTAGTAGTACTTGTTTGCATGGTTTGCAGGTTGATAGCTCACAGATCAGCCCAAGCAGGTCTTCAGGTGCCTCTGGTTGGACAGTTCTGCTCTAAATGTTATATTTCATAATGGGAATGCTTACTTCTATTGATAAAAGCACTTGCTGAAGTCCCTGGAATCGCTGGTTTCCAGGTGTCTGTCTGTGGTAGTTTTGAATGATTGACCTGACATTTGTCCATATGGTTTGTCAACTGTTCTAGCTTTTCAGTTATGGCTGAGGTCCTTAATGACTAACACGAATCGTAAAGCCTGTATGGGTGCTATGTACAAGAACACCATCTTTCAGGACCAAGTCAGAATTCATTCTTTTCTTCTAGATTTTTACTACAAGTTAGGGAACTTGTAGTGATTCCATTTAAAGGATCGTCTGTGTACCTCTTCGTCCAAACCTCCCAACCCCTTTTATTTTCTCTGTCTATCCCTTACACTTTCTCACATTTCCATGAGGAGGACATGGCCTCCAGTGAGTCACAGGGAGACCAAGCAACAAGATTGTAGTTTAATAAATGATTATTTTTGGTTTAATGAAAACAAATATTTTTATTTACTGATAATATACTTACTAATGCTTTTAGTTATTAAATATTTTTAAATCTGTTGTAAAAATCCTGAACAACAGTGTTTATGGGACTGTTTCTACAAATGCATTCATTTTGCTTTAAATGTTATTTATAGAATGCTGCTGATAATTCAAAGGTGTTAAGTGCAGTAACAACTTAACTTCTAGGACTGATGAATAGAAATGTATGCCTGTGTTCAGCCCCTGAAGAAAGAAGTCTATCTTAGCACCATACAGAAACATCCAAGTTACTTTACTGGTATAATATAATGGTTCGTTACTTACCTTCTGTGCACTACAAAGTTTCTTCAGAGATCCTCGTTTCATAGCCCCGAATCTGTAGAAGGTTTAGACTTCCTCTTCTGTGCTCAGCTTCACTATGCTAAAATAGCTCTTCGCAGGCAGGAAGCAGTGACGTGGTCTAGCCAGTCCTGAGCTTTTTTATTGGTCATACATAAATGTTTCTCATGAATATTTCATATACATACATATGAACTTGCAGTATTTGTGAACTAATAGTTCTGGTGCCTTTTATAATATTTCCAGTGTAGTCAGATTAGACATTTGTACTATATATCCTTTTAAAATGGTTTTTAATTATTTGTGCTATAATTAAAGCGTTTTTTGGGTTGATGTTTATGCACAAAGGCTACTGCAAGAATACATATCTTGGTTATGTAAAAATTTCTAACATGCACAACGTTAAAGTATTCTCTGTAGACTGCAGTCTGCTTTGTGGAAATCCCCATTTTATTTATATTGCCTTGAACAGTAGTCAGCCTGAAAGTGACAGTAACTCCCTGCTGTTGAAATGAGAAGTTTGATTCACTTGAATACATAGCTTGGTTTATAACTGTACTGACCATGTTTTACCAACATAACATGTTTCTATATTTTATTTGCTGTCTGAAATAATAAAATGCCTATTTAACACCTTTGCAGAAAAAAATGTCATATGAAGAGTTTTTTTAGCTGTTGTTAAAATGGAATAAGATCAATAAACTATGTCACTACAACAGACGTTTGTGGTGGGATGGGAATATTAACAATGGCCAATAGCTAAGGACGGCTGATTTCCCATGTTTTCTCTCTGTCCACTCAAAAAAAGACCCAACCTTTTAAATAACCATTCAGAGGAGATACTCCAGGCTTTTTGTAGAGTGCTCGATAGCAGCAGTTAGTCTGTAGGACATTGAAGCACACTATGCTGAGCTTGTTACCTTTGGCTGCCTCCATTTTACCCCGCAGATGAAGTGAAAAGAGATGTGTGTTGAGAAAGGGGGCAGTAATGTTTCAGTTTCCCCCTGACACGCAGTCAAGAATTTTCTAGGATGTGCACGTGGTGCCAGAAGTAACCAAGTCCAGCAGCTCAGATGTAGCCAGAACCAGGTTTGTTTGTGGGGGCATCCTCTTCACTGACTGTAACAGTGATGAGGCGGATGATCCTCACCTAGTGCTAAAAGTAACTTGTGAAAAATACCCTCTGTCCTGGAGTCATGTAACTTATCTCTGTTGGATGGGTTTGTGGTAGTGCACTGATATTTGCACAGATCATTGTGACAGCTGAACTAGCCACAGGGTGGGATTTGGTACAGTTTTCAGTGTGTAGATTAGTGATATCTTCAAACATTTGGACTTTACTTTTCAGGCGAACTGATACTTTACTTTTCAGGTGAACTTTGGTGAGGCCGCACCTTGAGTACTGTGTTCAGTTTTGGGCCCCTCACTACAAGCAGGACATCGAGGCCCTGGAGAAGGCCCTCCAGAGCAGGGCTATGAAGCTGGTGAAGGGCCTGGAGCACAAGTCCTGTGAGGAGCGGCTGAGGGCACTGGGGTTGTTTAGTCTGGGGAAGAGGAGGCTCAGGGGAGACCTCATTGCTCTCTACAGCTACCTGAAAGGAAGGTGTGGGGAGCTGGGGGTTGGCCTCTTCTCACAGGTAACTAGTGATAGACTAGAGGGAATGGCCTCAAGTTGCTCCAGGGGAGGTTCAGGTTGGAAATGAGGAGACATTTCTTCTCAGAAAGAGCAGTCAGGCGTTGGGACAGGTTGCCCAGGGAGGTGGTGGAGTCACCGTCCCTGGGGGAGTTCAAGGTTGGACGTGGTGCTTGGGGACGTGGTTCAGTGGGTGACATTGGTGGTAGGGGGGTGGTTGAACCAGGTGATCTTGGAGGTCTTTTCCAACCCTTATGTTTTTATGATTCTGTACCAAACTTTATTTTGGTGCTCATTTCAAAGACCTCTCAACAAGCGTTTGGCTGGGCAATCCTGCCCAGTCCATCCTATAGAAATACAAATAGTTCAGGTAGGCTTGGTATTTTAGATTAAGGAGTATCTTAAAAAGCAGTATTTTACAGAGAACATCTGAGGGTCTAAACAGTGTTGAAAACTGTTAAGTGGCTTTATCATTAGCATAACGACTCTGGAGCATGCTCCAGAAGGATGAGTCACTCATACTGTTTTCAAGCTTAGTGAAAGTTCATTGAAATTCAGTGACACAGATATTTTTAAAAGGTTTAAAAAAGAGTGTGTAGCTTCTGAAAGAAATTAACTCGGCTTTTAAACTCTTGCAGACAAGAGCATTTTTTTTTTTGATAACTAATCTATGGAACTGCTGATATCCCTTCAACCTTAGCTGCACCAGGAATGTACCTGAACAAGCAAATGGAGAGACAGCAGCCCCCAGAGAGAGAGGGAGTACCAAGTTAATTCTGGGTCTGGATGAAACTAGCCAGATGCTGAGGCTGGGATTGGAAAAACTGTATAAAGTCCCTCTTTTCTTGGGGGAGGGTTGAAAGGAGGATATTTTATAGCTGTGTCTAATTTTGTCTGAAGAGCGTTCTTACTTCTTCGCTTGCTGCAGTGGAGGCAATGCCTTGTGAAGGCACCTGGATGTAACTTGGCAGTTTCCATAGGTGATTACCAACAGCCACATTGCATTTACTGACACTTCAGCCATCCGGCTGATTGGCCATAGCATATGAACTACAGCCTGAGCTTTCACTCAGGCTTTTCACAGCCTGGCTGTCAGAGGAGCAGGAGGCACAGCCACCTGAGTGCTGACATCCTTGAGGACCTTCCTGCTGGGCACAGTTTGCTTGCAGCACCAGCAAGTGCGTGCTGGTCCTTGCCTAGGTGCTCGGGGTGGCTGCAGCTGCAGAGGGGTAAACACTGGGACAGGAACACCCGAGTGAAAAGTTGCACTGACTGTGGTTTGAGAGAGGTAGCTGGCCTCTCTGCTGCGTTACGTTCCCCTGGTGCCTTGGTGTCTGCTGTAGGAAGCACCTGCTGCTGTTTTTGTTTTCTGCTCATTCTGTACTGGTTTGTCGGCTAGAGATGAGTGTCTTGCACCGGTTTCCCTCAGCAGGGTGAGTACTTCCACTGCTCCGGCTTTTACTGAAATAAACGCTCAGTTCCTTCCAGGGTTGTTGGGTTTGTTTGTTTTTTGTTTGTTTGTTTGGTTTGGTTTGTTTTGTTCTGAAGTTCAGGGAGAAAAGCTGGTTTTAGTTGTGTTAACTTGTGTTAAAGCTACTTCTGAGTATTTGAAAGCCCAGCCAACGTCCTTCATGTCTGAGGATAAGGCAGGGTGCACATGTGGTCTGCTACCCTGACTTCACTAATAGGTAGTAAGCTGTAAACGAAATCAGCTTCATCACTTGCAATGATGTGAAAGTGCAACACTGAAGGTGTTGTCTTCATGCTGTTGCTTTTACAGGAGTGATGTAGTGCTTGTTTTTTCTTTCTTGGTGCTTTAACCATGGTACAGCAGAGTGTGTTGCATGTCAACTTAACCATGTAACGTAAGCTTTATCTGTCTGGTACAGAAAAGTCCTGCACCTGAAGGGGTAGAAAAATTCCTCTTTTTCAGCTTGGTGTAAAGAGCAGGCTTAAACTTGTGCTCTCCTTTTCCTTCTGAACTTTGCACCCTTTGGACCCACTGAGAAGAAAGAACTGAAGCTTCTTGTGCAGCCAGTGGTACAGGAAGAAGCTCTCTCCTGTGTGCCAGTTCATTCACTTACCAGCTTGACGTGAGTGAGCTCAGAAATGCAGTTTTGGGTTACTGTTCTCTACCTTGATGAAGTTGTGCCTCACTTTTAATTCCCATATTGTGTTGTGCCATGGTGAAGGTTAGGAATAGATTACTGGTTAAAAGTTGTAGTGGAACTAAATGCATGCATTTGTTGCAATTGTTTCCAGATTTGCCATATGCATGTGACTTTGAGGCTGGCTCGTGGCGTAGCTATCCTCTCCTCTTTCATTCAGCAACTTGTGAGTGCAGCGTTGCTGATGGGATGGGAAACAGAACAGAGCTAACCAGGCTACAGCCCTGTTCAGCTTTACCTGACATCATCTGGTTACTGTCTCATACTGCTTTTTCATCTGTGTTTAGTTGGAATTTGATGTGGTTTGAGGAAGGAGTTCCTGATTTTTCCTGTAAAAAATCAATAATGAAATCGTCATTCCATATTTCTTGTAAGGTTTTTGTTTTTTCTTTTCCTTTTTTCATAGAGCCAGGACACATCCCCTGTCTCTAAATACCCTAAAAGTACACAGTGCATCAGACCTGCAGTTCCCCTGTGCAGCAGTGTCAACCTCTGAAAGAAGCAGTGCTTCAAAAATGTATTGAAATGAAAGTTGCATCTCTTAGATGTCTGATGGTAGAGTAGTAGACTAGACTAGGAGCAGTTTGTTACACAGCAGCAATCTCACCAGGTATGTAGTCACATATTATTACCTCATGGCAAATACCAAAGCAGCTCCAAGCTTGTTCATGAATTCATACCTGCTGTTGGCAAGTTTCTTAAAATGCTGTCTTTGTGTTCTGCTTTCCACTGACGTTCTGTTGCACTGGGAAGCAGCTTTATTTTCCTTTCCAAAATGTCCGGATTTCTCATGACAAATATTTTGTAGTTATTTCAAATCTGCCTGAATATTCAGCTTTTCAGAAAATCTGTATGTGTTGTCAGGAGCTCTGCAGTAAGTTAGTTCTTGCTGTCCAGAACTGTCTAGAAGACCATTTTTCTTTCTGGATTAAGTATCTGGGGTGTGATATTTTTACTCTTAAACTGCTCTTAGAAGTCTCAGGTGTGTAGGAATACTGTTTTGAAACTTGATATGCCTCCCAGGCATAGAGTTAATGCTTCAAGAGAAATTTCTTCGTGGAGAGCTGCTTATACTTGTTTTTTTTATGGAGGCTGGTGCAGAAGTAGAGAAAATCATTTTGACTCCTCTGGAGTTCAGGAGCTCAGACAGCCTCTGCTCAGTTACTACCCTGAGTAAGTACAGTCATCAATTAAATAATTTAATAGTGCTATGTATGGTTTAGCATGCCAGTGAAGCATTTAATCCACAGTACCTGAAGTTAGAGTGAGCTGCATGAGTTACTGAGTTAGGGTGAGCACTGTCCTTTAAATTCAAGGACACCTTGCTCCGTAAGGCATTCCCGTGCGTGGTGCCCAGCCCTGGCAGGTAGCTTGCTTTCGTGAAGTGACAGTCTGCTGTCACTTCTGTCTTCCTCTGTCAGTGCCACCTGTCTCTGGCACAGATTAATGAGCACAGTAACGCGTCGAGGTTGTGGGGCTTGGTGTGCTGCTGCGGGTGGGTTGGAGCTGACGTGAGAGGAGGTGTTCAAGAGGGTGAAGGGGCTGGTGCTGATAGTCCAGGCAGGGCAAAGCAGCTCAATTCCTGCCACATAGCAGTGGGGCTCCACGAAGCAGGGTTGTGCAGCGCTGTTCTTGGAGGGAAATGGAGGAAAAGGTGAGTGTGAACACGCTCAGAACAGGACCTGAGCGCTGGGACAGATCCAACTGATGCTGAGAGCTGGCAAAGGAAGACAGCAGAGCTGGCTGCTAGTAGATGATTTCAGAGAAGTCACTGACTTTGCGCCTGACTTGCAGACCTGCCATTCTGTCATATCATTTTGTTTGTTTGTTAACACGGTGTGAAAAATACCAGTGGAGGTGTGCTACACAAATACACAGTGAAGGCTGATTACCAGTGTGCCATTCTTTTCTGCTCATTTACATGCATTTATGCTTTAGGCTGGGAAAGGCAAGAAATAAAGGCCCATAACATCTTTTCTATCATATCCCAAGTATGTGCAGAGCCAGGTCCTGTCAGAGGACTCTGTACTTCCTTACTAACTGTTCAGCTGCAAATTTCTCTCTCGGTAAGGTGCTGGAACTAACGAGATTTATCCCAGCAAGAAGCCTAGCAGAGTAAGGCAGGACATGGGTTTGAAATTCAATTACTGAAGCATTCAGATTCAGTGTTGTTAAAGATGGCGTTAAGAGAGGAAGAGCCAGCAAAGCTAAGCCTGGACTTGTGTAGCTATCATTTTCTGAACACTTTCATCCTATACGCCCAAGTCATACTGGGTGGGATGTATTTTTATTTTTGTCCTAGAACATCTGGTAAGTTGTTAAGCAGGAGATTCTGAGTTCTGTCCAGTTCTGAGCTCCAGAGTACGAGAGAGACCTAGACATACTGGGAAGAGTCCAACGCAGGGCTACCAAGGTGATGAAGGGACTGGAGCATCTTCCTATGAGGAGAGGCTGAGAGAGCTGGGATTGCTCAGCCTGAAGAAGAGGAGGCTCAGGGGGGGATCTCGTCAATGTCTGCAAATACCTGAAGGGAGGGTGCAGTGAGGACAGAGCCAGGCTCTTTTCAGTGATGCCCAGTGCCAGGACAAGAGGCACTGGGCACAAACTGGCACCCAGGAGTCTCCCTCTGAGCACCAGGCAGCACTTCTGTGCTGTGCAGGTGTTGGAGCACTGGCACTGAGAGGCTGTGGGGTCTTCTCCTTGAAGACCTTCAAAAGCCACCTGGACATGGTCCTGGGCAGCCTGCTCTGGGTGGCCCTGCTGGAGCAGGGGTTGGACGGGATGGCCTCCAGAGGTGCCTTCCAGCCTCAGCTATTCTTAGATTCTAGGCTTGTTTTCATTTGCCTGTAATTGAGCTCTGTACTGTGTGGTGGTGTTGCACTGCAGCAGGAACCGGAGTTCAGGGCTGTTTTGGACAAGGTGCAGTAGAGGAAGGAAGGTCAGTAAAGGCAGACAGAGGGGGGGACCAACTCTTGTATGCCTTCTTCTTTCTACTTTGACAGCGTATGTAGGTAACCATAAGAAATATGGCAGCTGCCTATAGCTCACAGTGCTCATTGCTGTCTAGATGATGGAGTTTATTTCCAAGATGAAACGGTTTAAAGAGTCCTAATTAGTGTGTGAGCACTTGGCACGGTCCCTTCTGGTAGTGATGTCAAATCTGGCTTTTCTTTACTGCCAGGCAGCTCATGGCCTGATTCTTATATTGCCTGGTGCTAAGATCTCTGGCATTTGGAAATGGGGTTTAGCCTCCAGTAAGAAATAGTTACGTGAAATGCATTTTGACCGATGTTGTGGTGAAGTTTAATTACTGCATCAATGCTGCCATCTATGGATCTTCAGCTAGTGTAGCAACAGATCTTTAGAACAGCAGAAAACAGCTATAAGTAATTCCTTTATAATTCCTTTACACACCTCCAGTATTTAGCCAGTTGTACAGGAAAAACAATTATAAAGATTGAAAACCATTTTGACCTTCCCATGGAAGGGAATTACTTCATGGTTTGTAAGCTTAGATCATTCCTGTGGTTGTGGAACTGCAAATTCTGGTAGTGTTCAAAGAGTTACACTTCGCATCCTGCAACAGGTCTCCTTGCATTTATTTATTTTTGGACAATAAAATACAATTCGAGAATGAATTGGTGAATGTGTCCTTACTGGGCAGTGTCTGAATGCATCCTGGAAAAGTGGAGAATTAGAAGACACCTAGTGGAGGAAGAAGAAATTGACACATACCTCGTTATTATGGAGCTCTATATAACACAAGGATTAATATAAAAAAAATGAAACAACCTTGTACCTTTAAAGCCAGCAACTCCGTGGATATTTGTTTTATTTTGTTTGTCTGGTATGTCTCTGAAAATTGGATGCAATAGCAACAACTTTCCTAACTTCAGCACTTTTGTTTTTCTGGAGGAGTGGGTGTTTGTGTTCTAAAAATTTAAATTATTTCGTGAAAATGAATGATGCCTTCTTTCTTGCTGGTGGGAGTAGAAGGCCTCCTTTTTAGCTTACTAGTTGACCCTTGACCCTTGTAGGTTATTTATAGTCTCTCTGGGGATGGTCAGCTCTAAGAAAATCAGCTTTTCTTTCAGTCCTTAATAGAAGCGGGTGGTGGTTGTGGGTTTTTTTGGTGTGTTGTTCGGATTTTTTTTTTGTTTGCTTGTTGGTTGGTTGATCTGTTTTTTTGGGGGGGTGTCTCTCTCTCTCTCTCTCTCTCTCTCTTTTTTTTTTTTTTTTTTTTACCCCTTCCTCTTTCAGGAAGTAGCAGCACCTTGTTTATTCCTCGTGTTCAACCCCAGAAAAGGAAGACAGGAAAGTGGAAGTCCCCTTGGAATTCAGAAGGAAATCCTGCAGCTAATTGTAGATGTCTGTGCCAAACAATTCTGAACAAACGATGATTTTGGCTATTGTTTGTGACATGACTTACTAATGGTAGCACCCCGTGTTACTTGACCTGAAGGAAAACAGAGTCTTGAAGTAGTCATTACATCCTAAAAATATCAGTTGTATGATATTGATAGAAGTTCTGCTGTGAGCATGGATTGATTGCTGAAACTGTTTTTATTAGGGATCTGGAATCCTATAATAAAGCAGGTAGAATATCCCTCACCATCACGGAATGAACTGCCGTCATTCTAATGATGGTCTACGAATCTTCTTCCCTCTCCTCGGATCTGTAGGGCAATTGATGTTTGATTGGGGTAGGGGGAAAAAGGGAGAAGGAAGGACAAATACTCAATGTAGTTGGAGTTGATACTCATATGAGGAGATGCTGTGTCCCTTGGGTGTTTTTGTGAAATAGAATATACGACTGTTGTCTTAGGACAGAGAGCGAGATTGAGTAACTTCACAACGGAGGCCTTGCAGTCATGGATACTTGAAAGAAAATCTTAATGGTTTGCCAAAGAATTGGACAAAAGTGGATTCACTAAGTTCAGTGGTTTTCTGAGAAGGCACAGTTATGTGATTGAGTCTTTACAAACAAACAGGCATGACACAAGACAGTGCATATAGGTACAGTAAGAAAACTACTGTGGTTGCTTCACTGAAGTATTAAGGAGTTAGAATGCGTGGGGTTTTCAGAGTTAAAGGACTTTGCAGACTGTATAAATAAAATTTTTGGTGTGACTTTGTTCTAAAATTTCCTCTTTGCTTTTATTTTATGCTTACTGAATATACCCATTTTGTTTAGTCATCACTTTGCTTCAGTCACCTTGGCCTGTAGTTGGGGAAAAAAAGAAAAAAAGGTTGTTTGGTGGTCTTAATGGGGAAGTATTTTTGCAAAGAAATCACTTCTGTGCTACAGCTTTTCTATTTTGTTTCTGCTTTGTCATGAACAAGCTAAACAGTTTCCTGCCTTGGGCCTTAGAATATCTACAGAGTTGTTGCTGGAGGAAAAAAAAAGAAAAGATGAGCTAAAGCCAGGGATCAAAACAAACGGATGAAATAAGAGTGACTGCTAACTGATTGCATTCAAAACTAAAAGAAGTCATTACTCTATGAATTCAGGCACTTAACGTAGGGTTCTGGATTACTACTGATTAAAATTTCTCTAAGGCAAGAAGCCTGTAGGATGAAAATCAAAGAATCATTGAATATCCTGAGTTGGAAGGAAACCACAAGGATCATCGAGTCCAACTCCTGCATCAATGTGGGACCACCTTAAAATCAAACTTTATGTCCAAAACAACATATGGTCCAAAAGTATGTCATAAATGTATACATTACATTCAGAGATAAAAGCCAATCCCCATTACAAGTTGGACCGTTGCCTGTATAAGGTTGCACTTCTAAGGCTATATGCTTCTCAAGGGCCTCCCGAAGTAGCTGTCTATTGTAAATGAAAAGTTGTCCACTCTTCCTGGTTCAGTAGACTGGCTGAAGAGGGTCAGCTTACCAAAATTGATGTTAAGGTCTTCAGCAACTTCTAGACGGGGCTCTGCTCTTTAGGTTCATAATTCACTTTCATTCTACACTGAATGTATCCCAAATTCCTATATCACTTGTCAGAAAATCATCTTGATATTTCTTGTACATTTCATCAGCTTGGTAATTCATCAAATCCCCTATATTTTACAGCGTCACAGCATGGCTGAGGCTGGAAGGCACCTCTGGAGGCCATCCCGTCCAACCCCTGCTCCAGCAGGGCCATCCAGAGCAGGCTGCCCAGGGCCATGTCCAGGTGGCTTTTGAAGCTCTCCAAGGAGGAGCCCCCACAGCCTCTCAGGGCAACCTGTGCCAGTGCTCCAGCACCCGCACAGCACAGAAGTGCTGCCTGGTGCTCAGAGGGAGCCTCCTGGGTGTCAGTTTGTGCCCATTGCTTCTTGTCCTGGCACTGGGCATCACTGAAAAGAGCCTGGCTCTGTCCTCACTGCACCCTCCCTTCAGGTATTTGCAGACATTGACGAGATCCCCCCTGAGCTTCCTCTTCTCCAGGCTGAGCAATCCCAGCTCTCTCAGCCTCTTGTCATATGAGAGCTGATCCATTCCCTTGATCAACTTGCTTGGACTCTTCAGAGTACGCCTGAGTTTCTCTTGTGCCTGGAGCTGAGCAGACTGTCATAGTGAACAGCAGACCGTGAGAAGACAAGGTGTCTAGGAGTAAACGCCAGACACAAGTTTCAGTGTCCACTGTGGAATCATTAGGGAATCGTTAAAGAATGTTTCCATGCCAGAAGTAAAAACTGGAGTTTTATTTACACCTTAGTGTACATAAGAGTCCTGAGACAGGAGCTGCAGGCCTGAGACAATAGCTGCTGTGCTGTCTTATGCTGGGAAGTCCATGTTCCTTCTTCAAGTAACTTCTCTGGGCTGTGATTAAGAGAGGTGAGTGTTTGCACTAATCCCAGTGAATGTTCATGCAAATATTCATTCAAAGCAAAGGAAGGACTACAGCACGTCTCTGTGCATACTTCCATCCATCTTCTCATCCGTTTCACAACCCCTTCTTTGTGCTGGAAGCGTGAGATGGGTAAATGGAAAGACAAGATGTGCGTCACTCCTTCCATGCTATGTTCAACCAGCAACAGGAAAAGACAGTCACCTTGCTTTTTTTTAGCCTTTTAGCTTAAAAAGGAATCCACTTTGCTGGTATTCTTAATCTAAAAATCTTTGACCTTAAGTGCTTAAGTTACACGCTTCCAGGCTCTGAGTGATTTATCACATCTCCCCTAAAATATTGGGTCTGCAGCCTGTAGCAATAAACTCCAGCAAAGTGATTTCTGCTCAGTACAGTAGTGATAGTGCAAAGAAATTGGAGTCAGGGGACAGGATCAGAAAATGAGACCTAGCATACTTACAGTCTTGGGAGAACTGTGAAGACCTTAATACGTGGGGCAGAAGGGACAGAGCAATGGTTTAAAAATATATAGTTATAAATGCAAAATGGTACGTTACCAGTGTAAGGGAACTTGAGCCACCCAGACTCTGAACTGAGGGCTAGGACTTGCGTTCGGCTAATGGAAAAAGCTGTGTGTGTTCAAAATGCAAATACCATTTCCCTATCTGTATTCTCCACCCCTCTACCAGAGCCATCGAAAGGAATGGGCAAGAAGAGACTTGTGGCTTTGCTTCACCTGCTGAAGGTGCACTTTTAAGGCACGGGTGAGCTGGTTCACGTGTACGTGCCCTTAGCCTCAGCCTGTGCTTTCCTATCTACCACTTGCAGCACAAGTCATCTGACTTCCTATGGGCAGTGGTTATAGGGAGATAAAATAATGTTAAAAGAAAATAAAAAAAAGACACAGAAAACCATATATTTCTAATTTTTTGTAGGCTGAAGTTTCTGAGCCTTCCCGCTTTTGGGTGGATGAATGCCAGCCCCAGAGCACGGAAAGCAATGGGAAGCATGTAGCTGGAAAGCAGAAGAGGGACTTCTTCCTCCATGACTCTGTACCACAAGGTTCAGGGGTGACTGCTAGGATGCTTGTGGTTAAAGCATGGGTTGCTGTAGAGGCAGTAACCTCTGTCAGAGGAGGGTGGCAGAACACTATAACCTATCCAGCAGGCTTCTACGTCACTACAAGCCCTGTATTTAACAACTGTGAGAAGAGACCAAAAAGCCGTTATCAGCCAAAATCTCTGCCCTACACAAAGCTGTGCCATCTGAGATGTTAGACCTATCTCTGTGCTGCAGCTGGGAATGTGAGGTCCTGTCTGATACATGCTTCTCAGATTGACGCATGGGGATGCACACAAAATACACAGCTGAGTAACATTAGTTAAGAGAAAGGAAGCCATGTGAGGTAGCTTGACAAAAAGTATTGCAAATTGTTGAATGTATGTAGTATTAAGGTGGTAACACTTTTGAAAGGGCTTCCCTGAGATGAGCTGCCCCTTCAAATTCATAGAATCATCTAGGTTGGAAAAGACCTTCAAGATCATCCCTTCCTATGGCCCCCCTGCCATAGGAACCCCCCTGTAGGAGTTAGATGATTTTGAAGGTCCCTTCCAACCTGAGCCAATCTGTGATCATCAGGTCCTACCATCAACCTGACCTACTGAGTCCCATTATTGAACCATGTCCCTCAGTGCCACGTCCACGCGTCTCTTAAATACCTCCAGGAATGGGGACTTCACCCCTTCCCTGGGCAGCCTTTTCCAATGCCTAACCAGTCCTTTTGAGAAGAAGTTCTTCCAAACACCCAATCTAATCCTTCCCTGGCACAACTTGAGGCTGGCTCCTCATGTCCTATCACTTGCCACCTAAGAAAGGAGACCCACAGTCTTCTCACTGCAGCCTCCTTTCAGGTAGTTGTAGAGAGCCGTGAGGTCTCCCCTCAGCCTCCTCTTCTCCAGACAAAGCAGCCCCAATTCTCTCGGTCACTTATCACAAGCCCTGTTCTCTAGTCCCCTCACCAGCTCGTTTCTCTTCTCTGCACGCGCTTGAGCAGCTCAATGCCTTCCTGGAGTGAGGGGCCCAAACCTGAACACAGTCTGGCCTCACCAGTGCTGCTTACACGGGGATGATCACTTCCCTGGTCCTGCTTCTTTCTGATGCAGGCAACGCTTTTCCCGATGCAGGCAGATGCACAAGTGGCACTTGTAACTGCAAGCTGACACGGAAGTGAATGTCACCGGTCCCACACTTACTTTGTGTTACTTTTCTCAGTGGAAAGTGCCAACCATGCCAATATTAGAGCTCTGCAACCTAAGTGTAATCATTCAGATCGGCAACGTGTTGTTTTTAAGGGAAGAGAAACTGGCCTGCCCCACTGCGGGATTAATCTCTGCAGTCAGCATTCTGTAAGCAGCTTACGGAGGTAAACGTGACGCGGGGCTTGGCCAGCTGGGTTAAGCATTGCCTGCTCTCTTAACCCTTTCTAAAGATAAACGAGTTGTAATTGGATTTCTGTACTGGGTGGTTTCAAAGAAGAACCAATATCTGTGACAAAGGACCTGTGCACCAGGCACATTGCTGTGAGACTGCCTGCATCTCTGAACGGTTTGTTACTCGTCTGTCACAATCGGGGTAGCAGATTAGAGAGGAATGTGTTTTGATGTGGCAATTCCCTTTATTCTTACAATGTGTGAGGAAACAGAAATGGTAATAAAGTTTGATTTTTCTTTTTGCCTTATGGGGGATGGATGCTGCTGCAGAGAGTTGCTTCATACCAACACTTCGAACTTTTAAAAGTGAGATTGAGAGAAAAGATAAATTGATGATTATTATCTGTTATATAAAACTTTGCGAAGTAAAAACAGACACTATTTCAGTCTGGAATTATATACTTTTTAAACACTAAATTAATTTAAAAATTCAATCAGAAATTGTTTTTGCATGTAGCCAGTTTCTCTAGAAGGGAGGTGGATATGAAGAGTGGAAAACTTGTTCTTTTCAATAGGGTTTTGAGCACTCAGTTGATGATTCTCACTCGTGCCTGTTGCAAAATATTAAAAAGTTAAAATTGAAGCCAACTGGGGAGAGCAAATGTTGACGTTGCCCACAGTATTTCATTTACTCAATACCATTAACCAAAGGCCAGGTGTTACGGGGAAGCACAGATGAGAATATTAAAAAAAAAATTCCTTCCAGTTTATCTCGGAGGTATAGCACTGCTTGAATTTCTGTTACACATGTTTGGATAGCTCACTGCTACATTCTCTATGATGAGTAATTTGCTTGCATTTTTTTCTGTATTCTCTGCAAAGCCTTATCTTAGAATCACAATCACAGAACCATTAGGGTTGGAAAAGCCCTCAGAGATCATCTGCTCCAACCACCCCCCTACCACCAATGTCACTCACTAACACATGTCCCCAAGCACCACATCCAACCTTTCCTTGAACACCCCCAGGGACGGTGACTCCACCACCTCCCTGGGCAACCCGTCCCAGTGCCTGACTGCTCTTTCTGAGGAGAAATGTCTCCTCATTTCCAACCTGAACCTCCCTTGTCCACTTAGATTCTACTCGCAACAAAAATTAACTCATTTAATTTTTTTAATCTAGTCCCTTTGGTCTCTTTGATTTGGAAGAATACCTTTTCTGTTCAGAGAGCAGAATTTGCAGCTCATCTCTTGTCCTCCTGGTGTTGCAGTTAGAAAAGCCGTAAATGCAATACAGGGTGGTTTTGCACGGAGAAGAGGCCGGTTCTTTCTGGTTCCTTATAAGAAAGGCACAAACACAAGGCAGGTAACTATTTACTACTAGCCTAGAAAAGCTGCTAGCAAGTTGTGAAACCTTAGGTCTCTTCTGGTGCTGGGAACCTTGGGCTGATAGAGCCTGAGGCTGACCTCCTGTCAGGGCACAGCACGTGGCGCAGATCCTGTCTGTGGTGAGGTTCACCAGCTCTGAGCTCACAAGTATTACCACGGGGTCTTTCTCACAGCACAGATTCATCCATCACTGACAGCAGTGAAGCCTTGGGTGAGGGCTTAGCTTGTCACATTCCCTTGGACAAAGTGCTCTATTATTCTTACATCACTGATAAAGCTACGGTCCTAGAGCAGATTGTGTATGGTATTTCATGTGATGAGACAGTACACTATACCTATACCTAGGATTAAATATGCATTGACTAAATACACATTGACTAAGCATGCATTCAGTACACATACATTAGTTACACTATTGATTAGATACTCCTAGATTAAGCAGTGTCTGTGTGAGGCAGACACTGGGTTAGTGGCTGTGTGGTTCACTAGTTCTTCATAAAACACTCGTCTGCTGCTGGCTACTGCAGTGGATAAACGAGTCACTATTGGTAAGGATACTCCTGCAGTTTGATTCAAGATGCTGCTCGTTTTCTGGTACCTTACAGATGAGAGAAGTGCTGCTGTTCTAAGCAAACGTCACTTAAGACCTTAACTTTTACTTTTTAGGTGCTCTGCAATTTGTGGTGCCTCTTGCTGATACACCATGGTATTTCTCCCCACCCCCTCCTTGCAACTGCTGTCCTTGTCCTCTGCGTGGGATAGTCCTGTTCTGAGTAGGTGGATTAGATGGAGCATAAATCATGGTTCTTATTTACATAGACCCTTTTTTTTTTGAGATACTGACAAAGTGGGATAGAACTGAAGAGAGAGTAGCAAAAACTTCTTCCACCAAGCATGTCTGTGGCCATTGAGGCACACTTGTTTCCTGTTTTTGTTTGTAACTAGAAAGTGACACCTTGTGAAAGAGCATTACAATCAGATTGCTGAGAAGTAATTTTAGAGTTCAAGTCCATCATTTTGCCCTGCTAATCATACCTATTTCGACAGAGGATATAAATTAGCTAGTAAAAGTTGCTCTGTCTTGGAAGACTGATTAAAATTTTAAATATAAATTCCTCTCCTCTCCTCTCCTCTCCTCTCCTCTCCTCTCCTCTCCTCTCCTCTCCTCTCCTCTCCTCTCCTCTCCTCTCCTCTC
>NC_048893.1:149372458-149433737 GCF_011077185.1 Oxyura jamaicensis | reverse complement strand
TCCTCTCCAATACTCTCCTCTCCTCTCCTCTCCTCTCCTCTCCTCTCCTCTCCTCTCCCTTTTTTCTTTTCAAGTTGTGAAGCTCTTACCTTAGGCTATATGGTGAAGAGGCTTCATCTGTATTTAAAATCAAAACAATTTGGGGCAGAAGAGACCTTAAGGACCACCCAGTTCCAACCCCCTGCCATGGGCAGGGACACCTCCCACCAGACCAGGTTGCCCAAAGCCCCATCCAGCCTGGCCTTGAGCACCTCCAGGGATGGGGCATCCACAGCTTCTCTGGGCAGCCTGTGCCAGTGCAAAATACGTTATGGTACTAACTCTTTGTTGATACCTGTTCCAAAAATATTCTAATCGTTAGTCATTTAATTTCAGTAGCAATTTCCAAGCAGCAGCACAAGAAGCACCGCAAAGGAATGGTGGTGGTGCTCGGCTGCTTGAGTCGAGATGCTGAGCTGCACGGTAAGTGCCTCCTCACCAGCAGCAACCATTTCACTCTACTAGGAATGCAGGGCTGTAGCCAGGGGAATCAGTTTTTCCAAAATCATGCAGCAGAAGACTGGAAGCAGTGTATAGGGGCCTTTTATCGAGGCAGTAAAATCAGTTTGGACACCAGGAGACGTTTCCCTGACCTTAGGCTTTCTGTCTGTGGTTGTCGGTGTGGTGCTCTGTCTAGCAGTGAAGGTTTGCATATGGGCAGCTCTCGGCGTGCATGATGAGGGTACTAGCTGAGTGGCTCTAGCAGTGCAGCAGAAAAGCAAGGCAGGAGGGTGAAGAGGTGGCCTGGCTGCGCCCAGAATTGAAAGCTGCTCATTTTGCAGCCATTCCTGGCGTTTGTGGTCACAGGTTCAGCTTGCCAGTGGCGGTATCGGAGCATGCTGGTTTTAGAGCTTCCGCTCTAGCTTGTGGGTTAAGGAGGAGTTAAAGATGAAAGATCCTTCATTTAATGAAATTAATGCTAACATCATCAATTATAGCAGCAAACTCAGATGGCTTGTTGTTGTTTTTTTTTTCTCCACGGAACTGAGATACTTTCTGCTAGGCCGTGTTTTTGTTAGTGGCATACAATGTGTTGTGTTCTTATGGATCTCTTGCTAGATATCCTGTCTGATAATTCATGTTGTTTTTTCTCTAGAACAAAGCCACGAGGAGAGATCATGAGATGTCAGGTATCAGAGATACAGAAACATAGAGTCATTTAGTTGGAAAAGATCCCAAAGATCTTCAAGTCCACCATCCACCTAACTACCACGTCCACCACTTAACCATGGTCTCCGTAGTGTGTAAACATAACAACAGAGAAGTACTTCAGAATATATATGTTTATAAGAACAAAGAGCAGAGGCTTATAGAAATGATTATAGATGGAAAGGCAGAAAGCAGGCTTTCAGTTTGTTTTACCAGAAAACACTGCTAAAACAAATGGTATCTCTTCAGGCTTTAACTGGGTTTACAACTTAGAGCTCTTGGGGAGTTAAAGTGATAGTTTCTTAATACAGCAGAAAAAAGAAATAATGGCAACATCCTGTAGTTTATCTAGATTATTATGAACCTGAAACTTTGCCCTCTATCCCTCTTTTAGCGTAACTAACACTACTGTGTATTTCTCTTACTAGCTAGCCCGGACACTAAATTTAAACTAGTTGGTTTCTGCTCAGCTGAGTGAAGGAGTAAGATTTTGATGAGCATTTTGGTTATTTCAAATAGCTTCTACTGTACTTCTTTTTCCTTTTTCTTTTTTTTTAGGACAACAAAGCAAAACAAAACAAAAACCACTTGTCCTACGGTTGCCTCTGTAGTCTGATAAATTGTCAGGAGTTTTCATTTCTATCTCTTTCTGTTAGAAATGCCTCATGCCTGCCGCTGGCAAGTCTGCTTCATCTCTTCCTGTCCCACTGGACACAGCGATCTGTGTTATTGTTACATCTGAACAGAATTACTGTAGCTTTCCTTAGTTAGAAATTGCAGTATGGAGGTTTCATCAGGTTCTTAACTGCTTAGTAGCAGCAGCTGCTGCTAAAACATTCTCTGGCTGATTTGTAGGCTGGCATGTTGAGAATAATCAATTTTCAGCATCTCTATATTTAAAGTAGGCTGCATCAGAGTGCCTTCTGCTTACTAACCACAACTTCCCTCGAAAGTTACATGCCGCAGGAAGGATGAAACTGCTACGTCTAGCTTATTAGAGTGAGGAACATAATTCTCCTTGTGCAGGGTATAAGAATATGTATGTTTTTCTGGAGAGGATAGGATAACCACAAATGTTACTGCCTTCAGAACAGGTGCAAAGCTTGCTTTTTTAGTTCAGCCCTTTCCACAACATCTGTCACAACTGAGGAAAAGAAAAGAGGAAGAGGAGAAACTCTTATTTTTGCGCTGAGAAAAAAAAAATGAATGTAGCTTTTGGGAAAGAAATCTAGGCCATGTCTTGACCTTTCTGTATTACAGAAGAAGGCCAAAAACAGCATACAAGCTTAGAGTACAATACTAGACAAATTTTTAAGTTATATTGTTTGCCAATTTTACCACAAGGCCAGTGAGTTTCATGCTGCTTTCTTCTTTGACTTAATCAAAGTTTTGACCAAATTTGTTAGTCATAGAAGGATGCAGATTGGAAGGAGTCTCAGGAGATCGTCTTGTCCAACCCTGGTAGTGCTAATTTAGTCAGGGCTGTGTCCAGTCAAGTTTTGAATATCTGTTGAAGATAGGAATTGCACAGCCTTTCTGTGCAACCTTTCCCATGACCAATGTTACGGTGAAAAAATGCTTCCTACTGGTTCCTTGCTAAATCCTTCCTAAATGGTTCCTTGCTGTAACTTGTGCCCATTGATGTGTCTCCATCTTTGCTGTACCTTCATTAGGGCAGCCGAAGATGCTTATTAAGCATCTATCTGCCCTCAGTCTTCCCTCTCCACACTGACCAAACTTGGCTCTCTCCTCCTCTTCGCATGTATCACACGCTGCAGCCCCCAATTGTTTTTGGTGGCCCTCTGCTGGACTTGTTCCAGTATGTCAGCGTCCTTTCTCAGAGGAGCCTAAAAGTGGGTGCAGGACTCCAGGTATGGTCTCATGAGTACTGAGTAGAGGGGAAGGATCACTGCCCTTGATATTCTTTCTAACACAGTCCAGTACATGTTTGGCCAGCAGGTCACACTACTGACTGCTCTTGAACTTGGTGTCCACTAAGACCCCAGACCTTTTCTGCCAAGCTGCTCTCTGTCCAGTCAGTGCCCAGCCTGCGCTGTAGCCCGGTGTTATTCCCTCTCAGATGCAGGACCTTGCATTTGACTTTTCTGATCTTCATGGGATTGCTTTGAGCCTATTTTGATGGCCATTTGAGGTCTTATTTGTCTTTATTTAGTGCAGCTGAGCAAAGTGATCCAAATTTGGCAGGCATGAAGCGGGATCCCAGTACTGAAACTCACCTGCGTGCTGCTGTGGTAGGTGAAGTAGGTCAGCGCACTGTCGATCTCCCTGTGTGTAGAGATACCCTGTTCTCTTCTGCCACCCAGCTCTGACACAGCTGAGTTTGCATTCTTTGTGTGTGCTGCCTTCTTTCCTTCTCTCTGTAATTTGGATGACATGACCAACAGCTTTGAGCTGCCTGTTCACAGGAGGCGAGATCAGACGGCTTGAAGGAAGGGGATTTGATACACGTCTGTAAAATCATGTGCGATGTGGACAGGGTAAGTAAGGAGACAATGTGTTCAATTATTTCCAGCACAGCAAGCAGGGGACTTCAAACGAAACTAGCAGGTGCCACAAACAAAAGGAAATGGCTCTAGACACCATGTATAGTTAAATTGTGGAGCTTCTTGCTGCAAGAGGCTGCAGGCATTAACATTTTGTTTGAGTTGAAAATGGGACCAGACAGACTGATGGATTGTGGATTGTTGTATGCAAAGATAAGGCATCTACCTCAGGAAGTCCACAGTCAAACCTTGCAGGAAGCCAAGGCAGTATTTGGGGTGGGGGGGAAGGGCTTGGGTGCGGGGAGGAGAAAGAGGAACTACGAGCATTTACTACACAAACAGCAATTCCTCGGTTTTTCTTCAGAGAGCAGTTGCGTCTTGACTATGTTCATTTTGTAGCATAGCCTTAGCCTGCAGGCTACTGCTTAACCAAGATGATACCAAGAATCAGGTGATTCGGTGTCCATTCACCTCGTGTGTATCGAAATAGCATAGAAATAGACTGCAAAGACACAAATTGTTGAGCTTTGACTTGAGTTCTGCTCTGTACCACAGGCATGGAGGTTGAAGAGAGAAGCAGTGGCAGCTTGAGCAATACCTGTTCTCTTCTGCTGGGACTGCAAGCCACAGGAGATTGTGTTCTTTATCTCCAGACTTTCATTTAGGCTTCTATATCCTGTAACCCAGGGTGGCTGGGAGAATCTGTCTGAGCATTTGCAGAAGTAGCCTTTAGCTTTGCCTTCTTAGCTAAAGAAAAGGTGAATGCACTTAATGTTCTTGTGCTGGAAATGCATGTCTGTTTCATGATTTTTCATGTGATGAACCTTCACTTGGTCATGTATGCTTCTTCAGTGTGCAGCAGCAGATGTCTGTACAGCTTTCTTTTTGAGGTTTAGACAGAGGCAGTTAAGATGTACCCTTTGACCCCCACCATTATTCATCATTCTTATTTCTGTGTGCTCTGTCACATTCTCTAGCAAATAAAACATGAGAGAGGTCTCAGCAGTGGAGATACCTCAGACCCACCTCCCAGCTATCTCCCCTGAAGGGCAGGATGTCGGTGGCACCCATGCGGATGAAATTCTCAACCCTTTTCAAAAATTCAGGGCCACTTTTTGTCACCTGTGTCCCAGACTACTCTTACAGTAGGAGAAACATTTGGACCCTCTGCAGCTTTTGTACAGGCTCAGCTACGCTCCCGTAAGTCCTTCCCACTCCAAACAGCACAAAAACCTTCATGACAGTAGGCATTGAGCTAAGTGTGCACGCCTTCCTACTTGGGTGCCGTAGTCTGAGGGAGCCGGGCAATAATTTCAAAAGATTGACAGTTTTACTGTATAACTTCCTATAGTAATCTACTGCATTTCCTCAGTTTGTCATCTTCCTGGGGAGACTGTCAAACCTCTCTCATCCCCGACGGTCCATGACTTGAAAATGTTTTCTGTTACTTGCCTGTAGTTAAACAATCCAATGCTGAGAGTGCTGCCTCTGAAACCCTTCTGTTGTTCTGGACCCACCTCCTGAGAATCTGCTTTTGGCTCAAAGACCTACTGAATTTGGGGGCCAGTCCTGAGCACCTAACGGAAGATTCTGTAGCTACTGCAGTTAACTTTAAAATGGGTCTTGAGACTCTTCCTTTAGAATTATAAAGCTTGAGTAACCTATAAAACAAAACTAAAACACGTTTCTTACTTCCACTTCCCAGTCCTGAATACCTTTTGTTCACTGTGGTAACGACTATTAAAAGTTGAAGGTTTTGCCTATTAATTCTTAGCATTAAGAATGCTTGCAGAGGCCTTAGGCTTGGCAGTAGAGCACCTCTAATTTGGTAGTGGGATCTTAGAAATACCTTTTTTTTTTTCCATAGATCTGATAGCTCTTAAAATCCTGATTTCTTCAGGCTTTGAGGTAAGAATGTACGTAAATGGTCCCCACTCAATGCCTGAAGCTTACACAGGCCCTACAGCAGCCAGGGGCCTTTCCTCTTGGGACCACATCCGTGCTGCCATTCATCTTACTGCATACGTGTACGTTGGTCATTGTCTAACGGTGAAGGGTCTCCTGCTCTGCACTGTGCAGATGGAGGTGTGCACCTCTTCTGCCAGACTCAGGGTGAGGGTTTTGCAGGTGTAGCTCCATTTTATGTACAAACCAGATGTTAATTCTGGGCAGGTGATGGTGAGCGACTAGTTTTGAATCACTTTTTCACTTCCCCCCCCCCCTTCATCTATTAAACTCTGTCTCAGTTCATGACTCTTTTTGCTTGAGGCAGTTTTTCCCCCAGATTCATAACCAAATCCATGAGTTGGTACAAGCAGTGTTCAAAAGGAGTGTGAACGTAGAGGATAACTTCAGCTGTGTCCCTGCTTGGAGCACGTGAGCTAGCCTCTGGACACTGAGTACGGGTTATAGATTAATGTCTTGGAGCAGAACTTCCAGGTAGACCTCTGCGATGGACTGATACTAGCCAGCAGCTCAACACCCACGCTTCCGCTTGCTCACTCCTTCCTCCCCAGCTGGATGGTGAAGAGACTAGGAAGAGTAAAAGCGAGAAAACTCATGGGTGGAGATGAAGACAGTTTAATGGGTGAGAAAAAAAATGTGCAATGCAAAAGTAGTTGCTCACCACCTCCTCCGAGCAGACCGATATCCAGTCAGCCTCTGAGCAGTGGACACCTTGGAAAGGAAAACACCCTGCCCCTTTTTTCCCCTACTTTTTCAGTATGATCACTACACCTAAATATTTACAGACCATACTATTACCGTGTTGTATATCAACAAAATGGGAGATCGTCGCAGTCCTACAAGGAAGCAGTACCCATTTGAAGGTAACTGTGTCTCTTCTGTCAGCTTTCCAGGAGCTTTGAATACCCCAAGCTTGGCTTGGCTTTGGTGGGTTTGGTTTCACAACCTGATGAATCTCTCTGTTTGGAAACCCAGAATGCTTCTCTGCTTTCTGTTAGGACTGCTGATCTTCACCTGAATCTAAAATGTTTTCCCTTCACTGCCTGAATTTTAGATGTCCCAGGTAATCATATCTTTCCAGTAAGAAACAGCAAAGAAAATCCACCTAGTCTAACTTAGTGAAGAGGCTTGTAAAATGGTGTTTTCTTTGAAGTTATTTTCCCCATCATTAACTCTTCTATTTACGCTTGATTATTTACTGGAATAAAATAAATGTGGCCCTTCACATTTCTCATCAAAGTCTTCTTAGCAGCAGCCCTAGCCATACACTCCTCAGTCCTGAATTGAAAGGTATTCTATCATTTTGTCACGAACAGTTTTTAAGATCCTGACTGGACGTCACCCTCCAAATAGAGACCCTGTCTGTCCGTAGAACTTCAGTCAGGTCCTCATAATGAGTAAGCCACATGAACCTACACGTCAGCTGCTTGCTTTATCTGTGTAAAGGGTGAGTGAGATCCAGATCTGTGTGACCCAGCCTGTCACATGGAAAAGGTCATCAAAAGTTTCTACCAATGATGGATTCTGATTTTCTCTTGCAAAGCTCATGCTGCTTCAGCCACGTGTTGCATGGCATGGCATGCTCTTGTCTTGTCAGACCTACAGAATCAGATCTTTCCGCCCTCTTTGTGGAAACTACAAAGATCCAAGGGATGCTCGGTCTCTTAAGAATGTCTTGCTCTTAGATATCTGACTCATTAATAAAGAACTGTAATTTACTGTAAGACATTGTTCCATGAGACCTCAAACAAGGGTCTTAGAAGTAGCTTGAAGTACCTACTCAGTGAGAAGCAGTGGCAGACAGTATTTCTTGGGTATCTACGTGGTCACACTTGCTAAATGTTGTATGCTTACCAAAAATACACTACTTTTGGGAGAGCTGCCTGGCAATCCTCATTTAAATTTCTGAGGGTCCTGCTCCAGGAATGTACCGGTGTGAATGTCTTCAGCGTTAATGACTAACGTTCTTTCAAAACAGGAAGCCAGATACTTAATCGTTATTTTACTTCAACAGATTATGTGTTTTGCCTACTGCTTCCTCAGCATCTGTTGCATACTCAGTGTTGGAGAGAAGAGATACCAGATACGGCTTTACCCCCTTTATTCCTGTGTGTGTGGCATGCAGTAGGAGGGGGACTTGAGGTGTGCCGCCGTGGGTAACTACTGTTGTAAAAATATTCAAACAAACAGTGCTGGGGGAAGAATGCCTGCAGAACGAACGGAAAAAGGCATCTTGAAGAAAATGATTTGGGAAGAGCTCTGGGTTTTCAGTATTACTGGCCTCCCTTGCTCCCATGCAGCAGCTTGTTACCACCTCTCTGGTGATGGCTGCCAGCCCCACAGCACAACTGGGAGGAGAACTAAGGCAGATGCTCTCCAAGCTATTTTAAAGCAGTGTCCCAGGCCAGCTGAAACCACCACCACTACTTTTGGCAGTTTCAGATAAGCACACATAAAAGAGTCTCCTCACTGATAGGAGTTTGCATGAGCTGCGAGTGCTGGCAAGCAGCGAGAGGAAGCAGTGGCATCAGCTGCCCCAGCTATAAATCGTCACTGTCTTTGTCTTCAGGACTCTGGTCAGGAAGCTGAGCTTATCGTAGCTTTTAAAGATCTTTATTTTATTGTTTTGTTCAGTATCTGAGAAATAATAAAATAAGGAGAAAAAAGCTTTTTTTCAAACTGGTAGCTAACTGGACCAAAACACTTTTGCAAAAGCAGTATTTTGATTTGAAGTTAGCTGTTTGTTTTCAAAATCACATCAGGGTTCTCAAAGTCTAGACTTGAAAATAACAGAATGACTAACATAAGCAATCAAAGACAGGGAAACTCAAGATTTTCAGCGTAGACCTTCATTTCCACTTAAAAGTGAATAAATACTTGCATTATGGGGTGGTGTGATATATATAAGAGTTATATTTTACATACAAATATTTAAAAAATAACTTCTTGCCTTTAAAGTTTTATAATCACAGATTAAATGCAGACCAAAAGTAAAAACAAACAAACAAACAAAAAAATAATAGACTAAAAAGAGCTTGTAATGGTGTGATGTTAATAATACATATATATTATTTCTACAGCTTCCAGGCAATCATGAGCGGTCTTCCTGTGGCTTTATCAGGTTATCATTTATTTACTCCTATAGCAACAAATTCTTAAATAATATTTTCAAATAGTTTATTAAAAAAGCCAACAAGAACAGAACGGCAATAGCATACAGAATTAAGCAGAACTTCTCTTGAAAACAAATTTTCTTACTCCACTTTCCTGTGGCTGCATAGTGTCTTTTGTAACTAGAAACTCAATTTTGACAGTGTAAGTGGTTTTGAATTGCAAGGTCTTTTGCACTTTCTCTTCCATTATAAAGTACTTATTAATAACATTTCCATACTGCTCTTCAGGTTCGACCCTTCCATGTTTGCAGGTAGGTGGAGGTCAACACCTAAGGAAGGAAGGAATTTCAAAGATGACAAATGTAGCATACTTGGATGACTTTCCAGTACAATCTCAATGCTGGAGAGATACAGCTGCAATAAATGTCATTTATTCTGACATCTGGCATAGCTTTTACCAGTAATTATCGGGCATTTTTTATTTTTCCTTTGTCATCACATGGTGCAATTACCAAGTTGTGTTGGTATATTAATAAGACAGAAGACAAAAGAAAAGACGTGTGGGCCAGGAATAAAGCAGGGAAGGAAACGGTCACGTTACGGAAGGGCATGACAGCAGGAACCCAAAACCTGCATCCTGGATGTATACTGGTAGTCAGCCAATTCCAGTAGGACGTGTTTAACTCATCTGGTCTTTTCTCTGGCACCATTTCAGTGTGCCCAAATGGATTCCGGACGTGCTCTGTGAAGGCATGGTGGGAAAGCTCGTCCTTTCCCAGCCATTCCTGCTGTTACCATTTATTGATCTCAGGTTAACAGTTTGTCTTGTGTCCGTGTCTGACTTCAGCAGAAGTTTTGAAGACCCGTGTATCAATGTTCTTTTAACCAAAGCACTGCAGTTTGCATATTTTAGTCTCTAGCATCAACTTCTTTCTTGTGTGTTTATAAATAATTAATATACAACCTTGAAACTCGGTAATACACACCGGAAAGAAAAGTTTTCCTTCAGGAAAAGAGTTTGAGAGATAATACACCTTGAAAGATGAGTGATTTAACATACGGGAGATATTTAATATTGGGAAGAACCAAAGAGTTCATTAATTTTTCATCCATTATATTTGACAATAGTATCTCTGTGAATTTTCCATTAAGACATACATGCTCCAGGTACTACAAAATACAGTTTTACCTCCAAAGGACTATAAACTAAGCACTAGAGATAGTCAAACTGTACAGAAGTTGTCCGTTTTATCTAGAAGTTTGATGACTTTGCTTGTGTGAGTGAGATAACAAAACCATTGCTGTAATTGGAGCTCAGCTAGGAGTCTTGCAATTTTCAGATGTGCTAGCTGTAGTCACTCTAAATTGTAAGCTATTTTTGGTTTGATCCTTACTCAGACGTACAGTTAAACTGACTCACGTCTTTGCTTGATTTAATAACATCCAGGAGTACGTTATGTGCAGTATGGAATTTGGACATTCACAATGGTGTGCGTTTCCTGGAAAAAGTAATGACATCAGTCAAAAGGACGTAGCTAGGAAATTGTAGCTTTGAGTTTTCCTGCTGTCCTATGATCATTCTTTTTCAGCCTAACACCATTCCTTGATTTCCTGACAGTCTGAGAAGCAGAGTATTCCTTAAGCTGCTGTACAGGGAACACAGAGGTTTTTATGTGAACCCGGGATTTTTAAGCCTGCTTCACTGCAGTGTACTACAGACTTTATTTTTCAGGTAACTTCCCATTGGCAGATTTTGCAAGTACCATCATTTGTGTTTCTCCCACATCCCGTGAGCTTTCTTCATGGTGCGACCTGACAGCGCTTGAAATTGATACGCTCACTTGTCGTCTCAGTATTTTCAATACAGTTCTTTTGTATCCTTTGCACGCAAAGAAATAGATGAAAGGGTCTAGGCAGCAATTAAAATTCATCAGAAACACAGTGTAATGGAGTGACTTCTGGAAAATTTGCTCTTCACTGCACAAGGGTTCGTTCTGAAGCTTCTTAATCATGTGTTGTATGATTGCAACATGGTAAGGGGTAAAGCAGATGATGAACACTATAATTACAAATATGATGGTATTGATGGCTTTTTTGTTTATCCCTGATTTTTCAGTCAGTGGATTTTCCTTGGCTGTTTGAAAAAGCTTGCAGCTAATTTGAGAGTAACAAAATAGTATAATTCCCAGGGGAATAAGGTACCCTACTAAACAGGCAGCAAGAAGTATAAATGGTAGATGGGCTATTTTTTCAAAGTTTGGGTATTCCATACATGTAGTCCTTTCATTTTCTTCCTGTGTCATGGGTTGTATAAGTAACGGGAAAGTCTGACTGAATACAAGAAACCAGATAAACACACAAATACCCTTGGCATATTTAATCCTTCTGATCTTGTATCGGAAGGGGTGGACGACGGCAAAAAACCTGTCAATGCTCAGAAATGTCATGAAGTTTACACCTGCGTAAGTGTTGATGTAAAACAAGAGAGCAGTTATTCGACATAATGCTTCTCCAAAAGGCCAGTGGAAACCCAGGGCGTAGTAGGCTATCCTTGTAGGCAAGGCGATGCAAAACAACAGGTCTGAGAAGACGAGATTTGTTGAATAGAGAGTAGTCGAATTGATCTTCTTTCTGTTTTTGAAAATGACCGTGAGGGCGATTGTGTTTCCAAGCACTCCGAAAATTAGGATGAGGCTGTAGAAGACAGACAGGAGTATCCTTGCTGTATCTTTATGTTCATATAAGTCACAGGTAGAACTGTTTGTCTGAGAAGTTGTGGAAGTGTCCATTTCTGCAACCGCTGTTTTTGCAGGAAGCTCAGTAGACCTGACATGAAAAAAACAAAAGGGGACATTTTGTAATATGTGTAGATAAGCTTCTTCTGCAAAACAACAGTCAACCTACATTGCAAAAAGCAAGGTCCTAAAAAACTGAAATGAAACTTCATTGTGGTGAAAGACTTTCAAGCCTCTTTCCAAAAACAAACAAACAAACAGATGGCTCTATCTGGCTTTTCTATTTCCATCCCAGTGCCTTCTCTCCTGAAAAAAAATGAGACAACGGGCAAAGTAATAAACCAGGGATGCCATATACTTAGCAAGTGAGGCTTACAGGCAGATGGGCAGGAGGTGGGCGGCTATTCACAGCAATCCGAGAGGAAGAGGGAGTCTGAAGATACCACATGATAAATGAGCATATGAAGCCCCCAGGGGTCAGTCAAGCAGACAAAATCTTTGAAATGTATTGCTGTTAATTTTTAGGTAGTTTTTATTTCTAAGGATTCACTTTGTGATGGTTTAACTTGTTCGGAGAAGATAACTTTTTTTCAGCATTCCTGCTTATACTGGCATAATAATTGAGCCTGTTTAATGCTAGTGCGAAGAACTGGCTTTTGCAGTCTAATTCAAATATTGTTTATATACATAAACCAATAAGGCTGCTACTTCAGTCTCTTATTAATCATGCTGCAAAAGAGCTAATGTATTTCACGCATCATGATTTAGTGGATTTTGGAAATAGTTTAACCTGAATGGTCAAAAATGACACGGAAGAAATGCAAAGTGGCAGTGGCTTGGGGGACTTAAAATAATAATAAAAAAAAGAGTTAGCAGAATTTAGAAACAGAAAGGATCCTGTCCTGTTTATGTTGCCTCCAGTGCAGAATATTTTCAGTTGTGTTGTTACACCTAACAGTTGCACAGTGTCAGCATAAATGGCAGAAAGGAGGGGGCATCTAATGTTACTCCTTGAGCAGCTGTTCTGCAAAGCGTTACCTGAAGTCTGAAGAATTTAGCTAACAAATCACAGGGAGAACTCTGTTGTTGAATAGTACCATCCTTAAAGTATCTGTCATTTTTATGGTTTTTCTTTTTAGCTGTTCCTCACTGTAACTGTTGCTTAGGTATCTGATCACCGTGAGTTCTTAAAGAAAAGGCATGTTGCATTGGGTTTACGTGGCAAGGTTTTGGTTGCTGGGGGCTGCAGGAATGGCTGCTGTGAGAAGAATTCAGAAGCTGCCCCTTGTCAGATCAAAGCCAGTTTCAGCCAGCTTCAAAGGGACCCACCACTGCCCAGAGCTGAGTCAGTAAGACATGTTGTTTGCACCTCTATGACAGCAGATTTAAGAAAGGAAAAAAATACAAAAACACGCATACACACACAAAAAAGAAAACAAAAAGAAAAGAAAAGAAAAGAAAACAAAACAAAACAAAAAAACCCTCCTGCACAACAGCAGCTGGGAGAGAGGAGTGAGAAGCAGCCCTGCAGCCCCCCAGGTCAGTGCAGCAGGAGGGCGGGAGGTGCTCCAGGCAGGCAGCAGGAGTTCCCCTGTGGCCTGAGGAGATGCCCCTGGTGGAGCAGGCTGTCCCCCTGCAGCCCATGGGTCCCACATGGAGCAGATCTCCACGCTGCAGCCTGTGGAGGAGCCCCCGGTGGAGCAGGTGGATGTGGCCTGGAGGAGGCTGCGGCCCATGGAGAGCCCCTGCAGGAGCAGGCCCCGGGCCGGAGCTGCAGCCCGTGGAGAGGAGCCCACACAGGAGCAGGGGCCTGGGGGGAGCTGCTGCCCGTGGGGGACCCGTGCTGGAGCAGTTTGCTCCTGGGGGGCCTGTGGGAAGCCCAGAGGCAGTGAAGGAGCAATGGAGACAAAGTGTCAGGGACTGACTGCAGCCCCCATTCCCCTGCACTGCTCAGGGGGAGGAGGTAGGAGAGGGTGGATGGGGGGGAAGGTGTTTGTAATTTTTTGTATCTCACTTCTCTAGCTTGTTACTAATAGGTCATAAATTACATTAATCTTCCTGTGCTGAGTGTGTTTTGTCCGTGACGATAATTGTTGAGTGATCTCCCTGTCCTTATCTCAACCCTTGAGCCCTGTTCATCATCTTTTCTCCTCCCGTCCCTTTGACGAGGGGGAGTGGGAGAGCAGTTGTGGTAGAGCTCAGATGATTAAAACCACCACACGTTTCCCACTCTTTTGACTGTGAAGTGTGGTTGTATCTTTCAGTTCTTGCTGGAAAGACTGCATGTGAAAAGAAGTGAGATGATTTTATTCCCTGTGCCCTCAAGAAAATCTGTAGAAAAACTTCCAGTAGTAAGAAGGTGGTCACCAGGAGAATATTGTGAAAGTCTTTCAATATCACTGCTGCAAGCACCATCACTTCAGAATTATACAATGCTCTATTTGTGCAGTTATATATATAAAAAGAAAAACAGAAGAAATTTTTCGTATGAACAGTCTGGGACGCTCTCAGCAATCACTCTAATTGGTCTTTTTCAAAATCTTCAGGCCGCTTGTGTCTTTATGACTGTAATGTGTCTATATTTCTGCAGATATTAAATATTAGTGCTAGTTTTGGTATCAGACATCTTTGCCATCTGGATGACTCATACAAACTGTCAGCCTGCATATCCGCACTTACATGGATTAAAGTAGCAGTCAAAACAAGATTGCTTCTGCTTAAACGCAGAATATCTGGAGATAAAAGCTGTTGTAAACTGATTTTTACATCCATCTGATATCTTTAATTAAAGCATCTAGGTTATTTCTGAGGATCTGCCTTTCAATGCACAATATTTGCCAACAACTACAACCTGCTGTACCTTAAAGAAGTCTTTCTAGAAAATACTTTTCCATTTTACATGTTTTAAGCTATACCTTTTATAAAGTATTCATTACCTTTTTGTTAACTTGTGGAGGCACTGAAAGCTCAGTATCTTCTTTCATGTTTTGATGAGATTGTCCTATTTATTTCAGGTTGTTCGCAGTTAATTTACCTGCAACGCGCATTATAATCCAGTTTGATCAGACTTCTGCCTAGGTTAGCAGGGGTATGTAAGGTTCCCTGTAAACACTAAACCTGCAGGTAATGGGTGATGGATCTCAAATTCCTGATTTTTATTAACTGTAGACTCCGTGTATTAAGATACATGAGTAAGTTATATTACATGTGATTAAGAAATTAAGAAATTTAGCATCCAAATACCATATCAGGTCTATACACTAGCTATCAGGTCAGTATCAAGTCTTGTACAGGCTGTAGGAAAGACAGGTAAGCGATTTCCGATGGATAAATGTACAGTGTTCTGATTCTTAAAGATACCAGGGAAGCACGTAGCATGTGTCAAGAGATGTGAAGATTGCATTTGGGGCTGGGAGTTAAATCTGATCTGGGAGCACTGTGGCTTGAAGACAGGAATTGAATTGGTAAAAATCAGCTCTGTAGCTGTTGTACAGATTTAAGAATGTCTGGAATGTCTCAGAATGTGTCTTCCACGTAGAAGCACGTAGCATGGTTCATTTTACTTAAGTGCCACAGGCTGCTTTTTGCAGAAAATGTCATGTGTTTTTGTAGGCATCTGGATGAAAGTTGGTGAGGTATTTTGGTTTGTTCTGTCCTTCTTAGTTGTATGTTTCTGATTACTCATTCAGACTTCCAGCATGACATCTATCTTCTACCCATGACGGCCTTGAAATTTGGGTAAAAACATTTCTTAAACATATGCAAAGAAAAATTATCCAAGATTTATGATAAACACCTCTATAGCAGTGACTACCTACAGTATATTCATGGCATAATTTTATTTTCTGTTCACTGTAATGTGATAGTTTTTGTACATAAATAATATGTAAAGTTGTCATGTACATTCGTCTATCAGTGTTCATAAAATGTAGAATATCTACTATTTGAACACATTTACGTATGACTTAGGAATATATCTATAATTTCAGTGACTTTTTTTCTGACATCAGTAGAATTTCATATAATGTCATCTGCTTTGTGCTATAGAATAGGATCTTCTACTTTATTGTAATAGATTCATCTAGAAATTGTTGCTCAAAATAGGATGTTGACCCTCATGTAAAAACATAGCTATACTGAAAAGGAGTCCAGCCAGGAGAGAGCTGGTGTCTGTGCATGGCCATGTGTAGGGAGTGGCTAACTTGAGCAGCACTTTCGCTTTTCCCAGCTTGCCCCACTCTAACACAAGGCAAGCAAAGGTAGGTTCCTGGTTCCTGAGGAAGTCCTCTAGTTGCACGGCGGGACAAGCTGGCCACAAAGAGATGAGAAGAAAGTCAGAGAACCACAGGTCGTGCACTTCCAGGTCAGCATGCATGTCATTGCTCCTTGGATGTCAGCAGGCTCTTCAGCTTGCTGTGGGAGTCAGCCCTGGCCAGGGATTCCCTTTGATCCTCTGCTATCCCCAAAATATTTTGCCTGCTAACGTAGGGCACACGGTTTACAATACTCTAGATGAGTATTAGTGTTCTGTTTGTATATAGTTAATGTGTGGGCATTTTCAAGCAGTCACTGTGATGTTTAGCTGCTACATTTCCTGAATATATTTCATATTCTTAAAAACAGATGAGATACTCTATCTGTCTTGGGGCTCCAACAGATAATAAAGTTGCTGCCATACCACAATTTAATGTACATCAGCTGAGCTATGGTAACTTCTTTGTACATCTGAGCTCTCGTTGTTGGATGAACTCCATTTCACCTCAGCAGGCATTTCAGCTTTTCTTGTCAATCTTGAACCAGGCTGCTTTTAAAATAGTAATTTCTTCCTGAAAGGCGTCTGGACTATTAAGTAAAACAAGATAGTTTTGGAGCCCTGTTCCTTGTGTCAGGTTGCTATTTATTTCTTGGCAGCAAGCCTTAGTGATCAGTCTACTGTACATACACGGCATGTGCCATACTCCACAGAACGTATCTGAGAAAACAACAGCAGCCCTAATTTGGGTACTTACTGCATTTTTTGCATTCCTAGAGCAAAAGTGGAGAACGTCACCTCTCTGCTGCTGCAAACCTCAGACCAGCTGAGCAGTGCAGGGACTTGATTCTTACTGATTCTAGTGAGCTGTGTGCCCTAGAACCTTATGAGGACAGGGCCGTGCACCGTCACGAATGCAGACACACCACTGAAGCTAACCTTGGGAGTCACTACCAGAGTGTTTGCTCTTCTCTGTTGATGGATTAGATACCCCTCTCCAGTGGCCTACAGGGTTTATTAATGATATTATTTTGATGTACATATTTGGAGGGGAAAAAATAAATTGTTAATTTCCTTACCAATGTAATAATTTTAGAAAATATTGCTGCAGTTTTTGGCAGAGGTATGTAAGAAATTTAAAGGCATGAAGTTTTTAAAATTCCTGTCTTTGTATGAGTGTTGTAAAGAAGGCTGTTTAGGTTTTCACTTTTTTCTGAGTCTGCAGACATGTAGTCCTTGATGACACTGATGAAGTTCTAGTGCAGAATACCACTCACTCATTTCATGTGACCTCCTGTGTAATCAAGGTTATGTTAGTATTTTAGTTGTTTGTGTATGGATCCCACTCTCCTGATTCGCAGCATATTTTCCACAGGGGTATTTGGTCTTGACTTGGAGAACTTGAGAGGGAGAATTAGCCCTTTGTATTGGAGTATTGTTTAGTCAACCGCCCTGTCAAAAATGTGGGTGTCTCTTATTTTTCTCCAAAATCAATTTGCAGATGCTGTTTTTGTTGAGCCTTTCCTCTTAGAATAAAGACTGCTTTAGCACATAGCCCCTGTCCACCCACAGAGGTGTTTATACAGCCTCGTTGTTTTGGCAATTCAAGGTGAGCTTCTCAAATGTCTCACCATAAGGCAAAATAATCTGTGACTTCTGCTCTAACTCCAGTTCAGTCTGCTACAGGAGATGGGATTCCAGGTGCTGGCATACTTGAAGGTGTCCTCATCACCATGTCCCTGCTTTTTCTGCTCTGTGGGTTAGGTATCTGAGACAGAGCTGAGTAGCATTGCGCTGGGAGCTTGTGATGTTAGGACCTCACGCCTGGGAGAGTCTAACATTAATGTTAGTATGATGCCCAGGCTTACAACCAGTGTGGCTTGTGCCTTATTGTTCTGTCACTTGCCACTTCCAAGTTTTAGCATTGTATTTGCTTTCTGATTGTCGTTGAAATACGTTGACATACACCGATTCAGTAATGTTTGTTTTTTTCTTTAGCCAGTTGATGAGATTTGTTAGCCAGCTGTCTATTAATCTATTCTCTGTGGTTGCTTGATGTTTTACAGCCATAATATCTACTCAGAAAAAAATCACAGTACCAGGTCAAGCTGCTTATGAAATCTAGAACGTGTTAAATCTGTGCAGGTGCCTTTATCAGCCAGTTCTGTAATCTCATCAAAGAAGGAAGTTAAATTCTTTTAGGAGATGGCTTTTCTGTGAAAATACTTAACTGACATTAGTTATTCTACATTTGTTGCACAGTACACAAGAGCCCAGCTCAGGGTAGAGTTCCCACGGTGAAGGGTATTTGATGAATGGAAATGGTGGCTCCAGTTTGGATGTATGAATCCGAAGCCCAGGTTCTCTGAGATGTGTCTGTATGATGGCCTTTGCACATAGGGTACCGGAGTTGCATGTACTCAACTATTGAAGTGCATAAACCTAAGCTATGAGCCAGCAATTGTAGCATTACAAACTTCGATTATGTGGTTTAAAATATAAATTTGTGTATAAATATCTGAGAGAGGGTTGTCAAGAGGAAGGAGCCGGTCTCTTTTCAGTTGTGCCCAGCGACAGGACAAGAGGCGACAGGCACAAACTGAAGCACAGGAAGTTCATTCTGATTATGAGAGGGCACTGTACTGTGAGGGTGACAGAGTACAGTGCTCTGTACTGTGAGGGTGCCAGAGCACTGGGACAGGTTGCCCAGAGAGGCTGTGGAGTCTCCTTCTCTGGAGATATTCAAAACCCTCGTGGATGCCAACCTGTGCAATGTGCTCGAGGTGATCCTGCTTGGCAGAGGGGTTGGACTAGGTGATCCTCAGAGGTCCCTTCCAACCTCAGCCATCCTGTGGTTCTGTGAAATTATGTGCAAGCAGTGACACAGAGCTGTCTGGCTGTAAATAAAAGGAGTTTTGCTCCTGTTCTCCTGCTTTTGGTATAGGAACACCATCTGTTGTTTGTTTGTCTGTGTTTGTTTTTAGTAAGAGAGAGAATATATAGAATACTTTAAGTGCATATTGTAACCTAATGTGTGATTTGTCTGTCTCTCTCTTCATAATTTTTATTTTTTGTGTTGAGTCCCCAGTTCATCTGTCCAGCAGCTAATTTAAGAGGGCTATCAGTTAAATTCTCGGGAAGGCATGGCAAGTTGTTAGAAAGCTCTGTCCTGGCTCTGTACATAGTAGGATTTAGTCACTTTGAGATGGATGAACGTTGTTTCTTTAACAAACTATACTGGGGAACAACTCTGTTCAGGTATGTATAGAGTGTTAATACGAGTAGTCTTCTGTAGGTCTAAGCTGTTAAGTCGTAGAGAATTTATAAACAGTGGAAGATGGAAAATATGCAGTGCTGTGGTAGTAAAGGCTTAATGTTTTCCTTAATATCTAAAATTATTTTTCTTTTGACCATTTATATTTACTGGCTGAAATTCTAATTTAACATACACGTGGTCTTCACTGCTGTGTAAGTTTTATGTATTTGAGAAAAGGATTTGTTTCAACTGAGTTATGTTCATTAAGAAGTGTACCTGCTGAGTTGCATAGCGGAATGCTTTGTTAACATGGAAAGGTTCATATACCTAAGAAAGCTGCACATATCTAGACATGTATTACCAGCTTGGGAACTACACGTGGTTAATAAAAGCTGAGGCAAGAGACAGGCGTGTCCTAAAGCTTCCTGTTTCTTTCTAATGCTGTAACCCTCACGTTCTTTTAGTGTGTTATGTTAATTTACAGTTTTCAGAGCTGTTGAGTTTTGTGTCCAAACTCGCAACGGGTAAGCCTGATGATTGAATCCACAGGTCACCACCCATGGCTAATTTGGGTGAGATAGTTTCCAGTCTAGTGCTTTTACTCTTCCGTAGTAGAAACCCAAATTTGAGAATCCAAAGTGTGCATTGCATGAATTAAATTCTCTTAATGAAGAATTAAATTCTCCATGAAGAATTAAAATATTCTTTAAACGTTTCTAACAGAATTTGTGGATGCAGACTATATGGGATCTTTATGGTTCAGCTTTTATCTACTACTGTTTTACACAGTTGCATGACAATCACATTTTGTGTCCTAAAATAATAAAAGTTACGGTAAAGTGAGTGAAGTGGAAATAAAGTTGAGCTGAAATGCTGCATAACTAGTTAAAGTGGAAGACGTGTATGTGTCTACCTCTTATCTGTTGGATCTGTCTTTCCCAATGTGATCCCTGCTATGGAAGTGTGAGAATTATCCAGCCTAAATCATATTTTCCAAAGATGCATGTTAATGTGAAGAGCCATGCTCATGATGAGAAGATTAACCTCCCTTCAGTTTACTTGCTTAAGTCTATTTAATGTAAAAAAGAGAGAGCCTAAAAAATAGCAAATAAGCAAAAGAAAAACCTTAGCCACAACTACATTCCTGCAAGTAGAAGGAAAGAAAAGTCAAAAAGATACAAACAAGGAAATTGTATCTTAGTAACTAGAAAAAATGCACACCCTGTATATCTGTATTTTTTTTCTGCCCAGATGATATGGAACCTGTGCAGGTACAGTCTTAATTAATTTTAGGGATTAAAACTTCATGACTTTAGTATAAATTTATTATTCGTTGCGTGTGTACACACTCCTCAATCTCTGAACAGATAGAGATGAGATCTGAGCTGTTAAATACTTAATTGCCTGGTAAGTTTTCAGTCCCCTTGTCTCTGTTCAGGAGGAGCCATAGAGATGACCTCTTACATTCTGTCTTTAAGGGCATGCATGCCACCTCTCTGTTTTACTATAAATGATAGTTGAGTTGCTGCCTGTTGAACAGTCTATCTTGTTTTGCCAGTATTACATAAAAAATATATCCTGTTTAATAGGAAGGTGCATAAAAATCGTATTACTTCTAATATTCCTTTGGCTTTGTGGCATGAAGACCAGTAATAGGGAGAAATAGAGTTGGTGATTGCAGTTCAGGAAAAGAATGCCTTCTAAAACCTTTGAAAGAAACGTGTGTCAGAAGCTGAGAGAGGAGTTAGCTCATAAAATTCAGGATTTTTGAAATATTCTGCTGCACTGTTCAGACACGAGAAGAGTGACTGAGGAGCTCTTGAGCAGAGAGTAAAGACAAGTGGTGCGTATGAATGAGCAAGCAGTGCATTCACTGACATAGTACAGATTTGTTTTAAGGCTTTCTCCTAGTATTAAAGTATTTTGCATGGTTCAGTGAACGACTTAGTAACTGCAGTGTTTCACTTAATACTTGAACGGTAGTTATTTTGCAATAGTTTCATTTAAACTACTTTTACTGAAAAAGCTAAGATAATGCAGTATCAAACATTTCTTTCTGATTGTCAAAATTACTAGAAATGATATTATATGAAATCCGTATTATAAGAAAACATTTGAAATAACTTGTTGATGTTGTGGGCCACCTGGCATTTAAATAAGAAATAAGAAATAACAAGTAGCTTATTAATATGGCAATGTAAAATAGTACAGAATTTATTCTACAAGCCTTGTCTCTCCTACTACATGAAAATATTCTTAATAATGCAATAAAGAAATCAGCTTTCTGGAATTGTTTGCTGTTCAGTGAAAAAAAAAAAAGTTACTTCTTTTCTGTACTTACATATCTGTGGCTTCTTAGATCCTCCGAGCAGCTAAGGGCATTAGCAGGATGGCTTGACTGTGAAAGTTTACCCTCGCACATTGTTTTCAAGACTGATTACGTGAGTCTCTTTTGTGGGAGGGGTAGATTTTTTTTCATGTGCTTAAAAAAAAAAAAGCTTGTTTGTATGCTGGTCTTGATTTGCTGCCTACAGTTTTATGGGATGTGAAAGCATCTATTTTTAATTCTTTTGCAATTAGTCTGTTCAAAGAGAGTAATTAGAAACGCCTCCCCCCCACCACAAGCTATGCGTTACTGACTTGCATAGAAGGGACTTTACCCAGAGGTTTTCTTGACGAATTGTTGACCAACCGAAAAATCCTGAGTGAAAAACGTTGTTTATATTACGTCTGCATTAAAATACGTGTATATATATATCAGTAACCCACAACACTAAAGTTTAGTTCAGAGCAAAGAGCCCTATGATCGGTACACGCTTTAAAATCGCTTCTTACTGATCAGATCTGACACAGCACAAGAAAACCTCAGGCTTGGGGCATGCTGATACGCTGTGTAAAAACAGACATCTCACCAGCCCGTGTACATTCCCAGCACTGTTTTAGAATCGTAATGATGAGGCTTTACAGAAATGCCCTTTGAAAATGTGTGAGGGAGCTGAGGAGCCTGGCTGGTTCTAGAGATTAGTGAGGATGTGTAACTTGGTAAGTTTACTGCATTTTGAGCAAGGATACAAATTGTAGTAATACACACACAAGGTATGCACGTTAAAATAAATAAACAGCTCTTAAAACACACGTCGGGTTGTGCTAAAATGATATCGGTAAGTACAGGTGGGAATAGGAAAGAAACGGGATGTCAAGCTGTGCGGTGACCTGTGGGCACCTGGAATAACCTTGTGTCTGGGTAAGGAACCTTGATCTGACAGTGAAACCGTGTGTTTGCTGAAAAGGTTATGGAGATCAGAGATAGATGGAAAACCCTGCCATTTGCTGTTAGAGGCGGTGGCTGAGCGTTACGTGGGATTTTCCCCACAAATTCATACTGATCGTTCATGACTGCGAAAGGCAGATTATCTTTCAAGTGGCCTCATTTAGTGGCCTGATTCTCAAAAATGAGCAAGTAGGCACGACGATGCCGGTTGTGGCAGGTCCAACGCATGCAGAGGTGGGATGCGTCTTGGGAGAGCTCGGGCGGTGTTCACAGGGTGAGCTTCTGGTGCCACTGCCACTGCCACGCTGGAGGTGTGCAGGGACAGGACCTTGCCTGATGAGTCTGCCTCGTCAGGAAGCCTGAAGTAAATGCAGCTTTTGTGACACAGTTAAACTTCACTGAACGTCTCTCGTCTCACAGGAAATGTCCTTGCTATGGCAGCATGACACAGAGCCCTGCTAGTTACTTTTGTGCTTACTTGGAGCTTTTAGGTGGCACCATACCATGATTCTCAGTGCTAAGCTCTCACTGCAGGCACAGCGTGGTTCTCCTGAGATGCCTGATGTAGAATTTCCTGCTCCTCAGTTTTTGTGACTGTTTTTATTCATCCTCCAACACCACATTAAGAAGGTCTTTGAGAGAACTTACTGGGCTTATTGTAGAATTTTTCTCTATTGTTTTCAAATTCTTTTAAAACGATTTAGCTTCATCACAGAACAAAATCTCTTTAAATGAAGTAATGAGACTTAACTGCTTTTTAAAGGGAAATTGCATAGGGAACTTGCTTCATATGTACACAGTGTCATAACTGCAGTGTGGTTCCCTGTCCAGCAAAAATACGTGGTCGAAATGAGAAATTTCTAGATACAAAGGCAGGTCTTTGCTCAAGGGCTGACATTAATATCACAACTTCATATTAAAGGAAATGATCATTTCAAAATAGCTGTAGCCTTATGAAAATAATACCAAAATGCGTTTCCTGCTCCGATCTGATAAAATATTACTTTTCTTTGACTAATACACATTACTAGATTGTACCCTTGGAGCTACATTTGTACATTAGCCACCAATCCAGCCCAGCCTCACAGGATGTTAATTGCTTGATCTGAATGATACAGATTGCATTCCTCTCCACCGTTTATCTGTCTAGCTATTTGGTTTTTGTCCTACACTGCTGCTCTTTCTCCAACATATGCCTGTCCCAGAATTTGAAGGTTTAAGCCGAAAAAAAAAGTGGCATGTGTCCAAAAGTGTGATTTGTTTGTGTTTACCACTGGGATGCAGAATTCTACTCTTCTGCTTTCGGCATGCAAGGAGCGTAACATGTAAATTAGTAAACTAATATGTTACTTTCAGGGATGGTTACATCAAAGCTGTCCAGTTAATGTTTTGACTACTGTGTTATGATACCAATGATAATTTATTTTTCAGTCTGCTTGCCTAGTCCCTGCTCTATTTGAGCACTTCATGAAAGGGACTGAATTCAGCCTTACAATTCTACATGTAGAGAGCTACTACGCCAGGTAAGAAGTGACTTCTGAAATGATGCAGGGTTTTTATGGATCAACCAGAAAATGAATCCAGCCAGCCTGAGTCCCAGTTCAGTTTCTTGTCCACAAAACTGCCCTTCCTTCCAAAGCTAACTCTTAAGTCTTGGAGAGAGCTCAGGTGTCTTGAACTAATGTGTAGCTGAACCCAGCCCTTTTGTGGACAGATGTTATTTTTCAAGTGACTTGAATTTGAGGAACAGCAAGTGATGACTCCTCAGTGAGTCACGGTCTTACTGTCTGCTCTCCAGAGGGCAAATAAAATGTGTTAGGTTAAACTGGAGAAATGAGATGTAGATAAGCACCCAAGCCAGATGAACTTGTGACACTAAAATATTCAATATGTGTTTAGCTGTTCTTCTTCAGCAAAATACCCATCTGAACCCCTTCAATGTATTCTTATGCCTCCGCATGCCTTCTGCCTCCCTCCAAGTTCTGTCCCAGACTTAGTCCAATGCGAGATTCACTGGGAGACCTCGCCTTTTAGAAAGGTGCAAGCTCCTCTTTGTTGCTGAACTCAGGCTGCGGGTAATGCTGTCAGTCACCAAAGCAGAGCTACCTGGTAAGCTGCCACCATCAATCGCTTGAACCACTTGCTGCAGATAGCTGATGCAAAGCAGCTGCTGCCAGCGGGTAAGCACAGGTACCGAGCTCTGTAACACCTAGTTGACATTAGTAAGGACAATAGTTGTTGCTGTGATGTTATTCGTGGTTAGGGTACAGGGTTTGGAGAGCCATGCCTGTGCCTGGCTGTTTCATCAGTATCCCCCCAGAATGGTTGGTTTTGGCCTTCACAGGAATGCTACCCATGTATTAAAGAAAGGACAAGGATCATGACACTTTTTCTTCTTTATCCTTATAGTGCTATAAGCTGTATAAGTCTTTGGTAGTCTGCAAAAACTTGCTTGCACGATGGCTGTCTATTGAGAATACCTTACTGAAGAAGTTTTAAGTTGTGCATTGTAGCAGGCTGCTGGTGTAGAAGTGGTCAGGTACCTAAGTCAGCCAGCAGGTAGCTGAACAGGGCAACAGAGAACAGTTTTGTGAAAGAGTAACAGATGTTATCTTAAGTTTTGCAAAACAAAGGTTGAGAGGCAATATAATTAACTGATCTTTGTAGAAGGAGCTAAAGAACAATGTTAGCATCTTACTAGTGGTAAACAAATTAAAAGCAAATTTGGAAGAAAGATTCCAGCCTGCAGAAAAGGAAAGTTCTGGATTATCTTGCTGATGGGAAGGGAGGGAAAAGAAAGTGACACTGGTTTAAAATGGAAGTGAGCAGTTTAAGGAGTAAATCATTAGATAGTCTTGGCATTAAAAACTAAAGCTTTTTGTAGGAGCAGTAGATGTCTGACTTTTATCTTCACAAAGGGACTGTAAAGTGATCTGTTGGTTGGTCGCATGTTTTAGTGAGCCCAAAGTTGCAGTGTATCTGTTAATACGTCCATGGAAAGGAGGAAACTTTCTTTTCTCCTCAAGATGTACAACTTCGCCAAAGGTGACTTGGTTGTCTTGTTAGTTTTTTTTGTTGTTGTTGTTTTTTGTTTTTTTTTCCTTTCATCTTTTTTTCTTTTTCTGTATTCCTGTGAAATACTGGCAATTAAATACAGGAGTATTGAGGAGTATACCCTACTGTGTCTGCTGGTGTGAAGAAGCTTCAGGCACTGGGGTGTCCTGCTCATGTCTAGCAGAAAGGTTGGGTACAGTAGATGGTTGCTCATAGTCCTGGCCTCCATCAGTTAGAACATCACAGCTGTCAAGGGCTGTCATATTTCAGGGAGTTACCTGCTGTCATATTTCAGGAAGTTACCTGCTGTCATATTTCAGGGAGTTACCTGCCTTTGAGGAATATTTTTTTGAGACTGCTTAACATTTTCAGAATAAAGGCTGCCACCTTACGCATGATATGGCAGTATCTGGACAGCCTGTAGAAATGCAGAGTGCTGAATAAACGTGGTAACTTGAGTTACTGATAAAGCACACTTTGTATAATGTGCGGCTGCTTTTATAACTGATATTTTCAGTCCCACAAAAATACGTGGTTGTGAATTTGTCGGGCTGATGTTTTTACAAAGAGCTTAAATGATGTGAAGTAAAGAAAAATACAGTACCGCAGTTAGTAAATGTAGTGAGTCATTCTGAATAAAATAACAGGTTATTTCTGCAAATTTTAATCCCACAGAACTTCCATTGACAGCAGCAGATATTTTTGCAGAAGTAACATTTAGTTAGCCACCCGTCTCTTCGTATGTTTCAGAACCATTGTTTCCTATGCTTTGTGCACACAAAACATTTACTAACGTGAAATGTTTTATTTTAATCTGCATTTAATAATCACCCTTTTAAACTCTGAAAAGCCTGCTTTTCTCATGAGAAATGCTAGCCCTCGATTCTTCGTTCTCTGCCAGTAGTTTGTACAGAGGCTTATGCAGTTGTTTTTTCTCTCGGTGGTAATGTTTCTTCAATTTTTTTTTCTCCATGCAAAACAGGTCTCATCACTTCATAGAATGTAGTGTTCTCTTCTGCTTTGCTGTGTTTTTTCACCTTGAATGTTGAAATCTGACATGCTATTCAAAATGAGATCATAATCGTCCTAGGGCCTGCTATTACAGTAGGCCTTTGAGATGGACACAGTGTCCGTATAAAGTGTTCAAACTCCAGAATTTAATCTTTTGGGTTTCAGAGTTGTTTGTTTTGTTTGAAAATGTTATTTTCTAACCAACATGACTAAAATTAACTTCCTAAACATGAGGCAGGCATGAACTGAGTTTAGTCAGCATATGTGTCTGTGTCCCTTCTTTGCACATGAGCACCTCAAGTTTCTAGCAGAAGCCAGTCACGGCACTTGGCAGGGTATTCACCACGTTGTTCCTGATATTCCTGGCAGTGTAAGGATCAGAGGGCTGAGGCATGAGGAGAAAGGCAAAGAGGGGAGGAAAAGAGGGAAGTGAAGAAAAAGAGAGAATCGAAGTAGTCCTTCAGTAAAACTAGATGCTGAATCTGACCATGTGTTACCAAACAATTAAGGTAAGGAAAAGAGCTAAGTACCAGTCCTTTGATTTACAGTGCGCGTGAGGTGAGTAAACCTTGGCTGGTCACCAGGTGCCCACCATGCTGCTCTCTCTCTCTTTCCCCAGTTCCTAAGCAGCACAGTGGGGAAAATAAAATGGAAAATGTTGTGGATTGAGATGAGGACGGGGAGATTGCTCACCATTTACCATCACAGGTGAAACAGACTCAGCTTGGGAAAGATTAAATTATTACCAATTAAAATTATGCTAGGATAGGGAGAAATAAAAGCAAAACTAAATGTACCTTCCCTTCAATCCCTTTCTTCTTGCTCTCAACATCACTCACCACTCTTCCACCTCCTCCCCCTGAGCAGTGCAGGGGAACAGGGAATGGGGGCTGTGGTCAGTCCCTAACGCTTCGTCTCCGCCGCTCCTTCTCGATCACTCCTGCTCCCCGTGGGGTCCCTCCCACGGGATGCCGTCCTTCCCGAACTGAGCCTGCGGGGGCTGCCCACAGGCAGCAGCTCTCCAAGCACTGCTCCCACACGGCTCCGTACCACGGGGTCCATCTCCCAGGAGCAAACTGCTCCAGCACGGGTCCCCCACGGGCGGCAGCTCCCCCCAGACCCCTGCTCCTGCGTGGGCTCCTCTCCACGGGCTGCAGCTCCGGCGCGGGGCCTGCTCCTGCGGGGGCTCTCCATGGGCCGCAGCCTCCTCCAGGCCACATCCACCTGCTCCACCGGGGGCTCCTCCACGGGCTGCAGCGTGGAGATCTGCTCCGTGTGGGACCCATGGGCTGCAGGGGGACAGCCTGCTCCACCAGGGGCCTCTCCACAGCCCGCAGGGAACTGCGGCTGCCTGCCTGGAGCACCTCCTGCCCTCCTGCTGCACTGACCTTGGTGCCTGCAGGGCTGCTTCTCTCAGATTTCCTCACTTGTCTTACTCACAGCTACTGCAAGGTGTTTTATAGCCTTTTAAAAATATATTATCACAGAGGTGCAACCATTGTTGCTCATTGGCTCGGCTTTCCAGCAAAAGATCTGTTGTGGAACTGACTAGAACTGGCTCTTTTTGACATGGGGGCAATTCTTGATCTCTTTTCACGAAAGCCATCCCTGCAGCCCCTATGCTACCAAAATCTTGCTATGTAAACCAAATATACCATGAATGGATGTTTTTATCTGTCCAGTCAATGCAAGAACAGAAATATGTCTAGTGTGTAAGAGTTTCAGGAACAAGGCTTTGGTTATTCACGGAAGAATGGGGTTGTTTAGGCTTGACTGGACCTGTGGGAGCCATTTATTTCAACTCCATGTTCAAAGCACGTCTAACTAGGAACAGATTACAAAGGGCTGTGTCCAGTTGAGTCATGAATATCTCTGAGGATGGAGATTCTAGCTCTGGGCAACCTGGTACAGTACTGGACAATCATTTTCCTTAGCTGGACTTGCTCCAGTATATCAATGTTTTCCTTGGAGTGAGGAGCCCAAAAGTGGACACAGCGATTCACATTCAGGCTTAAAAGTACTGAACTTATCCTGGCCTGGTGACTATAGGCTTCTTTTCTGCAAATCTGTTTTCTAGCCATTTTATACTGTTGCAGAGGGTTATCCCAACCCTGGTGGAAGACTTCACAGTTGTTTCTCTTGAACTCCATAAGGTTCCTGTCAGCCCGTTTCTCCAACCTGTCAAGCTCACAACAGAAAGCAGTCAGATTGATCAGACATGGATTGCTCTTGGTAAATCAATACTGGCTTAGCAGTCACCTTGCCCTTTATGTGTCTGGAATTGGCTTCGAAGCAATTTGTTCTTTAACTTTCCAAGATGAGGCTTATAGCTGCCTGAATTATCTTCTTGCCCTCCTTGAAGAGGGTGGTGGCATTTGCATTTTTCCAGTTATCAGGAACCCACCCTGACCACCGTGCCATTTCAGTGATGATGAGAACAACCTAACAGTAACATTGGACATCTCTCTCCGTACCCTGGGGGTTACCTGAATGGATATTTGTCTAATACCTATTTATAGTAGATGTGAACTCTTTCTAAAAAGATAACATTTTATGTCTTCGGAGACATAAGTCTGTCTGTGGCGTCTACTAACTTAAAATTTTAGGAATAAAATCTATTACTACATTTCCTCAAGCTCCTCTAAATTGTCAGGTTCTGAGCAGTGCCAGACACAGGACTTGGAATTACACGGATCCGTACTCCGATCTGGGATGGTACCTTCTGTGTTTTCTGTTGACGTTAATGGTGAATATTTACACTGAGGGCACCTTCTAACATTCTGTAATCTCTTTGTAAAACACACTTATAGTCATGGGAAGTTCCTTTTTGTAATTTCCCAACCTGTGATTGAGTGCACTCTTGCATGCAAAATCTCTGTGTCTGAGTCACCATTTATCACAGGAGGAATAAAACCTGAAAAGCATGCCGCAGTTTTGGTACTCCCTTGGGTCACTTGGAGAGGATAGAAAGAATCACATTCTGTAGACAGAAATCATTTATAATAACTTTTCTAAGAGGGGAAAAGATCAATTTTTTTCTTTGTTTTCCTTTTCACTTATAAAAGCTGGCTTACTTCAGTGAATATTGTTTCCAGTGGAAGCAAGTTTGATGAAGAATTATTTTTGTGTGTGGCAGTCGCGTAGCTGTGCTTATCTACTCCTACAACTTAAATAATTTCAGTTTATTTTAAGAATGTGCTGTGTGTTGTACAGGTGTTTTCTGTTTATGTAGGGGAGATCCTAAGTGAAATTGAACATTTTGCAGTAGTTCCTGAGTTGTTCTCTGTACATTTACATGCACCTGACCCTGTCTGAAGCAGATGATACTAATAACGTTTTTATGTCCTTCAACTAAGCAACATTTAAGCCCTTGGAGAGGGAGGTTTTCAGCAAGCTGAACTTCAAATATAACAGTCAACATGATAATGAAGCGTTCTTAAGCCACTGTCCATTAAGAGTAAAAATATGTGAAGTGTGTACTTAATCATCAGGTTTTCTTCATAGCTGTGGGTGTTGTATTTGGCAGTTATTCAGGAAATGAAAATTTTAATATCAGACCACCATTTCACGTAGCATTACTCCTATCAGTAGCTCCTTTAGAAGGGAAAAGTATTTTTGAGTGAATGCTTCGAGTTACTTAGGTCCTGGTTTATGCTGTGTGCAGAAATCACATTGAGAATGATAAGATCCCTTTCCCATAAAGGCCTGTGGAAACCGTAAGTCTTGAAACTTTCGATAAGCTGGTAAGTGGTTTAAAATTATCCTTTGGAACATCCCACTTCTGTCAGAAGAAGAAGTGAGGAGCCAGCTGGGGTGGGCGTGCGCTTCGCAGCCATCCTCACCCCAGCCGTGGGCTGGAGCTCGATGCCTGGGAGCTACCTGCCGCCGCGGTCCCTGCCACGCACTGGCAAGGTGCACCAGCTGCAAAAATTATCATTTTGACATTTCCAGGGTTGCTCAAGTGGCAAGGGAGCGGGGGGAACTCAACATGACGTGATCTTTTCTTCCAGGAGTGGCTTAGTAGTTAGGCAGAGCAGTTCACCAGCAAATCTGTGCCAGCAGCGCTTCGGGCTGGAGAGGGGTCAAAGTACAGCAGAGGGCTAAGCTCTTGTGGAGGTGGGGAGCGGGTCTCTCTTCATAGTCTGGAGTGGTGATAATGGCTTACGTATGTATGGATGTGGCAGTCCCCTCACTGGAATCTGAAAGTGTCTTCCTTTGCTGTCTGTCTGAGGTGGCCTTTTTCCTCCCATCTCCACCCTAGAAAGTGTTTTCTTCCAGAATCACTCCGAAGCCATGCCTTTGGAGTTGGTTCTGCTGGTGTCTCTCCTGGTGTTTTCAGTCTATGGTTTAGCTTCCTGGAAATGTAAGCATTTTGACATAAAGAACACAGGCTTTGTGTGCGGGTATATGGATGAAAGGTACTGGGTTATGTTGGTAAGTGCAATCTAGGTATCTGGTCATTGTAGAAGATGCTTGAGTCTTAAATTCGGTGAAACTGCTTCCAAATAGGGTTTAGAAACTTAGTAGGCATCTTGTGCTGTGATTAAGGTGAACACTCTAAAAAAGCTAGTTGTTTGTATGGTCACGGGAGTCACGGGCAAAATGGAAGTTAAATCAAACTGTTGATATTCCCGTCTTAAAAACTGCAGTCTAATCCTGTCACACCTTAAACATAGGTGAATAATAGGAGCTTATCTTCCTAAGTGAAGTTATTTCCATGACCTTTGGGGAGATGTATAATCTTTCTATCTGGATAAAAGATGTTTTGTTCTGCTGCGGAACAGTTCTTTTTGTGGGCTGTATTTTATAGAAACGGCTGTTAGAGTAAATATGTTGCCTTCTCTGCTGCCTCTGGTCCTAAGCATTTGGAAACAAGATACTTTCTGTCACCTGCTTCTTCTTAGCAAGGATATTCGCCAAAGAAACGTAGTTGAATGTTTGCTAGTGAATCTATTATCCTGAATGCCAGAAGTCATCTAATTGCTGATTTGCTAAGAAGACCTTTTTTTTTTTTTTTCTGCAAGGCAATACTATGTTTTGACTACATAGACAGGATTAATAACCTTTCATTGTTATATACTGTTATTAGTGTTATTCTTATTAACCATCTATATCTTTCTTTTTGCAGCTTGGGTCCCGTGTTTGCTCTGTTTGTACCGTTTTATTACTCCATTCCAAGAGTGCAGGTGACACAAGTACTAGGACACTTTTCTATCACAAACAAGACATTGGTCTATATACTGGGTTTACAGGTATGGTATGTACTTGCTTGTTCATCTTTTAGTGACTTAATAATGTAGCAGTTAGTATTTTTGTATGATTTTGGTGCTTCTTCATGTGTTTAGCTAGTGACGTCCCCATGAACTAAAATATTGGAAATATTTGTATGTATTTCTTGTATGCCTTTCTACACACTGAAGAGTTGAGCATGTTATATTTTCTTCCGCTGTCTTCTTTCCTGAATGTCATGCATAGGAGAATATAAAATAAAAACACTGTAAATTTGGGGGGGCGCTTAAAAAACTGAGCCAGGACCTGTTGCAAATACGTATCTATCTTTTACCTTTCTAATTTTCTTGTATTATTGTTTTTGTTTATTTTCCATTTGTTTGTTAGAGCTCAAACAAAGCTATAGAATGCAGTTATTTTTCTATGGTAAGACAGTCAGTAAATAACCAAGGATTTGGCTGAATTACACTTTTATATAAATTTGTTAATTTCTATCCATGTGACAGGTTATTTAAAATAAGGTAATGTAGAGCACAGCACTCTCAAGTAGTATTATGTTAAATGTGAATGGAAAAACAGAGGTAACTGGTACAGAATCAGTAGTTTTCTTTTTTTTAAGAAAAAACACGACAGCCTAGAAATGACAGGAGATGTGTGAACTTATGAGAAATTGTACTCATTTTTATATATTCCAGAGACTCAAATATAGCTCTAAAACTAGCAGTGGAAAGCACCCTAATTATGTGTTGTGATACAGAGTATTTTAGAATGAATAGTCAGTTTCAGAACAGTGGCTCCTGCTCCTCTTGAACATTTCATTCATTTGCGTTGCTGTTCAGCATTTGGATTCCTTTGATTTCTGCTCCAGCACCCTTTTTTCCTGATCCTTCAGCAGTCCTGTTTCCTCTCTCCCCAAATCATCAGTACTGGTATTATTTTAGTCCTTGTGAAACCAGTGATACTGTCTGAGCTCTTTTCCTTCGTGTCCCTTGCCTCTTGCTTTCATACATGCAAGATCAGATACAGATCACTGCTGTTCATAATCACTGCATCTCACGGGGTCTTTCCCTCCTGCGTACAGAACAGCCGCTACCGTCACACAGGCTGAGGGTAACTCATTTGCCTTTCCCCCATTTGTAAACTCTACCCTTATCTCAAGTCAGTCTTTCCAAAGTCAGAGCCTAGAGAGAAGGTGTTTTCATCATTCAGGTTGCATCTCACAGAGATATTTTAGTAACCAGTATCAGCCTAATTTTTAGCCCGTTTTCCCAGCTAATATTAACCTTCTCCAGGTGATGAGTCACATACAGTTTACTAGAAAAGATGGGCAATCCTGTTGGTGCATCTAGATTTTGTTTTAATTCACTCCATCTGGCTTCTTTGATTTCAAGTCTGCAAATATGCTACTTGGTGAGAACTTTACTTCTTTCATTTTGATGCTCATGCTTAGTCTCTCTGTGGCTACATGTCTAAGAGCTTCACTTGCACTGCCCCACTTGGAACTCTTCTCCTGCTGCTGCTGAGTCATTTCCTTTGCTTCTGTCTGTCTTTCAGACTTGTTTTTCTGTGGAGCCTATAACTGACATCCTGTTATACTTAGTATGCTATATGAAAATAAAATGTATTGTTCTGAAGAAGAAGCAAAATCGTTGGATCCCCGTGGTTTTTTCCACTTCTGCTACTTCTGGAATGTGTATTTGTTAATGTTAAACTGAATTTTCACAGAAATAAATGTGTGACTTTCCTATTGTCATGATAAGTATATAGCCTATACAATGTGGCAATATATTAGCTACGACAACACCAGCTATGTAAAATGTAAATTTTAAATTGCTACTCTTACCTTCCAGCTCTTAACCTCTGGTTCCTACATCTGGATTTTAGCCTTAAGTGGATTGGTAAGTCTTACTGTTTTAAAAGTTGTGTTGTTTAAAACACTTTGTTACATATACAATCAGTGCAGTATCTTTGGACTCAAAAAAAAAAAAAAAAAAGAGCTGAAATTATTGAGTAATGTTTTTCATTGTAACAGTAAGTAGAAAGTCTTTGTCTTTTAACTTCCAAAGGTGTAAAGCTCTGGGTGGCTGATGATAAACTGACATACAGAAAAAGAGCTGGGTAATATTTACAGGTTCCCCACGTTATATGACCTCTAAAAATAAATGTACTGCCATGGACATAGCTTTGAAGCTACAACTATAAATGAAGCTATTGTGGAAATGGTAAAAATACCAATTGCAATACTGTTTGCTTTTATTATATACTCTATTTACCCACTTGTTTATCCTTTTTTAGCAAGCCTCAAGCGTTTATTCCAGAAAGCAGCTTCTAACTTTTTGCTGTGAGGATTTCATGTTTTGCTGTTCTCCTAGGACACGTGTAGTATAGCTGTTTCACACTGCGATAGAGACAGTAAAGTTGTGAAATCACTTTCTTCATATCATTTAGATAAAGTCAGTGTGGTCTGTCTTCTTTCTTCCTGACGCTGTTCTCAGTGCTAGGGTATGTAGTGCTAAAAAAGATTGTACTGCCTCTCCCAGATTGTTAGATACCGATAAACCTCTTTTAAAATTTTACCAGCTTAGAAATTAAGAGCTCTAACTGTGATTTTTTGGGCTCAAATACTGTCTGCTTTTCAAACAGTGAAAGTGCCGCCTCTTCCAAATTAGCTGATCATTATATTGAGGCTATCTCATGAAAAACTTAAATTCTGTCCTTGCTATTAGAACCTGCTAATTTGAATTTAGGGAAACTTTGAGTGAAATGCCTGTGGATACATGACACATTGCTGCTATAATTCAGTGCGTTGGTCTCTTGCCATTTCCACTGGATGTTCCAAATATACTGTGAGCTAGCAGGAAGACAAGTGACAGAGCAGTAAACAGTGAAATCTGCTCAGCAGTTTGGTCTTACCATAAATATAGATGAAAACAGAGTATTTAACAAACCAGGATTTCTTTCCTGGAGACCATCCCAGGCCTCTGAACCTAACTAAGGATCTGTGACTTCCTCCAAACGCTCTAGCCTTCCTGTTACTCTTCTGGCTCTTTTAATAGCCCTTCCTTTTGAACAGGTGTTCATCAGGGAGGGAAGGAAAGGAAAGGAAATGAAAGGAAAAGGAAAGGAAAGGCATTTTAACCCCCCTTTTTCCTGGTGGTAGGAACGATATGTTTACTTGGTTATCCAGACTTTGAAAAAAATGCTCAAGTATTATTTTTCATGCCAGTTCTTATTTTAATTCCCTTTTAATGTACAGTTTTATTCAGGTGTATAATAGTGCATGGGAATAAACTGAGCTTTCCGGGTGTCACAGGAAAGCTTAAAAAAGGTATTTAATGTTTCGTATTGCTTCAGTCAGGATGAATTAAGTCATCATCAGGCTTTTTTCAGTCTCTTTTTTTTCTGCAACGAACAGATATCTGCATTCTGCCGTTCCTGTAGTGCATGCTACAATTTGTAGAATAGTTCATAGAATCATAGAATCATTTAGGTTGGGAAAGACGTTCAAGATCGTTGAGTCCAGTATGAATTTCAGCCATTTCGTGCACAGCATATCTATCATGCTTCTGTGAATAGGAAGTCTCATTTTCTCCTCTGTTAGAAATGATAATTTGGTGTCTTGAGAAAACGGATAAAGGAGTAAAGTTTCACAGTACATTAAGTAGTCTGAAGAAAATTATGAAAAATTATAGGGCCACCTTTTAACACTACAGGTGTAGATTCTTGATGACATATGTATGTGTACAATTACAGAACTGCATGGGTTGTCAAATCATTCTGACAAACTACATACTTTTTTAATTGTTAGTGCTGTTTTCATTGCCTAACATCCTTTATCTTTGTTCAATCACATTTTCATGTATTTGTAGAACAGATTTAGCAAATACATGAATACCAAATCAGCTAGGTATGATATGTAGTCGCTAGTTCATTGCCTATTATATGCTTCACTGTATTTTTAGATCTAGAGATCACTTAGACACTCATATGACTGTACGCAATGCTGTTCTGCAATTTAGCTTTTGCTGCACTTCTGCTTATCTGGAGTATTAAACTGGGTGGTGCCTGCACAATTTCAGTATTGTTTCCAGTTTCCCACTTTCTCTTCAGGATGTTCCCATTGTAGGTTTATTGAAATTGTCATATGGCATATATTAACACACAATGAACACTCTTAGACTAAATGAGACCTGACTTTTCAGTTACAGGACGTGGCACCAGAGAGAAATTTCTGTATTCATCCTTGTTAGTGCTTTCAGATTGCTGCGTAAATCTCAGGGTATAAAGGAACTCCATGAGTTCACGTTTTTAGTGGTTTTGAGGGATTCATCACATACAAAAATGTTTCTGTGTGCGTGTGTGTTTGCACATACGTATGAATATATATATGGGCAGGCACTGATGTAATGTGTCTGGAGACAGGGAATTTTAAACGTCATGTGTTCTTTTACCAGAATACAAAAGTTGTGGTGTGTCTGTCTTTGCCGTAAGATCTATCTTTGTAGGTCACCAACTTTGACTCGATATAACTTTGACTCTTAAATGCAACTTTTAACCCTCCAGACGATGCTGGAGTAACTGTGGGCCAAGTAGCTTCAGTTGCTGGTATGTTGTTTAAAACATACTGCATAAATACATGGTCTTTATTCGTGAGAGAGAGTTGGAGAGGGAGAGAGAGGTTTAGAAGTATACTGTAAATATTCACAAATCGGATGTAACAAGTCATCTGTAATGTTAGTCTTCTTATTCTTTATGAGACTAATTTAATTTTTTTGTGATTTGTTTTACCTGGAATATAACACACTTGGCACATATAATCCAGACTTATTTCTTATGATAGATCTTTTAAATGTCATGAAATTAGGAAGCTTCAGATTAGAGGTGCAGATGTATCACAAAAGTCAGATACAGCTTACTTCCATTTGACTTGAAGACAGAAATTTTCAATAATTGATTACAGAAGTATTTCCTTGTAATATATATCACTTAGTTTAGTGAAGCCCGGAAACAGTTTCCCTACTAATTTTTTTCTTTAAAACAGTCAGAACACCTTAAAAAACTGTATCCACTTGAATGTTTTGTTGGAGACATACATGTCAAGCCATCTTCTCTCCCACTTTTCTCCTTTAAAAAAAAATGCTCTTGGGTTCTTACCTTAGACTTCTCATTGGAATACTCTTGCAGGAGTGAAATTTGAGGGGCATGTCAAGGCTCACTCAGTTATAGCCTACAATATACCTGCCTCAAGAAGGAAATTCAGGCTGCTACCATCTTATGAGATATGACCACTAGGACATGTAGTCCCTACAGCCATTCATATAACATTATCACCATACAGATCACGTGCCAAGGTTTCTGCTGTGTTGTTAGGGCTGTGTTTCATGGGGAAAAATACCTTCCAGGCCATTTCTGTATTGTAGTGTTATCACCTCTTTCTTCTTACCTACAGTAATTTGTTTGTTTGCAAGGTGATGTGCACTGCATAAAGTTCAAAATTTGGAATATCCCCAGGTCTTCTGGGAGCTGCTTTGAATTTATCTAGAGTTCAGCTCAAAGCTTAGGAAATTTAAATAGTGTTAATCTTAAAAATTCTGAAGTTCCTAAAAACCCTGTTTGCTTTGCAGATTTCAATAAGCCAGATAGAACAGCCTTCTGAATTGTTTCTGTACCACACTCTCATTTACTTTTCTCAGGTTGTAGGAGAAGATTTTTCATACTTTAGATATTGGAAAACTGTAGAGAATCAATATTTCAGATATTGTTGAATGCTTAGTTTTAACTTTAGTTCTCATTATTGGATGTTTTAGTTGTTCGTTTTGAATTTGCTAACTTGGTTTTACTTAGACTACAGATGTCCGTTCTTAAATGCTTAGGAGTGCACTTCAGATTGTTTTCAATTCTGGTTGTTACTTTATTCGTCCTTTCTGTTTGTTAGTCGTTAGCTTGGGTGTTTTCCTGTAGTGAATTCCTGTCAACGATAGATTGGCCTTTATAGGATAAGATGTGATTGGACTGGGCAAAATTTTAAACTGGACTTTCATTTTTTTAGTCCTTGCCTTAAAAGTAATATTATACAATTAATATCTTACCAGACCTAAGAATCATTGATTTTCTTCTTCCTCCTCCTCCTCTTCCTCTTCCACATTTTTAAGTGGTTTTGAACAAGCCTCACTGAACCATTCGTTGTTTTAAAAAAAGTTTTGAAGGGATTTCAGAAAGTTTTCTATTGCCCTCAGTGTAGTATTCACACTTAAAATACCATCCTTCCTAGATACTTAAAACTAGTATTAAATATAAGCCAAATTTCTTGAACAGCATCTTTGAACAGTCTGATAATGTAGTGAGCAGTTACCTCCAAAATTCATGTCTTGCCATATAACCTTCTTCATCCTCCAGTCAAGTAGTTCACATAGAGTCTCACATAGATCTATAACCAATGTGAGAGTATGTCAAAGTATGGTCTTCCTTGAATTCCTTGTAACTGTGTAATTATAAATGGTGATTAAGATAAACCTGCTTCAACAGTCTTCGGAATCTGGAGAGGTCCCAGCTGACTGGAAGCTGGCAAAAGTATGTACCAGTTTTCAAGAAGGGTAAGAAAGAAGACCCTGGTAATTACAGGCCTGTCAGTCTCACTGCAGTGCCTGGTAAAGTCATGGAGAAGATTATTGTGGGAGTTAGTGAAAAACACTTGAAAGACAACACAGTCGTTGGTCATAGTTGACGTGGGTTCATGAAGGGAAAGTCATAGAATCATAGAATCATTTAGGTTGAAAAAGACTCCTAAGATTGTCAAGTCCAACCTTTAACCTAGCACTGCCTAGTCTATGTCTAGACCATGTCTCTAAGCACCACATCTATACGTCTTTTGAATACCTCCAGGGATATTGACTCAGCTACTTCCCTGAGCATCCTGTTCCAAGTCCTTTTTAAGGAACTTAATTTCCTTTTATGACAAGGTTACTCATCTAGTTGACCAAGGAAGGCAGTTTATACAGTCCTTTTGGATTTCAGCAAAGCTTTTGGTACTGTTTCTCACATTATCCTTCTGGACAATGTCCAGCATACAGCTAGGCAAATACATAACGTCATGGGTGAAGAATTTGAGCCTGAACAAACAGACACAAAGGATTATAGTAAATGTGGTTACATCAAGGTGGCAGCCACTTACTAGTGGGATTCTGTAGGCTCCATTTTAGGGCCAGGTCTCTTTAATGTTTTCATAAATGACCAGGATGCAGGACTCTATATACTAAGTTTGCAGACAACACTAAATTAGGAGGAGCTGTTGAGTCCCTCGAGGGTAGAGAGGCCTTGCAGAGGGGTCTTGAGAAATCGGAGAGCTGGGCGTCACCGACTGAATGGAGTTACCAAGAGCAAGTGCCAGATTCCGCACCTGGCATGGGACAGCCCTGGGTATACGTACAGACTGCAGGACAAGAGGCCAGAGAGCAGCCCCATGGAAAGGGATCTGGGGGTCCTGGTCAAGAGCAAGTTGAGTATGAGCCAGCAGTGTGCCCTGGCAGCCATGAAGGCCAAACACATTGTGGGGTGCATCAAGCATCATGGGGGCGTTGTTAGCTGGTTGAGGGAAGGGATTGCCCCTGCTCTGCGCTGGTGTGGCCTCACTTTGAGTACTGTGTGTAGTTTTGGGTGCCACAATATAAGGAAGACATAAAACTGTTAGAGTGTCCAAAGGAGGGCTGTGAAGATGGTGAAGTGCCTAGAGGGCAAGGTGTATGAGGAGCAGCTGAGGTCCCTTGGTTTGTTCAGCCCAGAGCCGAGCAGGCTGAGGGATAGGCCTCATGGCGGCCTGCAGCTCCCTCACCAGGGGAGCGGAGGGGCAGGCGCTGAGCTCTGCTCTCTGGGGACAGTGACAGGACCCGAGGGAACGGTATGGAGCTGGGACAGGGGAGGGTCAGGCTGGGTGTTAGGGAAAGGTTCTGCACCCAGAGGGTGGTTGGGCACTGGGACAGGCTTCCAGGGAAGTGTTGACGGCACTGAACTTGCCAGAGTTCAAGAAATATTTGCACAACTCTCTCAGACACATGGTCTGATTTTTGGGTGGTCTTGTGTGGAGCCAGGAGTTGGACTGCATGATCCTTGTGGGTCCCTTCCAACTCAGGATATTCTATGATACTTCTGTCTAATAACATGCCTTGTAGTAGTGCTTTGGTGACACAGAAGAATCAGTGTATTAGGATTGAGTTTGGATAATTGTAAAAAAATATGAAAGCCATGCATTCATTATTTTTAATGCTGTTGATTTATATATTTGAATTTGAGCTCAGGGTAGATGAAAGTCAATTATTTATAATAAATGAAATCACAGCTTTAATTCATTATTCTAAGTTTTGAATTATGAAAGTCTATGGTGAGGGCAAAGCATAATATAAGTATGAAATGTGAAGCAATATTAAGAAATAGCTAAATGATCCATTACTGTTTTGAATATTGATAAAGTAAAATATAGTATATTCGTGGTAACAGTAATAGTACTTGAAAAAGACTTCTATTGCTGTTTTCATCCAAATACCTGGTAATAGACTACTTCACAGTGCATTTCTGTTTTGAAAAATTGACATAAAAGGGGGGAGTCCTTCAGAGAGATGGTTAAGGACACCCCCTTTTGTGTCAGTTTTCCAATTTTTAGCTAGTTTCGTAGGTATATTATAACCTTCTTGTTGATTAAAAAATAAGTTTTTTTCTTCAAGTTTTTGTCTACATTGATAAAATTCCCTGAGTCTTCTCCAAGACAAACTGTCCCAGCAATCTCAGCCTCTCCACATGTGAATGATGCTCCAGTTCCCTAATCACCATCCTGATCTTGCACTGGACTTCCTCCAGCCAGTCCATATCTTTCTTGTACTGGGGAGTGCAGAACTGGGCACAGTATTCCAGATGCAGCCTTACCAGAGCTGCGAAGAGAGAGGAAGGATCACTTTGTTTGACCTGCTGGCAATTCAGTTCAGGAAGATTGTGAAGGTCCATAACCTGAAATAAGAAATAGAAAAGCAATAGAGTAACAGAGATTAGGAAATGAGGAAGAATTATTGTCGTTTTGTCTGTCCTAAATTTAAGACAGGTACAAATATCTGTATCTAAGCTAGGAGATGTGCTGAATCCCACACAAAACTAACTTGAGGTGTCTGTGTGAGCAGTGGTCAGTCAATGTTTAGTTGAGTGACTGTAGGTGGCTGGCCTTGAGATACATGTCTCTATTTTCTGTTCACTGTATTGACTTACCTCCTTTGTCATGGGAGCTTAGACACCTTGCTCGTATCTGGACAGCTACATTTAAAGACCTAGCTGAAATCATTTACTCCTGTGTCAGTTTAAGCATCTGAGAAGAAAGATAATTGATTGATCTGGCATACAGGGGATCTTATTGTGGAAATGAGGTCATATTTGTTTGTGGAAGAGGGGGATGCAGATATTTCCAGTTCTGGAAGAAAGGAGAAAATAGTGAAATAGGAAGGGAGAAGGTAATGATATCTCATAAGATGCTGTGTCTTTTATGCCCGTGACTTCTGAGATCCCGTAGAAAAAAATATTTTTAGCTTTTGGTTTGTATTTCACTTTGAAGTTTTCAATTTCTCTCTCAGATCTGAAGAAGAGTCAGTGTGTTCAAAATCTGTTCTGCTTTGTCGGTTTTGCCAGCTGGTTCAATAAGAGGCATATTGCTTCTACCAACCTTTCTTAGCCTGTCCATTTACATCGTTATGACTACAATGCTGCAGTTAGATTAGGATGAGATGTGTCCTAGAAGCATCTACTTCTTCACTGATTAGAGAGGGAATCCATGAGAGTAATTCAGCTGTGTGTACTTTGAAGACTTCTGCCATAGAGTGAGTCACATCTCAGCAATGCCTATTTGTCTTTGTTGACTATGAAACCAACTTCAAACTACTAGCTCATATGTAGGCTTTTAAACTGTGGATGTCTACACTGAGGCAGATAAATCCAATCATGATCTTTTAGGTAAAGAGGTTCGGTTAACACTAGGATGACTATTGCCTGTAGAACTCTACCAGTGACCCAATGGAGCCTATCCATAGGTCGCAAATGCAAATTTACGGTAGTTATACTGTGCTGAAATGGCATTACATATACGCCTGCACATACACAAAGAATGATTGAGTTCAAGGTCTTTGGGAAATATATAAGCTCCAAGTCAACTGGGAAGGAAATTGAAGAAAAATAGTATATTATTAGAGTTTTTTTTTGTGTCAAGCTAGCTATCACAAAGGGTTGATTATACTCTTAATGACTATTTCCCCAGAGAAACCTCAAACAAAATAATCCATTATGTTACAATTATATTGCAGGCTATAACTGCAAGTTGAAAATACACATGCAGTGGTTTTATTGTTGGGTGGTTTTCACACGATCTGTCTTGGTTTGATAAGTGATGTATTTCTCTGACCAAGGTAAATACAGAATCTCAACACAAACTAACTCCTTGTTTTATTCTAGTTGGATAGTATTAGGAACATTCTAAGGATAAAGCAGATAAAGTAGTGTGAAAATGTCCCTTCACCTTGAGAATACTGATATTTGCCTTTTTTTTGTTGTTACCTGAAAAAAAAATCTTGAATACATATAATGAATTTATTTAAATTTCTCAGACCAAAGTAATTTAGCATTTGCTGACATTTAATTCTGTCAAGTTCTCACCATTAGGCAAAATAATTTTCAATGTAACTTTTGACATCAGTCTGCCTGCAGTTTCTTTGTTTGATTTTCTTTTTTAGTGTTAATCAAATAAAAGATTTAAAATATCTCAGTTAGTATTGGAGTATATGTCTCTTTGTCATGTAAAATATCAGAGAGCTTCTGTATCTGGTCTACCTAACAAAAAAGAGAAACCACGGCTACTTCCTTTTTCTTAAAAGCGTACAACTTTGGAGTGACATGAGGGAAGGGGAGAGGAAGTTTGCTTTTCTTACAGGGGTGGGAAGAGGTTAGGAAATTTCGTGTGAAGGACCAGTAGTAAGCCATGATGTTAAGAAACTGAAAAAATGTAAGCACTCTTTTTTTCTGCAGCGCACCAGACGTATGCCAACTTGTCCATTTCCTCTGCTTAGCTACTGCTTGATATGATATGGTGGATGAGGTTGTAGGTTATGGTATGACTACCAAAAAACAATTTAGATGCATTTCATGTTGCCAGCCCCAAATCATCCATTTTAACAATGTGAAATTAACTGCAGTATCTTTCCTTGGTGAGTTTTTAGAGCCTAAAACACTGTGAATCTCGTGTATTTGTGGGAAGTAGCCCTTTCACCTCATTTACAGTGTTCAAGTTAGTATATAATGAGATCATCTTATCTTCACTGAATAAACAAAGTTGGCTTATCTAGACCTTAAACACCAGAAGTTCACTACATCCATGACCAAAAAAAATGGCGCAAGAAACTTCGTCAAAACTCTTTTTTTTTAAATGACACATAACAAGTTCTGCATGTGAACCAGCTAAAGAGGAAGTTCTTTGGAAATATTTGACATTAAGATGGGTATATGACACTAAACCAGACTGAATCATAAGACCTATTTTAACTATAAAAGTCTCCTCTTTAGGTTTATTGGAAATATGCAAATAGATAGCTCTTCCTCACTAGATGAAACTTCTTGAAAATTTGTTAACACTGAGCACAGAGTTTAAAATTTCTTATGCTTTTAATATCTTTACAATTGGAGTAGAAAATCAAGGGAGAGGGGAACGGAGTGACATTGAAATAACAGCAAATCTAAAGGTAATAAGACAGATTTAGACTGCGTACACATAGTGCTTTTCACAGCCGAGTCCGTCCTTCTGTTTATACTTACGAAGAATTGCAGTCTCACGTGATTGTTCTGCAGAAGTATTAGCCCACAGTAAGTTTCTTGGCAGCTATTTGTAGAAGATATACAGATAAACAGATGAGTCTTGTTCCTTCACCAGGTGCTTTTTATCTCAGATTTTACCCTGAACATTATATTGTCAGACTGCTTGACTTTCTGCTCTGTGAGCACAGAAGTTCACGTTTGGGTTATGCAATGAATTTCTGGCTAAGGCAGTTCAAGGAGGGGCCAAGAGGTTAGCGTGCTGCTGGGGAGCAGCAGAGGGAGAGAAGACAGCCCTCTGCAGCAGGTGCATTGGGTAGAGACCAGCCACAGTACTCCAGTGAGCTCAGTAAAGCTGGGAAGGGAGGGGCGTGTGGCTTGCAGGCTTAGTGCTGCAGTTTGACCATTCTCCATTTTAGAGGTGTCCCTAAACTTTAGCCTTATAAAGCCTTTTCTTCTGATTAAATGCTCTTGAATGACTGGCTGCCTCTACTTAGAGAAATACAAGAATGCTTTTACTGGTACAACTGCTAGCTGCTGCTTGCAGTACGCTTCCCCTTCTGAGACAAACAAGTCCCAAAGTACTGGCACTGCTGCTGCTATCCTATTTGCTGGTTGATAAGAGAATAATTCTGTTTGTGGTTAACGTGTTCAGACACGTGTCAAGATTTGTCATACGTTCAGGGAGATACAGATTTTCCTATCACCACTTGCTTTTTTTTGTTCTTGTGACTTTCTGAACTCTTTGAAGATTTACTGTGCCCTGAAAACATCAGACCGTAGCAAAGGGCTGTAGGTGATAAGAGTGGGCAGAGATCAGCAGCTGGGAGGAACATCTGGCAGAGGTGAGAGAATGCTGGTGTGATGTTGGACAGAGTATTTTGCATGGCAGCTCTCTTTCTCTCCCCTGCCTTTCCCAGAAGGTTATACCTGTGCAACCAGGGATGCAAAACTGCAGGGACCAAAGTGGGAGCCTTGGTCTGTAGCCTAATGGTAAAGTTAGAGGAAGGAAGGTAATTTGCAGGTTGTGGTGCTGCTTGTGCCTTTTTCATCCGAGAAATCATGAGATTAAATTCTACAGAATATTTTCAGCCAGGTTCAGTACTTCTTACTCCCCAAAAAGTGACTTTCCTGGTAGCCATACAATCTAGGTTTTCTTGAGTGAGGAGCCTCTATGTGCTAACTCTCTTGGGACCAGGTGGTTGCCTCCTGGGACACTTACTTGCTGGGTAGGTACATAGAGTACTACATGCCAAGAGTAGATAAATCACAGAAATGATACAGATACTGATCCACTTACTTATTCTTTGGTGAGTATACTTCTGTCTCAGTTTCCAGTTGACATGCACAAGATTTGGTCACGGGCTTACAGTCCTCTGGAACATTTTCACTAGAGCTGAGGAAAGAAATTCTGAGGTCATCAAGAAGCTTATGTTCCAGTGCCCTGTCATTCCTGAAGTCCCGCCAGGACATTTCTTCAAATACAGAACATTTTTGTTAAAGGCAACCTTCACTGAGATGCCAGAGATGGTGGCCTTCCTCTCATCCCATCCCATTTACCTCCTTCTGCACAAGAAGATAAGGGGTTAAGAATAGTCTAAGCTTGTTCTTTCTCATTTTAGAACTGTAGCCTGGTTTTGGTGCTCTATATAACCCCAAGACCAGTCATAAACGATGATAGAATAAAAAGAAAGCGTTTCCCAAAGCAGAACTCTAATGTATTGCTCTAAAAGTTATCATCTCAGTGGATAATTAACAACAGCCTTGTAAATAATCTGAAAAATAGCCCCCTCTCAGAGATTATTACCTTTTCCTAAACCATCACCATTTGTATTCACAGCAATGAAATGCTTCTGTATGTTTATACAAGTATCAGTGAGATAAAAGTACATATCCAAAAAAAAAAAAAGCCCAGATTTAGAGGTTCTACAATGATTTTCAAGTAATTGCATTAATTGGGTCTGTCTCATTTACGCATTTTTGCGGGTTAATATCCCTTACTGTTCATTTCACTCTGCTGTCATAGCATAATTCTTGTGGCATAGCAGCTGATAAATAGTCACAAATACTGAGGCGTAGCATAAACCAAAATGATAGTTTGCACAAGAAGTTTGGCCTTCATGCTGTACCACTCTCAGCTCCGGAGCTTCATGATGGGATTAAAAATGGTGCTCGCGTGATGACTGTAGATCATCCTGAGACACATGGATTTCTGTTGCTCCTTCTGAATCTGGAATGAAATCAAGTCCCAAGGCACGCATAAGTATGAACACAGGGAATGTGTTTTGTTTTTTTTTTTTTTTCTTACAGGCAGGAGAAGGGCACCACAAAGACCGTCTTTTTTAATTTTTAAATTTTCTTTCATGACATTTTTTTCTCTTAGAAGTTAGGTTGCAGTATGCCTGTGTATGCTCTTAGATTTAACTTTAAATCAGCTGTTTTGCTTTTGCCTTTGTTAGAAGGTGAGACTTGGGGGTGGCAGCAGAAGCCATAAGGAGGGGTGATTTTTGCTAAGGAACATTTACAGTGCTTCAAGCATCCTCAAGGGCAACCTTAATCTCCTCAGGTCAGCATGCAGCATATCCTGACCAGTGCCTTTACTAGAAATCAAAATTTTATTTGAATTTCTTAACCTGGTTGAGAAATGGTCGCTTAGTTATGGTTCCAATTCTGAAACAAACAAAAAACCCCAAACAACTTTCTGAGTCACAGGCAATGCAGTGCACAGATTTTAAAAGGTAAGTCTGCAGTGGTGAGGAAGTTGGAGGTAAAGAAATCCCCTGTTCTTGATTCTTCACTGAGGGCTCTGGGTGAATACAATAAAATGTTATTTACAAAATAGAAAGACCATCTGCTATCTCTGCAGCTAAATTCAAAGTAAGCTTGCTGTATTTAAAGGCTTTATTTTTCATTTTTGCTTTTAGATTTCTGGGATTTGCTACAATAGCAGTATATTAAAAGTTCATCGAATTCTTTGTGTACCCAGCTGGGTAGCAAAGCTATTTTCCTGGACTCTTGAACCAATCTTCTCATCTGCGGAACCAACGAATGAGATTCGAGTGGGAATGGGAGCAACAGTTGACATCCAGAGGCAGCAGAGAATGGAGCTACTGGATCGTCAGATCATGATGTCTCAGGTTGCCCAAATGAGGCGGCAAAGGCAGCAGCAGGTATTGATATACATACACTCTGTAAGGATTATCTTAAGTGAACATAATGGGAAACATTCATTTTCAGTTATTTTATATATATATATGTATGTATTTGATTCCTTTTTGATATATTCTTCTCAATTGGTCCTTCACACACTGTCTTACTGCTAATGGTCATTTAGGTGTTTACATAGTTCTGGATGTTAAAACTGCTTCACAAGGTCTAAGCCACTGTCAGACAATCCTGTGAGGATACCAGTACTTCTGGCATTCTGTGATGCTGAAATGATGCTGAATGGTAAAGTGCTTTCTTCTCCGTGGTCTTTAGGAAGAGCCATTGTTGAAAGTTAGGAAATCATAACACTTCTGACTGTTCTGAGAGTTTGTATTGCTAGCATCCTGTTCAGAGGGATTGAAAATTGTCTACATGACTTCTTTAATTGCAAGTGTACTTGGAATACAGCCTGCTTCTGTAAGAAAGTTCAGAAATTCAATTCTCTAGCTATCTTACAGAGGTCGACCACAGGGACTTTCTCGTTGCTGCAGTTAATGCTCTTGTTTTATTTCCTTACTTAACAGAATAGCAGAGCCTTTTTATTTTCTGTTTTAGTCAAGGCAGCAAAGGAGATGTTCACATACTTTGTGTTGTAGGGCGGCAAGACAGTGCTGAGAGCATCTCAGTTCACTTTTCCTATACCTCCCCGTACCTTTATCAAACCTAGCAGACAACATGGGCCTCGCATTGCTCTATGTAAGCATAAATTGCTCCTAATTTTATTACAGCCTAACACTTTGAGGTCTTAACTGAGTTTCCTCTGCCCGAAATGCAGCTCTGTACTGATACAAAAGTCCTCATTATGTTTGTGGTAATGCAGTGTCAATAGATACAGCCATGTTACAATGAATATGTTGACAGAATTAGAGACGTGACGGCATAAAGCTTTATCTTTGGCCAACAACTAGAGTATGAATCTTTGTTTCCAGTCCGTGGAATTCTGTTTTCTTTAATTTCTTAACACGTTAATCTGGTCAAATTGTTCCTCAGGTGGAAAGATACTGATCTACTTCTCTCAGTTCACACCAGAACAGTTATCAGTTTAAACAGAAGAACGAGCTAGAAATCATACAGTTCTGGAATATCGCTCTTGTATTAGGAAACTCGTTGAAAGTGGCTGTTGGGCCACAAGCTGCTGTGAAGACGGCAGCTAAGTTTCTTCAAAGAAGAAGAGGAAGAAATTACCAGTTGTTACAGACAATCTTTTAATACAATTTAATTGCAAAACGTAGTAGATAAGATCAGAATGGTAAATGTTTTTTGAGTCGTTAACATTTTCTTCTCATCATCTCCTTTCCTTGGGTTATAAACAGCGAAGGTAGCAAAATGTCTTTTCATACTTGACTTCAGAGGTTTTTTCTAAAAGGTGGAGGGGTTTAAATAAAATCAATGAACATGTTTTGAACAGCAGTGACTCTCTTCAACTTAACAGTCTGCTGAAACTCTTTCAAGTTACCTTCATGGTTGGCCTTTAACTTTAGTATAGCGTTCAGTTTTCCAATAGTGCTAGACAGTGAAACTAGTGAGCCGAAAGCAATGGATTCAATGTGTGAACATTTCAGAAAGTTTCTTCAGAAAAAAAAAAAAGTGTTAAGAAAGCTTTTACTAAGCTTATGACTCAGAGAATTTACGGGATATCAACTAAATCATTAAAAGTGTCATTCACAGCTGTTGAGATGTAGGGGTAAAAAATGAAAAACTGGTTAACTTCAATCTCCAAGTAATATTTAAAAAATCAAAAAGAGTTGAACACTTGAGAATAATTTTCCAGATAGCTGTACTTGTGCACTTCTTTTGTCTCCAGAGGCTTGGAAAGGTATAATTTGAAGGCAGCGGAGCTGAACAGATCACAGTACAGATGGAATTTAAAGGATAATTTTACCCATGGGAGTGAGGCTGGTAAAGAGTGCAGATCAGTTTCTTTGGGAGTTAAATAATGAAAGCTGTAAAGTATACTGGTCAGGTTATCAAATGCAGTTTTGGGTTATATTTTAGGACAATGATGTGCATATTTTGGCATCTCAGTATACTCTCCATAGGTAATATGGCATAGGTGAGATAAATTAACATTTTCTCTCCTGCTTTCCGTGTTGTCTGGCAAAAGAAAAGGACTTAAACTTTCCCCTGCACACCATCATGCAACTGTTTTGTCTAGTTGCCCTTTGGGAAGGCACTCTGCACATTCCTCCCTTTCCTTTACTCTTTCTGTTTATCTGTTTGAGAAGAGATAAATCAGTTTTCCTGCATATCAGTAGCATATGGAAGAACACAAGAAAATGATGTGTGGTTTTAGCAGTGCTCCATTGACCTGCAGAATGGGGCAAACTCTCTTCTGGTCTTAAAGAGGGACCTTTCTTAAATAGATACTTTTTGTCTTAAGCTTACTCTTCAAGTCTTTAGAAGAAGTTCTGAAGAGCCTGACAAGATAAGACAAAAAGAGGAAAAGCTTAAAAATAAAAAAGGCAGAGAAACCAATGGGGAAAAAAAACTTTCACATAAGTTGTTTTTACTATAGCTCTAAGATACTAAAATGTAAATAATTCTTGTTCTTCTGCTGTTCTCTGAGCTCTTTTATCCAAGCCAGAATTTACTTTGGATGTTTTCTACCTGGGGAAACAAAAAACAGATTCTTAGAGCTCAAATTCTTTGAGCTGTACCTTCCCTAGTCTTTCTCTTGCAGAAAAGTTCTGGTCTGGAGGAGTCTGAAGCAGAGATGTGTGTGTGACAGCTGGGCTGCCAGCACTCCTAACTTCAAGGAGCAGGCTGAGTGAGTGGCAGAACCTGAAGATAAAAACCACTGGCTTCACTACCTGATGTCCCTCATTTTATTTAGCCCAGAAATGTGCAGCGGTACTGTGTCTGAATGTGTTGTTAGAAACTGAAAAGTTATCTTACGTTGCTAGTTTCTCAGGGGAGTGTGGTTACACGATGACTGATTTTTCTCTTGCTTTCTAGTTGCTATGGATACAGTCCTTAACCAGATGGGCTTGAGCATATTGAAAACTTTCTGTTCTTTTTTTCTTTCAACGGATAATCCTGAGAGATGATGAATTTGTCACAAATGGAGAATTACTGAACGTTCCTCCATCCACCTTTCGAGGCAGTGAATATACACATGCCATGTGTATTGATATCCTTAAAAAATACCAGCTTGCTATTTTGTAACTACTTTTTAAGCTTTAGTTTCTTAATTCTTTTCTTTCCCACTCTTTTGTCAGTTCTGTTTTCTCATTTAAATAATTTATCCTCTCGTTTTCCTTTTTTTCCTGCAAACCTGATACCTCTCTTCATATCATTTTCACATTTTCATTTCCCCCTACGTCATATTCCTCCCAAATTTTCATCTCTTCCCCTTTATCTCCATCGTTTGCCATACTTTGTGTTTGCCCCTTTGCAACACTCTTCTTTGCTGTGGAGGAGGTTCTCACCCATCATGTCGTACCCATCGGTTGTCATTTGCGATGCATCTTGAAGGGGTAGATGCCGCTCGCCTTTCCCTCGCTCAGGACAGGATGTAGTCAATGTCTTTGGCACTATTTTATCCTTCCAATACTGTAAGAAGCATTTGAACTATAGTGTAATAAACAGCAGCTATTAGGTGTTTACATAGTTTTGTATGTTAGAACTGCTTCACAAGATCTAAGCAAACGTCCGACAATCCTCTAATTCTCCCGACTTTTCTATTTCTTAATCTGTTTCATTTCCCAGCATTTTTCTGAAGTTTATCTTTCTGTAACCCAGATGAAAGGCCTGGTGGGAAAGGGGAAGAAACTGCTGCATCTGTGCACCAGGGTGCTAGCAGGGAGTCAACTTGACTTTCACTTCCCACTGAGAAACTCGGAGGGAGGCTGGCAGATAACCAGGCTGCAAATAGATGAGGGAGGAGTCCGTGCCTAGGTGTTACTGGCAGCACTGTTGGTGCTAAAGACAGGTGTAGGGGATACAAGGTGGTCAGCACCTTCTGCTGGCAATTAAGTGCCACTTCTTTGAGTGCTCACCCCTGTGCCCGTTCTGTGTGTGGGGAGGGTGGGAGGAATGAACCCTAGTCCCTTCGCCTTGAAAAAATGCTTTCTGTATCCATAGGACATTTGTTCCTTCATTCATCCTGAGCATGTTAAACACACTGTGTTGCCTGCTTCTTGGTTTCTCTTAACTTTCTTGGCTCAGAAAAGAGCTTCCCCAGGGTGCCCCAGGCTGTGTGATAAGCCTACAGCCATATATGAAAAGCTTTTCTGCCCCTTCCTCCACTTTTAAGCTTTTTTTGTTCTTTTTCCTCCTTTTTGTTTCTCAGTTCCAACTGCTGTTACTTTGCAGTGAGACCAGAGAGCCCTTTGATTCATATCACAAGGCATCTCTATGTGAGATTCTTCTGCTTGCAAAGACCAGACTTCTTCTGTAACAATGTGGCTTCCCCTCATTGTTCGTTCTCTAGATGTCTTCCTCCTGGGACACTGGAGGGATGATCTGTGGGGAGCTGCACTGAGTGTCTTTATTGTTACGGGGCGTCTCATATCCTGAGAACTGTGCGACTTTCTTATTTTGTGACCTAAGGACTGTGAGGCTGTGTTGCTGATTTACCTTTCGGTTATTTTAAGTGGAAGACTCCATGCTTGGAAAACAGAATTTAATGGAGCAAAGACTCCTAGGACAAGAATTACTCCTCAGGATGTTGTCCTTATTCAGAATGTTAGAAAACAATCCCTCAGTAGATGTGCTGACAGACAGAAATGCCTTCTCAGAGAACTCTAAGAACCAGATCTGACCGTAGTCCTTAGTTGTCACGCTGGTGCTGCGAGATACCATTTTGGCAAAGTCTTCTCAAATAACTTCAGAAGTTTGAGTACCAAAATGTTTCAGGAGACCTCCTGTGACTTTTGCACACCGCCAGGGCCCTGTAAATTCTCACTCTCACTCTCACAGACGAAACTTTGGATGGAAAGAGCTTGCTCATACTGACCCACAGATGTATGTATCACTCCAAGGAAAGAATCTGCCAGACCAGTTTACCTGAATAAATGGGTGAGATTTTCAGCCCAGTGGTATGCAAAGTCTTTTTCTCTAATTAGGTTTTCATTCCAGCTACTATGACTACTCTGGGGTTTTGTGACATAACTCAATAGAAACTGTCTTTTTCAATGTTGCAATAAACTTCAAAGACAACTGTAGGTAGGGTACCCATAGGATAAAAAAGTTACTTGAGCTCATATCCCTGAGATACGTGCCTACAGAGTTGGCATCATGTTTTAAAGAATTTTCTTAACTAGTAGGTGATTTATGGGTTTATTCCAGCCCATGAATGAAGCATATATGCTGCAGCAATAATCATTGTGGCTAAATTTAACTGAGCATTTAACTCATTATTGAGTAACATTGTTGCAGCAGTTGATAACCCACTACTGTATGGGTATTTCTAAATATCCTTTTTTTTTTTTAATGGATAACTTGTTCGTGGATTCTAGATGTGAAACCATTTAAAATGTTGAATTTCCCATGTGCTTATCCAGGTAACGAGTTTATGACTATTTCCTCTACAGACCCACTTCATTTTTCTATCTTTTTCACGGAGATCAGGAATTCCACAAGTTGACAGACACCAGCAGTTCTTCTGGATAAGCTGAATATACGTCATTAACAGCAAGTTGTCACAGTCACAAGGCTATCTGAGACTCCTAGTCCTCAGTAGCACCTCTGCTCACACACTGAACTATCATTTCTTTTCTTGGACTGGAATTACACAGTTCTTCTTCTGTCTGACTGGTCATTTGAGCTGTTGTCTTTAGTCTTTGGGCTGAGATTCTAAAGCTTTTTCTGTTACCCTTCCTCTGCACTGAGAGGGTTTTGTTTGGAAACTGTTTCTTCTTCCTAGTGTCATTTTTCGTGTCATGTAATAGACAAGAAGCATGTCATTCAGCTCGTACGTGACCCTTAGCAGTGTTCAGGTTTTCTGATTGGAACTCTGATAGCAGCATGTAGAAGCTGTAGGCCCGTGTTACCGACTGTTTGTTGAAGCCTAAGAGCACAGTATATGCGTGGGTTTTGCCAAGCAGTATTGCCAGTGTGCCTCCCTGAATGTTGATGTTGGATGTCAGCAAATGGCAGCCCTTCCTATTTGCAGCCTAAGACAGAACCTCAATCTTTGCTCCCCAAAAAAGGATGATTTTTTTTTCCTGCATAATCATAGTCGGGCCCGTTATGTACTCTAGTATTCGTTTATGCTGAGTATATTGGAGAATTTGGTTTTGAGTTTTCTTCGTGTCTAGCATTTGTTAGCTCAGCTTCTCAAATCAAAACAATTTTGAAACTCTGATTTCTCACTTCTGTTTTGACCACTACTTATTCATGTTTGAAAAGGCTTGTGCACAGGAAGTATATGAGAGACTATCTGTCTATACATCATGCTTCACATGTCACCAGTTAGCATCCAGAGGGCCTTATAGGAAGGATTAGAACTGCTTCTGCTTTGTCTGAAGTGTCTAAAATAGAGTAACAGGTTGTTTCCTTAAGTCCAGATGTGGTGTTGATACTGATGGACGTACCTTCAGCATTTGTTCGGCACACTGGTCCCCCACATCCTGGTTATCTCACTCAGCGAGCATTGAATGCTCAACGTAAGAGCATCTCCAAATCATTCCATCCCTGTAAAATTGGGGTGGTGATGATGACTGACAGCTGGTGTAGCCGTGACCAGTTTGTATGAAGAGCAGCTGACACCAGCAAGCAAGAGCGAAGCCAGAAAGTCTGCACATGGAAGTTCTTTGAAAAAGTGCCTGAAGCCTTGTCTCTCCTGCCTAGGAAAGATCTAAATTCCCATTTATTAGTGCAGACAAAGTCTGAGAATCCAGCTCAACACTTGCTTGATGTTGGATGAACGAGTAACATCAGTTCTCAAAAACGCCAGCTTTCAGTTTCTGGTGGATATGAAATATCTTTCTTTCTTCTTGCCACAGTGATCCATCACTTGCCAGCTGAACTGCTGCATCACAGCAGTACTGAAAAGTGAATGCCACAGTGGTGCACAGTTTGGTGCAGCATAGGTATTTAACCTCACTGTAAGGCTGAACAAGGCTGAACACAGAGCAGTCTTGCCCCTGTCAGTGTTCTGAGCCAACCGGCGGGTTTGGGGAGCACCTCCGTAGCTTTTCAGTTACTGCCAGCCAGTTGTGTGTCTGAGTCATACAATGGCACCCCTTCCTGTTGAGTAGGGCAAGCAGTCTACAAGGCCAAGTGCCTGTGCGTGCATGAGCGCACTAGGAAGCGTTCAAAACTCTCTACACCTCCCCTGAACGCAGCAGCAGCAGCAGCCATTCCCACCTTGCCTCCCAAGGTGCAGACGTGCCTGCCACTTGGCGTTTCTGGCTTCTGCTACTACCACTACAGCACATGGTGCCTGTGCTGAAGGCCCTGCCATTGTTTCTCAGGCAGCTTCAGGGGCCAGATTAAGGTGTTCCTCCTAGATTTCAAAGGAAATCGCTGATCAGGCTTCAGAAAAGCCCACATGTGGATTTGTGAACTTCTGTGACACACGAGCTCCTCTGGGAGAATGCAGACATCAAAGTTCAGGATGCAGCAAATAAGAGTTGGAGACAGAGCCTCTTGGCTAAAGAGACTTGTCTGCAGCATAAATATCCAGAGAAAAGTGAAATATGTTTAGAAATTACTGGACTACTTTCCTTGGTGAAAAATTCTTCCCATCGTTATGGGTGATGCACACAACGCTAGTTTGGTTACATTTCTACCCCCTTTCTAAAAAGGAAGTTATTAAAGCCTTAAAAAAAAGAAGTTGCAGATGAAATAATCCCACAGAAGAGTGTTGACCTCAGAAAAAGAGATGGACTAGGCAAAGCCCACTGGAAATGTCACCTTTGCCACCGATCTTTCTTACACAACATTCAAATACTGAGGCAGCAGATTGCAGTGTGTCATTCACAGCCACACTTTCTTTATTTATTTTATTGGTACGCATACTTTGGAGTCAGTAATTGTAACAAAATATATACGTATCTGAAAAGCAAATCAGAGTTTTTTGTTTTTGGTACTTTATATATTTTTTTAAATGAAATCTTGTATGTAAGAAGACAAAATTTATACCAAGTGCCAAGTAATGGTGCCTATGCAGAGTAGCAAACTCTAAAAACGTTACTTTAAAAGATGAAATGCAAAGCAATTTCCTTTTTTTTTTTTTTTTCTTTCGCTGTGGTTGTTGTGTTAAGAAAAGGTGAACAGGACAGATATCAGGAGGTGTTTCCTGTTTGTGCAAACAGATGGCGAGTTGGCATTAACCATATACGTGAGATAACATTATCACAATATCTTAACCACATGCATCACTTTCAAGAGGACTTTTATAAAGCATTTTCTTTCAATTCTGATGGAATAAATCTAATTGAAATAGACTCACGTGGTAGCCACTTCAGTGGATGCTTGTTAGTTGTCCATAATGCGTTTTTATTTGTCAAGTTTTGGCTAAGAAGTATTTTACAGAGTGTGTCATGGCAGGTACGTATATGGGAAACGGGGAGAGCTGCCTTTTCTAAGAGAGTAAGGAGATCACGTGAAAAAAATGGTGCAGCTCGGATTTAGGCAAGCTATACAATCAGAGACATTTGCTAGTTCTTAGACTGGTATGAATATATCTTCCTTTACAAGGAAAGGAGTATCCTCCTTTCTTGTAAACAGCATTGTCCCAGGCACCACTAAAAAAAAAAATCAAGGATGTGATCTAACAAGGCATAACGTCAGTACGTAAAGCAGTGGCAGCTATCCAAGAATAATAAGAATAATTCATCAATATGGTATTTCCTCGTAATATTTTCTGTGGTGGAGAGCTGCCATTTTTGCATTCCCTTAATCTAATCCTTTCCTAAATCTCATCCTTTGGTCATCTGAAGCTCGCAACTGATTTGTCATTTTCCTGTAACAGAAGTTCCAACATCATCAGTGTTTTCCTCATCTCCTTCTAGTAGGGATTTGTCAGAGATCGATGAAATGGGCTCCTTGGTACGTTTGTCTCCAGTCAGACAGTAACAAAGAATTTGCCATCAACCAATTCACTCATTCTTTGTACTGCTAACATCAAAAGAAGCTGCAATTTTCTTTAGTTAAAAAATAAAACCTTAGGAGGAAGGGCGCAGGAAAGGCTTATAGGATTTTCCTTAAGTGTGTCCAACAACCTTCTCTTCAGCTAATTAATGGAGCACTCTTTTTGTCAAGAGTTTTTCCTGATGATGCAAGGAAGGTTTTGTTGCAGGCAGAAATAAGGGCCCAGTCACCAACTTGTACAAACTATTTGTATGAATGATGGTTTGTAGAGTGATTCTTTCAGTGGTTGGTTGTCTCTGTCTCTAGTAGGGAAGCAGAAGTCAGGACTTCTGAAATGCAGTTTCTGATTAATGTCGTGAAATTGAGTTTGATGATTGACAACGAGACTAGAAATTCTTCATAGCATCCCACTGCAGGGACTGCACCGTGCCCAAGCTGATGGGAACCTTCTGCCTCTTGATGGCAGTAAGCTTGGTGCTGTTTTAACGCCGTGAGAAGAGGCCTCCTCTCATCCTGCAGAACAAATGAGACAAAGGAAAAGTTAAATATGCAAAAAAAAATATTCTTCTGCTATAGTGAATCTTACTGCATTGACAAAATTGGACATAGAAGATTCGGACTAAGAAAGCAGAGCACAACAAGAAACCTTACCTTTGTGCGGGTAGCGTGATGAGTGGTTCCTGTCTGCCCGGAGCACTGACTGGGGGAAGGAGCTGGTGTATCTCATCATGAACCCGAGTGCACCGACGAGCTCCCCAGGGGGATACATCTGCCTGTGCTGAGGGCCAGCTCTGACACGGTACAGCTCTTAACCTTGGAGCAGACTTGTGAGAAAGAGCTGTGGTTAGAAATGTCTGTGAGAAGCCTTGCTGGGGCCTCGCCCACCTCAACTGGGAGCTGCTTTTGAATTCAGGTCCTTCCCCTTGGTCTTTGCTCTGTGCCAAGCCACACATCTCCCCACCAGGTCCTCACCCCATGGATTTGACTTTCACACATGATCTTAGACATGCCTCATCGCTGCAGGTTTGCCTGGCAGGCCAGACTTCTGGCTGACCGTGGCTGCTGTCACTGGGCCTGCTCTGCTCGTCGTGCTTGAGTACTCTGCTTGCATGCTGTCACCTGGGCTGAATAGTAAACACTCAACTATTTGGTATTAAACTTAATTATTTTCATAGTTAAACAGACAAACGTGAATCACAGAACTGCCTGGCTTTCATTAAATGGATTAGGCTGACAGACACTTGTCACGAAGGTGCTGCTCAGGAAAGGAGCTAACATCCTGGGCCCTCGATCACCCTCACTGCTTAATTTTTAGCTCCTTTCCTGCCTCAGTGGTGGACCGCTCCAGATAGCTCTCTTATCTGAGACGGGGTGCCTGTGGGGGCTGAGGAGATGCGTGGTCAGCTGTGCAGTGTGGTACTGATGCCAGGATTCACTACTGATGTAGCTGTAGAGGCTTTTTTCAACTCTAGTGTAAAGTGCATACGTGTTTGCTGATCACCAGTAGGGACTCTCAGGTGTTTTAGAAGCATTGCTTAAATAAATTCATCAGATTGGTTATCTTCATGTGAAATCTTCCTGATGTTTCTCAGAATAAGTGTCTTAGTGTGGTCAAAAACTCCAGAATTTATCATCAAATTGTGAAGGGGGAGTCTGAAGAATAATTTCTGTAAGGCAACGTAGACTATTGGTCTGGAAATCTTTGCACATTTTGAACTGGAATTTGAGAGTTCTAGTTAACTTAAAACATTTTTTGATGTTCGCTTTGGGTCAAATTAAAAATCACAGATCTTACACAGATCTTACTGTATTTCTGTTGTGATAGTTAAGGTTGTCTGAAAATCACCATGCACACTGGAAATCCATAGCTTTGATCTTCACTTTCTATGGATCTGAGACAGTAGCAGTGCTTCCTAATGTTTTCTTAACGTTACTCTTGGCCGTGGTACCAATTCCTGCTGCAGTTCCCTGAATCTCTGCTCTTTTACATTGTACAAGCCCATGATGTATTTAGAGGTAAGCCTACGAGGGGAAACAATTTCCCTGCAGTTAAGGATCAAGAATCTTAATGCACATGGCTCAGATGCACTCCGTGAATACACAGTTGAGAAGTAGACCATTCAGAGTAAGTTCATCCTGAACATCAGTGGTCACAAAGCATTAAGACTTTCAGCCTTCAGTGCTTGTATTTTGGATGTTCTTGGGTCGTTAATATAGGTAAGAGCTGCTGGGTTATGTTTGTCACAGTTTCCAAAGGTAACTGAAATATTCTGAGGACAACTGGAAAGGCTGTTCTCACAGCCATGTTGATCTATCTGTCGGGTCTGTTTGTTATCTCTGGGAAAGGGTTAGCAGGCTTTGCGTGGAACCGTTCTTAATGCGTCAGTCCGTATCTGCAGTTTATCAAGTTTTCCATTATAAGCCTTCAAAACTAAGTTACCTTATTAGGTAATCTGGATTTTGTATTGCAGGTAGTGCATTTTGTGCACATTAATTTAAAATGTAAGCTTAGGATAAAGAGGCAGACAGGTCTCTTTGTGATGTGGCAGCAGCAGCACGGGGCAGGGCGGATGCAAAACCCAACTGGAACAGGCAGCTCGGTAGTGAAGCTGAGAGCGCAGCTGGAAAGGCACGTTTATTTCAGTCTTCAGGTACACCAGCATACTGATAAATTAATACATTTACTGCAGATGTTACATTTCATATGCATTATTCTCTGTGAATTCTGGTGCTACAAAAAAAATGTGCCATGGTCCTGCTGGCATTTTTCAATTCAGCAATTTTGCTCAAATCACCCTTGGAAGCATTATTTTCTCTCCCTCTGGTCTTTCAAAAGAAGAAACGCAGGCAAAGCAGCCTAAGTTCATTGTTCTTGCTTAACTGTAGAGCTTAGTAGGCTTCCAGAAATTCAAGATTAATTAATTAAAACTCAACATAACTCTGAGCTAGGGGAAATTATAGATGGGGAAGTACAGGACATGTGATTTTCCAATACCACGGAGAAGTAGTGCATCAGTGTCAGTAGTAGGTCTGAGATCCCTCTCTGGGTTTCAACTACAAAATAATTCCCCTTTTAACTGTGGCTGTTTGGCTAAAGCAAGGTGTGAAATCCTTGAAGATAAAACCTCGTGACTTTTAAGCAGATGTGTTACACGGTATGCAAAGTAGAAAAGTAGATGGGTAATTGTTTTTTTAATCTCCAGATCACTAGTAGTGGAAACTATGGATTGAAGACTGGTTATGACTCCTAGCTATCACACATCTTCACAGGGAAAAAGGTGCTATAATGTAAGGGACTGGAACATTTTACAAGCGAGTGGGTCAAATCTAACGAGTCCCCAGATGCTTTTTCAAGTGTGCTATTGCACTGCCCCCTGTGGTGTCTGGGCTGGCTGGGTCTCCTTGGGAGAGAACGGAAGAAAGCAAAGGAAAGGGCAGGAACCCTAATTTTTTTATTTTTTTATTTTTTATTTTTTTTTTGTCTGGGATCAGGTTTTGCTGCTGATGATGATCTGATTGAGCAGAGAGCATTTAATGCCCTAAGAGTACATAAAGGCAGGAAGAGCCCTAGCTGAGCGAAGAAAAGAAAAAAACTCCCTTAAGAGGAAGGTCTTCTGAGAAACAACAGTACAGAACTAAAATAGAGCAACTAGAGGAAGGAAGTCCATGTCCTATATATACAGAAAGGGAGGGGGATCTTCTCCATAGTAACAGAGGGAGCCGGTGAGGAGGGAAAGGACAACACCAGCTGCATCGTAGAAAACAGAGAGAGATGGGGTTTGCTGCTCTTCTTCCCCACTCGCAGGTTCTGGTGTGATAGGAAATGCCTTCAAAGCTGTTAGTTTAAGCTCACGAAACGAAGATGGAGCATTCCTGGGCATTGATAAAGCTTGTAGTTTGTGTTCTAAACATCTTACCGTTACAGGGCTTGAAGCTTGGCTGCTAAAAGGAAGTTTCGCCTCTGTGATCGATGCCGTCCTTACGTTACTGCTGTGCATTGATGTTATTACTGGGTAGTTACACAATGCTTTGGCACTGGAATACAGCCAGGTTTTGCTGTGGTGTTTGATACACTGAAGTTAGGGAAGACTGCGAGTCTCTAACAGTAGTATTGATGTCACGGAAGTGATCACTGGCATTGAAAGTCTATCGTGGGTAGCCTGCGAGTTGGGCTTGTGATCAGCAGCATGTGTTCTGAGTTTCCTGATGTGGTTTTGTGGATGCAATGAAATGCATTTTTGCTTTCCCCCTTCTTCCTTCTTTCACTCCTTTCCCCATGCAAGGCACTCACAGGACCCTCTGTTGCATCTCTTGCCAGGCAAATCCCTCTTGGCAAAGAGAGCAGGGTCTTCGGCCTCAGAAACCCATCGCTGTAGTAAACCAAAGTGTTCGTGATGGATGTGAAACATGAATTATTAGCAAGAAATCAGACAATCCTTTCCTCCTTTTATTAGCACTCTTCCTGAGTTTACAGTGACTAGTTCCAGTAGCTAGTAAAGTAGTAATCAGCCCAGTGTTGACTTCACAAAAGACTGCAGCAGCTCTTGTTGTTTGAAATAAGCATTTTATGCAAATGTTTGCCTTTTGAATTGCATGAGGCGTATGATCTTTTTGTTTAAAAGTGTCTAGTTCTTTGAGAAAAGACTGACGGCAGCGTCTGGTTTCAGGGTGGGATGATTAACTGGAATAGACTGTTTCCTCCTTTACGTCATAGACAGAATGCGAATTATCAAGATCATCGTCCATCTGATCAAGACACACCTCCACCTACCGAGGTTTCTGAAGAGCAGGTAATTTATTATTATTATTATTATTTTATTAAAAGCGGTCAGGGATCACCTCTGATTTTTTATTGTCTGTCGACACGATTTCTTAATCGTTCTCTTCAGTAGCACAAACTAGAATATAAGGTAACAGTCACAACACAGGGACTTGTCATTACCTTTCAAACTAGAGTTGCAAATCAACTTGGGAATTTCTGCTTTTATGGGCAACTTTCCGTCTTTTGTATCTAAAGATCAGACAGTTTCACTTGTGGGGACTATTCAAATCTGATAAAATACACGTTCCGAAAAAAAAGGAAGAATGAACGACAAACAGATTTCACCATTTTCCCTGTAGGCACGCAGCTTTTCCTTCACTGAGGTCTCCAGCTTAATTTTCCAATTCAGTCATGCAGCTGTTTGGAAATAAAACAGGTTATGCCATCTGTGGACTGCAGCACACACTTGGTGTAAAACTCTGATGTTTCCGTACACGATACGGTTGACAGATTTCACATTCTCCACGGAGTGTGTGTCTTCTGCCTAGTGTAGATTTAGACTTTTGTCAATAGGTTTGGTTTGGTTTGGTGTGTGGTTTGGATTGCCTTGGTTTTGTTTTCTCAGAAGAGAGGATGATTTACTAGGAAACTGAAGAACTGAATATTAGGCTTGTTTCTCTGTTCAGGATTTATTGTGTGTGATCAAGTTCTCCAGTTTTTGGTCCATCTGCGGTTAACAGCATTGGCCTTTTTATAGTCTAAGGTCTCTGCTGTTCTTGAACAAGACTAGGTTTCAAGAGTGATTTTTTCTTTCCCTTTTTCCTATTTTAAGGAGATAAATCAACACTTGCTAGTGCCATGCTGTTA
>NC_048893.1:149329307-149372058 GCF_011077185.1 Oxyura jamaicensis | reverse complement strand
CTGGAACTCATGAAATAGCTGTTAGTCAACCTTATGCTGGCTTGTGACCCAAAATCTGATCAGGGCTCAGATTTATGAAAGCACTTCAATATATGCTTGCATTTTCTAATGCATCAAAGTTAGAGAGATCACCTGGTTGCTGTCATTGCGCTGTGCCCTGCAAGGCAGAAAGAAATCCAGGCACCTTTGGTTTCTCAGGACTGCTCTAATAACACTGCAAATTAATTGTCTCAGAGTGGCAGAAGTGCAAGGTTTGTGTCTGCTCCTCAGATTCAAATTTGCAAGCGTTAGCAACATTTTTGGTACAAAAAATCTCTGCTTGTCTTGTGGGTTTTTTGGTACCTTAAATTACCGTTACCAGTATACAGCTCAGCTTCCTGGAGCTGGATTCGGTTCCTGTGATTAAAATACACTCAGACAAAAACAGCTTTTTGTTGTTAAAATTTATTCCTCATCGTGCTGGCTGGATATTTCTGTATATGGGAACATTGCAACTCCATCCTCCACTTCTTGAAAGTTAAAGTTAGAATTCATGGCCACTACCATTTTTTTTTCTTTCTGAAATGTGTTTCTGTGGTTAGCTTTTATTTCCATCGCTTGGCCTCTTTCTCATAAACACCATTGCCTTAGGTGAAAAACCTGAAGTAGGAAACGTTAGAAAGGTAGCGGTTCTGAAATCCAGCTTGATACTGCAGAGAAGTTGAAAGTAACAACTTGTTTCTCTCTCCACAAGAAGGTGAGAAACTGACGCTGGGTAGTAAAGGGGAGAAGGGGGAAATGCACAGGATGGGCACCACGTTTGGTATTTTGTCAGTTTTCAAACATTTCATAGCGACTGTTTCTCAACAAGCCAATCAAAGCAGCGAATATTAAAAGTACTGAATGTTCTGGGGGTGTCTCAGAGGACGGGAAGGTTACCTCCAGTTGCACCTTTCCTCTAAATGGCATTTGAAGTGCTGGCGCACATTGCTGGTGTGCCCCAGGAAGACTCGTCCCGAGACATGAAGGGCCTCAGCCGCGCTCCCGCTCCCTCCGTGCAAGCCAGCCCACAGAGGAGCAGCTCACAGCCCGCAGCTTCCACTTTCGGGAGCTGTGGTGTCTGCTCGCAGGCCAGCCCAATAACCGGGCAGGAGGGAGAACGCTTCGTGCTGCCAGCGGCCGTGGTTAGTTCTGAACTCTGCGCCGCCGGGCTTTTTTTCCCCTCTTTGGGTGATTGAATATAAAAATGAATTAGTTGCACTGTGACTTTCAGTTATACCTAATGGAGAATTGTAGATTTTAAGTGCAGTTTAAATTGAAATTTAACCCTAGATCAAATTTAATTATGGGCACATTTTTTTCCACATGTAATAATTTGAGTATCCGTTAGCACAAACCAGAAATGTTAGGTGTCCGTTCCTGATACCGTAGAGAAGGATGATCAGTCGGTTACTGATTACCCAAATCACTCTCCTAGTATGCCCATTTCCAGGTAATTCTTCCATCAGATGTCATTGACTTGCACTGTTTTGAAAATGTTTAGAATCCTTCCATGAATTTTACCGAACCGATTTAAGTATTGCATCGCCTCTGCTTTAGGGGTAGCTTTCAGGTTTATTGTAAAAAACACCTAGAGGGAATGTCTTGTTGGTTTTTATGTGTTCTTTTTTATGGCCTTTGGAGAAGTAGGTTATTTTTCAAGGCAAGTACAGCTGAGTATGTACAGACAGGTTTTCCCATCTGCTGTAAAATTCCACATTTTGGTCAGCGTTGGGTTCTCGAGGGCCTGTTCTTCTCCAGAGATCAGATTGCAGTTGTGATGGCATGGTACCAAAATGCAAAATACAAGAAATGCCAGCCAGGCAGCAAAGCTTCCTTTCTATTTCACCCTTCTCTCAAAACTAGACCAGCTAGGAAAATACAGTTTCAGCAAAAGGTTGTTTTTAAATAAACTATCATAAAGCAGCCATCTCTTTCTCTGACAGTGTTTTCAAGCATGCTGTCCCAGATGTGTCTTTGTAGTGTTGTTTATCTGTGCTTGCTTATTCTTTAGGAATGTAAGCCTTTGAACAGACTGATGAGCAGAAAAAAAAGTGATCCCTGCCACTATGGCATAGCTAATGCACACGCAGCACGAACAAAGCTCTGTTTTTTCAGTGGTTTTATGTTACTTCTTTTACAGGTCGCACGACTTATGGAAATGGGATTTTCCAGGGGAGATGCTCTGGAAGCTTTGAGGGCTTCAAACAATGACTTAAATGTAGCCACTAATTTTCTACTGCAGCACTGATGGTTTTCTGTGTGAAGGAACTCTACTTGTTGGGTTTGTACACGTCTGAAAGAGGATCAAAGCCACCTGCTGGACAGACTCACGAAGGTCGTCCCTGCAAGCAGTGTCAGGAAGGAGAAGCTGGCTCTGCGTGACTGGGGGTTGGAAGCAATGTTAATGAATGATGTGAACTGTTCCCAAGCCTTCAAATCACTTGGTGGTTTCTGTTCTGGTTATCCTTTTCAAAATAACTTCAGTTTCTACTTATTACTGGATATCACCTAAATTTATTTTTAAAATGAAGTAGCTGTTTTTTTCTTGTAAATCATTGTTAGACACGTTGTCGGACTTTAATGGCTAGGAAAAGAGGCTCCAGCAACCACCACAACTAGATTTACTACCTATCAAGACAAATTGTATTTTCTTCATTTACCAGTCTAATTTCTCTAGCTTACATGTTACTTTACAGTACTTGTTTTTTGACTACGGTAATAAGGTGTTTGAAGATCACTTCATTGTCAGTTCAGTAAAGGGTTACGGGACTATTTGTCATTCTTCAGAAAGTTTTATTAATGCCTGTCATATTTTATTTCCTGGATTCCTTTTTAAATAAAAGTTGTCCTTCAGCACATAAAGCACCGATAGGGTATGAGAACATTCATGTGCACATTGCAGGCCATGGTAAGTGGCCGCTGTAAATTGAAATTTTACAAACCGAGCAAATTGCTCTTCAGACACAGGGCACGAGGACACTCACTGGAAGCAATACAAGTGAATCGAGTGGTACGATAAGGTCAGAACGGAAATGATTTGAGTGACTTCTCCGTCTAATTCAGACAAACTTCGGTAACAGTGGATGTGTGCTCAGTCTCCTGTGTGCCAGTTCCATTTTTTTGAGCTGGCTACATGCTATCTTAAAGGGAAAATACAAAAAGCTATCTTTTCTATGTAGTTCTAGTTTTCTACTGTCAAAGACGTGGGTGACCCTGCACTTGCTGAATCCTCGCCCTCGAGCAACTTACTGCTGATCACTGAGAGGAATACTAATCTTAGGAGTGATTCAGAGCAACACCGGAGCTGACAGCCCGTAATGCCAAGGTAGTACAATACTGATTTTGAAGTTTAAATTCACAATTAAACGTACTTGGCTAGACTCTCAGAAGTGCTCGGTATGAGCAGCTTAGGAGTTTCAGGAGGTGGGCTGGAGAGAGGTGAACACCTCTGTAAAACCAGGCAGGAGTGATACAGGATTCTAAACTGCAGCTCCGTGACACCCATCTGTCTGTGCATCTCAAGCCTTTAATGTACGCTGGAGCTGATGTACTTCTGTTTGTATATTGTGTGTCTGTCTGTCTACCTCTGTGTGCACGGGCACATTTAACACATGCGTTTGTGTAGGAGAAGATACAGGTCATCAGAAGCATAACAAAGGGCATAGCAGATGGGAATGAGGTGAAAGAACAGAGGAGAGAGAAGAGTGTTTTGAAAATCCAAATTAACGTGTGCGTGCCAAAGTACAGGTCTCTGCAGTCTTACCTGGCCTGGAAAATACAACAGGAAACTACAGGACGAGATTTATAGAGAGGGAGCTACCTTTCTTATTTCTGTAATTGACTGGTAAAACTGAAAAAAGTCCTTCAGAAATCCAAGTGTTTATCCAGAGATGACGTCAGATTTATTCGTCTTTATGTACCTGACATTCTTTTGTAATTATGTCAAAGTCATTTACATAAGTTTCAGTATTTTCCAGTGGGGGAATTAAGAAGTTTTTTGGAGTTACTGTGTGTTTTCCAGAGCTTTTATCAACCTGCTTCAGGGCTGGGCTTGCTGCTGTGATCGCATTTTTTAGGCAGGGTTTGCTTTTTAAGCGAAAGATTTTGTTTCTGTGAAGCTGAGTGGCACTTTTTGGGTGTAGCCTAGGCACATCTCTCTACCCAGATAGCTGGAAACTGGATGCCATAAAAAGGTCAAATGTAAGAATACCTTCTAGAGAAACCCACAATCATTTGTATAGCGAAATCCATTCAATATTTTTAAACGAATACATGTTTTAATTTTGAAACATACAGATTCTTCCTCCACAAGTATTTTTTGTAAGTAGCAATAAAGGCTTCGGAAGTGAAACATTGTCTATAGGAAAGTTAGGTCCGTCTAGCCCCCAGGGTAAGTTAAACAGGACAAGTGCCCTTTCAGACATGTAATTTCTTCCTTGGAACTTTGAAATATGTGAAGAGGCATCCAGGACATTGGATATTCTCCAAGTCTAAAGCCTTTCCTACCCTTACCTAGGCAGAGGGTATCCACACGTCACGGTTGTGCGGAAAGCCCCTTTTTGCTGAGCAATTCACAAAACACAGTGAAACATGAGGAGTAAAACTCAGGTCTCGGTGATGTCGGTTGAAAACTCCCCCTGATATCTGTGAGAGCAGTTTTTGCTCAACATACTTCCAGGGTTGTGATTTCCAGAGAGGAAAAAAATAGAAGTGGTAAAAGGAGGGGTCTCTGATGAAGTTGAGCAGAGTTCCTGTTTCATACAAGAGCGTAGAAGAAGCTTTGTGCATTAGAGCTGGAGACGACCTCGATTTCCACTTGATTGTGAAACTTTTCGTGGACCATTTCTGTGAGCGTGAGGAGTGTGCTCCTTCCAGCTTACGCAGTGCTGTGTCCAGCACAGCTTTAAACATCTCATTCCTTTTTTACGTGAGACACAAACGTATGCGTAGGCAGCGAGAGAACACAAAGCACTTTTCTATGGAGAGAATTTTAAGTCCGTAGGAAATTCGGACTGAGTTCAGTAAAGCCACGATGTGGTGTTTTGAGGTAACAGCAGCTGCTTTTCTGATTTCTCTGACAGGCTGGGAATGTTCTCTTTTGAGACAACGTCGGAATAATTTACTGGGGACTTTCCTAGATGGTTGTGATACTTTGAAATACACCCACGGCGAGCTTTGTATTTGTGGAAATGTGCCTGATAAGCTGCCAGGTTCTCAAGCCTTAACTTTTTGCTAAGATGCAGAATGATTGGGCTCTGCACCTAACTAACACATCTTCCTGTCCCAAAACGAGTGTTAAAGGTCACATACTGCTTAGTGAGCGAGTGGACCGTCGGGGCTGGTCCATGTACCTCCCCGTCCTGTCGACAGCACCGGCCCTGGCCTTGGGAACGCCTGCTGAAGAGGTCTCGTTACTTTCGTCTGAAACTAAAAACCAAGCAAGCAAAATATACAGCAGGGTAAAAAAAAATGGCTTTTCTGCATACGAGTTTGTGCATATATACATGTGGGTGGATGGATGGATGGATGGAGCTGTATATATACGGAGAGAGTGAGAGAGAACGTTTGTCGGTTTGACTAATTTAACTGGAGCTAAGCGTTTGTTCAAGAAAATTAGAAGTCTGTGTGCAAGGACTGACAGCTTGTTCAACGCGTACATTGGAGTACGTGTGCAGTTGCCAGGGCATCCAAATTGGAAAGCACTCAACCACAACTGGGCTGTTGTAGGGGAACTGCACCTGTCTGAAGGTAAATAAATGCACATTTGAACGACTTCTTGCTTCGATACGTGAGTGTGTTTAATCTCTTGTGTGTGTTCCCCCACAAGAAAAAACCTAAATGAGATGAGCTTTCTTTAACTGGGCAGCCGCAGAAATGAGCACTTGATATGAATGAGTATAAATGCTGTTTTACGAGGAGGGTCACATGAACACGCCAACGCCGTATGTTTATATGCACACGCATATGCCTATTTTATTATACATGTAAATGTGCTTATTCCAAGCATACCGTGTTTGCTTTGACTTCCAGCAGGATTACATTCCTCCCGTACTACTAAAGGATGCTTTGGCCGTAGGACGTACACACAACTTTTCATTGAAATTCAAAGAGGTTACGCGCTACCAAGAGCTTCCAGTGCAAGTGCAGGACACGAAGCAGACGGTGGCGACCTGGAGAACGGGTGCAGCTGGTGACAGTCTCCACAAGGTGGCCGTACGGCCGCTGGCGTTTGTTTGCAAAGGAGACTTTCCAAGAGGAAACTTGAAGTTTGCTGGGCTTGCGCGTGTTTGCAGCAGGCTGTAGCCAAGCCTGAATGGCAGCGTTGGAGAAAGCAGGAACATACGTGCTTCAAAAGCGGGTGAAGAATTCGGAGATCGTGGCTGAACTGAAAGCAGGACTTGGCCTTCTTTAACAGAGGTAAGTAGAGACCGTAAATGGCATCTAAGATCAGCAAAGAAGAGGTGGAGCTGAGAGGAAGAAGAGAGCTCAGATAACATGAGCAGATCGGCATTGAGTTTAGAAGCACAGAAAATGGAGCGCATAGGAGGGGAAGAAGAGACCTGCTGAGTCAAGGGGCGGAGGGACTTAACAGCACGCCGGGGTCAGTTCAGAAAGAATCCACAGAGATTCTGCATGAAAAATGCAAATACACAATACTGGGGCTAATCCCGTACTGGAAATCCACTCGTGTTTATTTTCAGGGATGTCCGACAGGGGAGTCCTTCCACTTTATTTGTTCCCTTCTGCATGAGATGCTGCAGGCAACCAGGAAAGAAGACTGCAGTTGCTCCCAGATGCTCGGAGGTGAAGCAAACCCTGGTGTCACCGCAGCAGGTGACGAGGCAGATGCTGGTGGCTTACAGATCATGGTTGTTCCTGCCGACCTCTGTCTCTGCATGGCACCTTGACTGCTGTGGGGAAACCTGCACAAGGAAGGGCACGGCTGCAGTGTGCTGCCCTCCTGCTGAAACAGCAGGGACAGAGGTGGATGCAGAGCTCGCGCCGACTGGAAGCGTGGAGCTGGGAACCACCACGAAGGGAAAGGGCAACGCTCCACCTGGTAAATCCCCATCAGGAGATACAGCCTTGCAGGCAGGTCTTCCCTTCGTGCTTTCTGCACGCCGTTCAGTTGCCTGAGCTAATCACCCTTTTGCAGAAATCGGGAGAAGACTGAAATGTGCTGCCTTAGAGGATTTTGACTCACAAGGGGTTTTGAACTGCAAGGGTCACAGCGCGAGTTTGCGAAGGGAATTTCATTTTGCATCACGTAGGTCTGTAATCTGCACGGCTGTACGCGGATACGTTAGTGCCATGCGACCGCAAAAAAAATAAGTGTGCTCACTGCCTCGGGATAAAACCAGCAATTTTCCCATCTCTCTTTAGGTCAAAAAGCTGCAGCCCGGGCTGGATCAAGCCGGCACAATGGTAACTCTCTGCTTGGAAAACCATCAGTGACGCTGATGAAGGCTGCACAGCTGCCCCAGCCTTCACAACCACTCTATTTATTATATTAAGCAGACTCTTGCATGGCTTGCCATGAGCAGGGGCAGCTCCAGCTGACTTCAAAATATTAATATAAAAATATTACTCTTGCCAGCCCTGGGTAAGGTCTCGGCTCTCCCTCTTTCGGCGAGCCCCAGCGTTGCAGAGGATGCGCTGCCGGGGCGCGGCCGCGGTGTCCCCGTCCCTGCAGAGACAACAGCTCCTTGTCTGCCAGCTGCGGTCGCCGCTCCCCAGATGTTATCTCGCTCCTGCACGGGTGTCTGCTCGCGCTCCTCTGCAGGAATCCCACATCTGATGGCAGCAGCGCAGCGGTGATTTCAGCTGCGTTTGCACGGAGGAGAATGTCAGGAAGGGAGCAACAGCAGCGGCGGTGCAGTTACCGATAGCTGATAAGAGGAGGGATGAGAAATGTTCTCATCGAGGTCGCTCACAAGGCGGAGCGAGCCGCAGGAAACATGCGCGGCTCCGGGGGCCAACTGCCATGCAACTGCATGAGTGAAGCAAGCATTCTGCGAGTAGTTCAGGTCGGGCGATGAATGAAGCGTAGAGAATGTACGTTGTGCCCATTTCTCTTCAATGAACGTATGGTTTTAGTGAAATGCCCCGTTTTCACACCTCTACACCAGCAGCTGGGGAACACGCACGGGCGGGCGAGCTGGCTCAGGCGACACGGGATCCCTAAAACAACTCTCCTGTTGGCAGGCTGCTCTGCCCTGCTCTGCACAAGCCCTTCCCTCCCCATCCCTTGTGTGTCCTCCTGCTGTCCCCAGGCAGGTGTCCTCAAAAGTCCGTCCAGAGGATTGAGGCCACTGCGCTCACACGGCACCCCTCCTCGGTGACAGGGACGATGTTAGGAGGTGACGGCCACCAGCTGCCGACAGGGGGGTTGAGGCACCACGAGTGTTTCCATCCAGAGGGGATGCACCACAGGAACCCGTCACCTTGGTGCAGGAGCCTCCTCCTTGGAGCTCTCTGCTGGACCACGCTGTGGCCACTGACCTCGAGCTAGTGGTGGTCCTGCTTCAAGCAGGCTGCTGGACTGGGGGCCCTTGCTGGGCTCCTTTACAGTGTTCAGACCACCGATACTCCTCAATTACTGCATACCAGCCCTTCCTGTCCATTGTGGCATGCCTTACAGCACACAGGCTCCCTTCAGGCCAGCACTGCAGTTCCACCTGCTTTGAGGAGGGCCCAGGTAGCCTGGAAGGTCCCGCTGGAGACACTTTCCAACCTCAATTACTTTATGCATCCCTCTCAGCCAGCCTGCGGGGTGCTGCAGGTACCGTACCGCCGGTAAAGCCATCATCATCCAAAAGCTAATTCATTCACTTGAACGTAAAGGCCTGCACGTGACTCTACCATTAACCTTCGAGCAACAAAGAAACATCAGTACCTTCAAGAATGATTTAGATTAATCAAAAGTGCCAGTTCATGAAAGTTAAGCAAAATAAAGCTGGTTTTCCCCCTTTTCAAGTCTACGTGCTCGTCTCCGTCCCTTCCAGCCCCCGGCACAAGGCAGGTGCCCCAAGCACCATGACAGCTTTCACCTGTGCCAGGCCTCGCAGCCCAGCCACTTCAGAGAGGAGCCGAGGAGCTCCTGGCTCGTGACGACTTCTCCTCGCCACGGGGGTGTCGATGGGAGCCAGACTCCCCGGGCCTCCTCCGCTCGCTCTGGAGGTGGTCACGCGTGAGCTGCCAGCAGCACTAGGACGAGCCTGGGCGCTGGCTCGCACCCCAGGCCCTCAGGTACAAGAGAAGGCCCCGTGAGGCCACCTCCAGGCCCCTTTCCCCCGCTCACGTCAGGTTGCGGGGAGGACGGGGGTGGAGGTTTCCTGGAGAGCTCTGTGAGGGACCCTGCACCTCCTCCCCGGGGCTGTGGAGGGGAGCAGGCCCCTGCTGGCTCGCTGCCTGCCCCATGCAATGTGCGGGCCGGGGGACAGCAGCGAGTCCCTCAGGGCTTCCTCCTGGAGCACATCCACCACAAAGGGATGCAGAAAAGCAGGGACAGGCATATTACCCATGGCCACCAACCCCACAGTGGGCGCGGGACACGTGTGGGAGGGTGGCTCTGGGAAACCCCAGGGCCTCCACCAGCCCTTGTGGGCACTGCATGCTCTGGGGCTGAGGTGAGAGCGGGCCCAGGACAGCGGCTCCAGGTGGGGTTGGTGGCCCCATGCCCCACAGAGCAGAAGTATGGCTGGTGAGGCTCTGCCAGAGTGGGTCCTGCTATGGGGCATGGTCCGTACGCTGCCAGCTGGAGAGAAAGGGAGGGGTCGTGCCGCTAGACGGAGCTGGAGCCCTGGGGCTGGCTGTTGCTGTTGCTCTCGGAGGGGGTCTTGACAGTGGAGGAGGTGGCCATGGAGCCACTGTTCCTGAAGATGCGGAGCAGCCTCCGCTTGTAGCCCCGGAAGGCGAAGAAGTAGATGATGGGGTCAATGCAGCAGTTGAGGTTCATGAAGGCCACCGTGATTTGCAGGGACATCTTGAAGGCTTGCTGCTCACGACAGGACGGCTGGTAGAGGATCTTCCTGACCATGAACTGGACGATGTTGAGGTGGTAGGGGCTGAAGCAGAGCAGGACGGCCAGCAGCACCACCAGGATGACGGTGAAGGCCCGGCGGTGGTGCCCGTTCTTCACCGTCAGCGGGTTCTCCTTGGCGGTCTGGCAGAGCTTGAGGTTGATCTGCACGTAGCACACCAAGATGATGCCCACGGGCAGGAAGAAGCCGAGCACGCAGGCCACCAGCAGCAGGTAGGGCAGCTTGGGAATCTCCTCGAAGTTGAAGTACTCCATGCACGTCAGCTTGTCCCCCATCCTCCGCGTCATGGGCCGCAGGAGCAGCGGCGCCGTCTGCAGGAACACCAGGAACCAGATGAGGACGCAGACGGCCCTGGCACGGCTCATCCTCCGGATCCTGCCGGGGTGCCTGGTGCGCACAACAGCGACGTAGCGGTCCACGCTCACGCAGGTCATGAAGTAGATGCCCACATAGGTGTTCATGTAGAAAACGAAGGCGGTGGCCCGGCAGAACCAGTCCCCGAAGGGCCAGTTAAACTCCAGGACGAAGTAGGCGATCCTGCCCGGCAGCGCCAGCGTGAAGAGGGCGTCGGACAGGGCCAGGTTCACCAGGTAGAGGTCGGTGGAGTTGAGCTTCTTCTTCCTGCGCTGGAAGGTGATGCAGAGGGCCAGTATGTTCCCGCAGGCGCCGAACACCAGCAGGGTGGTGTAGAAGAGGGAGAAGGTGACTTTGGCTGAGAAGTGGTGGTTGTGCACGTTGCAGCCGCTCTGGTTGACGGAGGTGAGGTTGGCAGGCAGGAACGCAGCCTCCCCAGCAGCCATTTCCACGGTGCCTGTTCCTCTCCCCTGGGATGAGAAGAGAGGTGAAACCCGCAGCCCGGCAACAGCGGGAACGGCACCCCCTGGGCTGGCCCTTACCAGGAAGCCAAGGGCCCGTCCCCTCCTGCTCCCTGCCACCCCCCGGCAGCGCTCAGCCCCAGTCATTTGGAAAAACGCATCTCTGGTGATTTCGGTGCGAGCGTCGAAACAAAGGCTGTGACTCATTGTCTTCTTTCTGCTTCTTGTCACCAGCTCCTCTTATTTTTATTTTTTAATTTTTCTGCACATCCAAGCAATACCAGAAAGGATGTGGAGGGGGGGGGAGGGAGAGGGGGAGATATAATTGCGTGTCACACAAATAAGGTCCCAAACTCATCTCGTGGCAGTGGTATAATTTATTCATCACTGCAGGGGTAATGGGGACATTCAAGGAAAAAATGCCCAGACAGAGGCGGGGCTGGGGCAGCTGGGGGTCTGGAGGACAGAAACAAAAATTTTAAAAAAAAAATAAATAAATAAAGGAAAAATCCCAGCTTTCCCTGTGCTGGTGATGCCCCCTGCCCGTGCAGAGAGTGGAGCGGGATGCACTCTGCTACCACATCTGTGCGCTCTGCACTCCCTCCTGCGCCTCGACGTGCTTTGGGACGTGGGGTCTGTGCCTGCCCTGTCCCATCCAGCACCCTCCATCCATCCCCATCCCATTCATCCCCATCCCGTCCATCCCCATCCTCTCTACCCCCTCCCAGCTATCCCCATCCCATCTATCCCATCCCATCCATCCCATCCTGTCCATCCCTGTCCCGTCCATCCCCATCCTGTCCATCTGTCCATCCCCGTCCATCCCGGGCAGCCTCTCCTCACCGCACGCTGTGGGTTTGCGTCCCGCCACCGCTCCGCGGTCACGCAGCCCCTGGCAGCTGAGGTGCACACGGATGCACTGACACAGGCGCTCTGACAGACGCACGGACACACACCCACCTCGCGGTTGCCTTCCTTTTCCTCCTCCGCTTCTCCTTTCTCCTCCTCCTCCTCCTCCTCCTCTCTTTTTCCTCCTGTTCCTCCCACCCCAGCACAGGACCCTCCAGCGCCGTGCTCCCGGCTGTGTGTCTGAGCGCCTCTGGCTATTGGCTCACGTTATAAAAGCACCGGGAGGTTTGGGCTTTTTTTTTTTTCTCTCTCTCTCTCTTAGGTTTAGTAAGAACGTTTATTCTCGCTGGGCTTTTTTTTTCTTTTTCTTTTCTCGGTGTGTGAGAGGCATTTGTCAGCCGCGGGGTTATTCTCAGTAGTGGCAGCGCCGGGGAAGACAAATGACTGTACCTGCACAGCAATCGCTCCTGATATCTCAGCCGACTTTGGGTTTTACTCTGAAAACTTCTACGAGAATGCAAAATGCACTAGCTTAAAGACAACAGCTCCGACCCTGTTTCACGCATTGCCCTGGGGCTCAGCCCCCTGCCAGGGCAGCCTGTTGGGGCCACTTCACTTTTTTCCAAAAGTCCAGGAAAATACTTGGTGCAGCTTATTGCACCCACACAGAGCCCACATCTGCCCTCCGAGGGCAAATCTCCGTCCGAGGAGGGATGGAGAGCCTGGTGGGCACTGCCCCATGAGGGGCAGACCAGTCTCCGTGGAGTCGGACAATTTGCCCTCCTTGGGAGCCCATCTGCATGTGTAGGCTGCCGGGAGCTGCTGGGGGCAGCCAGCCCATCCCGCAGCAGGGCTGAGTACTTTCCTCGAGCTTTTGGCACTTCCCAAAACGTTTGCAGAAGCGCAGCCTGCCCCACAGCTGGCAGGACGGCCTTCCCCACGGCCTCTGTTTCCTGGAGGCTGCTGGGGGCTTTCAGATCCCAGGAGGATTTCAGACTCTGCTCAGTGGTTGTTGTTGTTGTTGTTTTTTTCTTTTTGGTGGTGACGATCTCGCTTGTTTTCTTTATTTTTTTCTCCTTCCAAAAACTCCCAATAAGCTAGGAAATTCCCAGGAGGGGACCTTCAGGGCAGTACTGGAAAACACTGAGGCTAAGAAATGTCAAGGTTAAGATTACAGTTAAGCTAAACTTAAATTTCCCTTTATGCTAGTGAAGCTCAACCAATTCTTTAATTGCATAATATTTATAATCGTTTACAGCATAGTGGCATTAAACTCAGCACTAATCTGTGTACTCATGTGCAGTGAGTCATTTGTACAGAAATTACACAGTGAATGATATTGGCATGAACTTCTACAACTTAAAGACTAATAATGAAAATTTGCTCGCAATCATCTGTTCATGGAGACACTTCTATTGCTCAGGGGTTTATATTGCCTGAGAGGAGAGGTCTGCTGATGGGACAATAGCTGCTGAGTAAATTACAGAAAATATTCCTTCGTGATGGGGATTTTCTATGTGCACAGCTGTCAATAGTTAAGCCACCCAAACTTGTGCAGGGCTCAGATGTTCTTGAGCTGCTCCGTCCCGATGGTGCCTGGAGGACATGAAATTGCACAGGGTTATCCCTGCGGAAGGCCTGATCCTGAGCACAAACCTGAGAGCGGGTTCAGGACCGTCCTTTACCTCACTCATTGCCAAAATGTGTTTCAGGCTCAGGCACCCACCGCTCACAGCCAGGTGGTGGTCACTTCAGCACGGAGGGTTGCTTTATCCCACGAGGCTCCTGGCCTCGCTCCCTCCCTCCCTGGTGCTCCTGGCAGGAGGGTTCCATGTGGAAAACCTAAAAGCATCACCCTCAGGTCCTGTTGCGTCCCGTCCCATCGCCATGGGCACAGGAAGGCACCACAGTGCCAGGGAGGGCCAGGTAGAGGGGCTCTGGGGGTCTCAACCCCGAGTAGAGGCCAAGGAGCCTCTGTGGGGCCAGGGAGGCCGGAGGAGGGACGAGCCCCATGAGGCAGCGCCAGCCTCAGCAGGAGGCAGAGGAGCCCCCAGGTTCGGGTGTCACTCGCATCTGGGAACAGCTTGGAAATAAGAAGGGGGGGAAGCAACGTGCTTTCTGCCCGATTTTATTTTATTTTTATTTTTGCAAGGCAGAAGAAAGGAAGTGGGTTCTTCTTCTGTGCAAAACACGCTCCTGCCTTGCGTGCAGCAGGTGCTGCGCTACGGGTGTGCAACCCAGCTCCACCCGTTGCACGGCCCCGCCGCGCCGCAGCCACGGCTCCTTTCGGGCCAGGACCCTCCCTGGGTTCAGGTCTTCTTCTGCCGCACCCGTCTTGGCACCAGGCCACCTCTCCTCGGGGTGCTCCTGCTCCGTCCTGGTCGCATCCTTTCTGCTGAGGCCTGTGTTTTCACAGTGCCTTAGAGAAACTGCTCCCCCACCCCTCTTCTTTACTCCATGCTCTTCCAGCCCACTTCTGTCCCCACCCAAAAGCAAAGACATACAAACCCTCCCCACCCTTTCCTGCAAAGCCCTGGATGTCACTCCCTGCCACCAGCTGGTCCAGGTATTTCCAGGAGTCCCTGCGGCCCCCTTTGGTTTCTGGAGGCCTTTTCACGCAGGCTTTGCCTTGCCCAGCAGAAGACCCCACCCGTGGCTCCTCTGGGGCTGGTCCTTCAGGCCAGCGTCATGCCTGCCACTGTCCTTCAGCCCCTTGGAGCCAGTCTGCTCCTTCCCCTCAAATCCGGCTCTGTCAGTCAATGACTTCTTACACCAGAGCCCCCGTGCTGGCCTACAAAGAGGTGCCATTATCTGGACAGACCGCGTCCTGGTGCCCCGCTGCCACAGGCCCTGCAATGGTCGCCTTTCCCTCCCGTCCTGCAGGCCGATGGGTCTCGCCCCCCCAGGCCCACGGTCCACAGGATCAGTGGGAAAAGCTTGCGAAGGGTCTCCAGGGGCCTTGCACGTGCTGGCACCAGGCTTGCTCCAAGCGTGGTCTCCAGACCCAAATCTGGGCTGCTGCCCAAGCCCCAGTGGGGTGCCTCCGGTCCAGAGGTGAAATGGAGCTGACGCGGAGGAGGCAGCATCCCCTCTGTGCCACGGGTGGCAGGAAGCTTCTGCGCTTTCTTTCCATTGCCTCATCGCCTCTCCTGGCTTCCTCCCCCCTTTGGCTTCAGCTGCTGTTTCTGTCTTCAGGTGCAAAACATTTTCAGGAAGCTTCGGGTTCAGACACAAAATCTCCGATCCAGGTGCTTTCGGTTTCAAGACAGCAGGCAGGGATTTTCCACAGCTCGGTCCTCTGATGTTCACCTGGTGGGGGTGCAGAACCAAAATCAGGAGGACAACTGGCTTCAGTGCCAGCTTGCCTTGCCCATTGACAGCAGCAGCTATGGGGGGAGGATGATGTTTGGGAGGCTTCAACTCAAGGTGATTGAAACTGCAGAAAGAGCAAAACCTATGCTGAGATTCTTGCCAGTTGGTGACCAAAATCTCAAGAAGTAATTACCGGGGTTTTGGAGCACTTGAAACATAATCTGGCCCTAAATCTGCATCGGGAAAAACACTGAGTAATGATACGGTTGAAATCTGTTTGAGTGAAATGCCCTGGTTTGGTCTGGAGGTGATGTCTCAGGAGATGAGGGCTTGCTCCAATCTCCTTGACCATGAAGATCCACACGTCTCTGAGTACTTCATGGTTGGGCCCAAGGGATGAGCATGAAGCTTGGTGGGCTGCAGGGCCCACGGGGCTTCCAGGTGGCAATGGTCTGGGCTGCCCAGCCACGGGGGGATACTGTAGGAACCAAGGCAGTGCCTGGCCATGCAGGGCCGGGCACCCTGACAGGAGAAATACCAGGGAAATTCACGTTACGAGGCGACTTCCTCTGCTGAGTGCGAACATCACCGGTGCCCCGCCACCCTGCCGCCGAGAAGCTCCATTTTGATTCTGCAGGAATGAGATGAAAGTTGTCTGAGTATCTGATTTCTGTGGTTAAAAACAATGTTTAAACACTTGTTTAAAAAAAAAAAAAAAGGCAATCAGAAGGCAGGTTTGGAGAACAGAGGTCCTATTTTTATCTGTTTTTTCTTAGCGCAGGGCTGCACACAGTGCGTGCGCCCGCACACTTGCAACGTGCAGCCACGGCCCAGGCGGGAGCAGCGGGTGTGCAGGAGGTGCTGAGCTGAGGGTTTGTGGGATTGGAGGTGCCAAAAAGGCATCTCGATTCAGCCCGGGTCACACCGCGAGCTTACCCTAGAGTTTATTTCAACGGGACGTCTCGTTTTGTAACTCGTGTGGTACAGCCCTCTCCTCGTTCGCAAGATGCCAAGTGCAACCTTAGCGTGACTTCTTCATGGTGCTGCTGCTCTCTGTGCCCCCTGAAGATGGGGGCACCATGCTCAGCTCTTCCCAGAGCAGGCAGTGACACACTGGTGGCCTCCTCCTCATACACCCACCAGCCCTTCAAGGAGCACTCCCTCAGGGGCCAGCACCTCTCTGCAGGGCACTCACAGCGTTATTGTTTTCATCTACAAAAACAGAAGTGTTTCTCGTGAATTTTACTGTCAGAAATTGCTCATCTGTTGTTAGGTGGAATTTTCCAGCAGCATTCGCCCTGAGGCAGTGTTTCCACAACAGCTCCAACCCAAACAGTACCTGCTGGGCAAAAGCTGTGCAGAACTGAAAGACGTCACGTAACAGAAAGTGCTGGGGAGATGTAACTTCACAGAGAGCTGCCAGCCCAGCCTCCTGCCCTGCTCCAAGCCAGAGGCTGCTCCTACACGTGCACGCAATGCTCCCATGCATCTGTGTCCAGCCCTGGGCTCCCCGGCACAGGGAGGACTGGAGCTACTGGAGAGAGTCTGGCGAAGGGCCATGAGGGTGATGAAGGGACCGGAGCATGGGGAAAGTCTGAGACAGTTCAGACTGCAGAAGAGGAGGCTCAGGGGGCTTCTAATTAATGATTTTTTTTATTAATTATGATAACTGATATTAATAATAATAGTAATAATTTTTAATAATTAACACCTAAAGGGATGCTGCAAAGAGGACGGAGCCAGGCTCTTTGTGGTGGTGCCTGGTGCCAGGACAAGAGGTGCTGGGCACAAACTGGCACCCAGGAGGCTCCCTCTGAGCACCAGGAGCATTCTGTGCTGTGCGGGTGTTGGAGCACTGGCACAGGTTGCCCTGAGAGGCTGTGGGGGCTCCTCCTTGGAGGCCTTCAAAAGCCACCTGGAGATGGCCCTGAGCAGCCTGCTCTGGGTGGCCCTGCTGGAGCAGGAGTTGGACCAGAGGGCCTCCAGAGGTGCCTTCCAGCCTCAGCCGTCCTGTGATTCTGAGATCTCCAAGTAGCAAAGATTTCACAAGAAGTTGGGAAACTGGGAATAGAGAAGAAACACTTTGGGAGCTGAACAATAAGTAGAGAGCAACATCTCCGGGTGCGTTCTCAGCTTTGCTTTGCAGGTTCCCCATGGTCGTGGATGCACCATTTTGTTCAAGGCTGCAAGGCAAATTGGCTGTTACTCCTCACGGGCTATGAGGGCTTTTGCAGGGTTGTCCACCTTACCTTCACTACTGCGTAACCTCAAAAAGGCTGAAGGTCACTGGGGGTAGGGAAGGGAGATGTTCTGGCGCTCTTCAGTTGCATGGAGAAATGACGTGATTGTCTCAGAGTCCTACCCCAATAAAATGGCACCAAACCCTGTGTGGGTCCTGCATTTCTCTGCAGCTCACTTTCCTGACTGGGAACCTGAAGACCACTTCAGGTTCCCAGAAGAACCTTTAGACCTGAAGACCACTTCAGGTGGGTGATGTGCTTCATTGACCTCCAGCACAACTTCTGTCCCTTCTTTTCAGTAAGGGCTGTCTCATGGCTCTGCTCAAGAAAATGCCCTATTTAAACTACAGCAATTTAAAATGTGTACATTTCATCAGACTGATTTTTGGTGGTGCTTTAAATGTCTGGATTATATCCAGATTTAGCCATATCCATATATCCATAAGGATTTCTTTTCCAGTTGGTGAATTTTTCCTTTTAGGGCTTTCTTGAAAGACCAGACAGATAGATCTTAAACCCTGCCACCTTAAAGGACCACAGTTTTCTGGGCTTGTTGGCTAAATATTTTTTCAATGCATTTTGTTGCATGCCTTTGCTTGTTGATGCTTGTCTCCTGAGGCCAAGCTGCGGCTGGCCCCCTCTCTGTGCTCCCAGGAGCGTGGTTACCAAATTTTTTCTTCCTAGTGGAAATTTTGCTTCCTGGGGTTTCACTCACTGCTGACATATTCAAGACAGGGGCTTTTTCAAAGCCCCTTCCCTCTGGTGAGGCTTTGCACGGGTGGGAATGCCAGAAACCTCGGTGCTGTGGCTCGCAGGGGTGGGGGTGTGCCTCCCACTGCACCCACCCTCACATCCGCACGGGCTGAGGCTCTGCCACAAGATACTGAAGGAGATACCGAACGATTTGCACCTCACAGGTAGGGATCTGACTTCTCTACCAGTCCAGGTTTGACGGTTCAGCACCACGCAGCCGGAAGCCTCGAAGAGGGACCTTGCCCGTGAGCCACACTGGAAATTTTCAGAGGTTCTTAAAATCGTGAATTTGCTTTCATGATTGTTATTCAGTGAATATTTCGTCTGTGACAAAGTACCGTGTGGCTTAGCATGTTGTGGAAGTTAGCTACTTTTTTTTTTTTTTCTTTTTTTCTTTTGGCTTGGCTGCCTGCCAGCGTTAGTTGTCTGCAGCAACCAATGCAGCCGTGAGCTGTTAAAATGCGTAATTTTGAAACGTTCGGTCGGAGGGGAGCGTTTTGTTCTTCACAGCCCCGATCAAAGCCCGACCTCGGGGCTGTTTAAAATCATGATCGCTTTTAAATAGCGCTCAGATGCAAGGAAGAGGTCCCCGTCCTCAAACAGCTATCGTGCCTGCGCTTTTATAGCGTCCCACCAGTTCTTTGGTGCGATCGCCTGCAGCGCCCAGCCCTTGTCGTGCAGTGGTGTGGCATCCTCGAGGGCTTTGCTCTCTTGTCCCTGGACACATCTGGCAGCAGGCTCACCCTAAGTGTGAGCATGCCTCGGCTCTGCTGAACCACCGTGGGGTTGCTCTGATGGTCGGCGTCGGGGTGAGTCACGGCTTATCTGACAGAAAGTGGGAATAACGCTGAGTGTTTTTAAAAGGAAAGAAATGAAAGGTGGTATTTTATTTTATTTTCTACAGCTGAGGGAAATTTGAGGGAGACAGTAGTTTCCCATCTCTCCACCATGATGGACACCGGATTGCTTCAGTTGGCCTTGACCATTGATTACTAAACACAGAATTTCACATGAAATTACCTCTTTGCCATGGCCTTGTTACTTATTACATTACATTAAAAACAACAACAACAAAACCTACATTCAATCAGGCTGTGACAATAGTCATCATCCTAATCTGATTTAAGCACCAGCTCCTAAGAAGGGTAAAATTAGTACTTACTAGAAGTGAAGACTGTGTCATTTCAACAGCGAGGCTTGCTCTTCGGAAGGTGCAGATAAGGACGCGCACAGTCTCCCCACCCACACTGGGTTTACATATTAATAGCCTGGCCATGGCTGTCAGACTGAGTGTCTCTCTGAAAAAGATGTTTTTTCACTCCTCTCCTTCTTGTAACAGGGAACAAAAGATCTGGGTCTTCTGGGCCACCCCAGCCACTGCCACCAGGGCAGGATGCCTGCGGGTCCCACCACCTCCCCAGGAGGAGGGCAGGCCCTGTGGACCCCTACGGCTGCAAATTTGTCCCCAGCTCCTGTGACTTTGCCATGTTTCACCGTCTTGTAGTCACATTTATTTCACTGTTGGGCTCCATGCACATAGTCATGGACCAACCCCAGACCCGCAGAGATGGATGTTCATAGGGTGGCTACACGCTGCTGGGTCCAACTCCTGTGCCAAAAATGTTCCTAATTTCATGTTTTTTATTTTGCACAGAGTTGTTCTCAACTCTTCATTTTGCTCAACTGAGCTATGTATCAAAAACCCTAAACACTTTTTTTCTGGTGCAGTGCATGTTGACAGTGGGATCAGCATTTGTAATTGGGTGTAGACTGGGATAGGGATGGGGGTGATGGTGATTTTATGTTCAGAAACACATTTTATTTTTGATTGAGACGTGAACGTCTTCATCTTAATCTAGGTACAGAGTGTCTGGGGGTGGATTCCACATTGCTGGCTGGGTCTAGAAGCTTGTTTACACTCAGACAAGGCTGTTGTGAAAGGAGAAAGTCTTTGAAAAGCTACTAAGCTGAACAAGGAAAGGGTACTTCCACTGGGATGACCCAGCTGTTCATCAGAAATCAGTCTGAGGTAAAAGAGAGATACCACATTGAGGTCCCTTTGCAAGGTCCACTGAGCAAACAGTACCAAGGTTTAAATTAAGAAATGAATATCCCCAAGCAGAGGCCATGCTTGCTGTCATGCCATGTGCAATGTGCAGCAGGGGCTGACCCCTCACACATCCCCTTTTCAGCCCCAATTCAGCCTTCCCGACCGAGCTGCATCCTGAGCGTGCACCTCCTCACCCGCTTAAACAAAAGGACCTTGTACAAGGCCCGTGACAGCGCTCGCCCTGTGTAGGCAAGGAGGGATGGGGAGTTCGTGGGGAAAAAAGGGAAGAAAAGCAATTTTTGCAAGGAGAAAACAGCCGTCCCACGCCACCTGTGGGCCTGAGACCAGCTGGCGTGGCCCTGCTCCATGAAGACCGAGCATGGTGGAGGCCAGCTCAGGCACTTCTCCACATAGCATCTATCAGCCCTGGGACACCGAGGTGATGGGGAGCTGGCCTGGGCAGTGGGAGGGCTCCCTGCCCTGCAGGGGAGATAGTGGGACAGGGGCACACGGGGCTGGCTCCACACCCTGGGATGTCCAAAAGGGGATGGGCTGATGAGGTGGAGAACATCAGATCCTGTTGGCTGAGGAGCTTTATTCTGCCCTGGGGTCTGGTCTTGTGTAAGAGGGTCAGCAGGGTGCTGGAAGGAAGCAGGAAGAAGTGCGGGAGAAGGAGGAGACATCCTCCTCTTCCTCCTCTTCCTCCTCCTGAACCCATCTGCAGCATAGAGAGGGCACAGAGGGACATGGGGATGCTGGATCCCAAGACACATCTTCTCCAAAATCACGGATGCTGAAGAAACAGTGATTTACTGTGAGGAGTTAGGAAAAGAGAAAGAGAGCAAAAAATATTTCTTAATCCTCAAAAGCTATTTTTAGGATTCCTAGAGGTGCAGTCTGCAGTTTTCCATGATCCCTGGAAAGTAGGCGTACTTTCCCATAAACACAAGAAACGTCATCTCAGGATTAAGCAGAAACTGTGAGTATGGGATTAAACTCCCCTTACTGAAAGAATTACGTTGTTTTTGTTTGTTTGTTTGTTTGTTTTAATGGGAAACATGGCAACATCTACGCCCCAAACCTCCACCCCAAAAGACAAGCACCCTGTGCCTGCTCACCGGCGCTTGGATGCCCACCTCGCTGCAACACTTCTTCTCTTCACTCTGCCAGAGGTGCTGGCGAACCTCTTTTTCAGTAGTTTTGGTGGTGTCAGGCTGGGAGAGGAGCCGCCCGGTGGGCAGAGCAGCTTCCCTGGTGCCACTAGAGGTCACCGTTTCAACGAATTACCCGGCTGGGACGCACGGCAAGAGCCGGAGCCACCGCAGATGCAGCCAGCACAAATTTCCTGCCTTTGAAACAGCTCCGGGAGAGGTTCCCGGGGTTGAAATTGCTGCTTAGTGCAAGCGAGGGGGGAAACGAGCTCTGTGCTCTGAGAGCTATGACTTCGTGACTCGCTTTGTGTAGATCTTGAAGTACCATCTCGTCATTTGTGTAATAATTAAATGTGGTGATAAAATCTCCGTCTACCTACCGGGATAAAGACTTTAAAAGCAGCCAGGTACCTCAATCAAGAATTTTTCAGCGGGCTGCAGGTGCCACGGGCACCTCTGCACCCTCAGCTCTGCCCGGCAGCAAGGTGAGGGCACAAAGGAGGTCTCAGCTCAGGAGCCACCACACTGAAAGCCCCTCGCTGCGAGTTAAAGACCTATGAGAGCTGCTAAACTTGCCCGAGGGAACCAGCCGCAATCATAAGGCAGTTTGTCTTCCCCCCCAGGGCTTCCCCAACCTCCTCTGTTTGATGCTTTCACTTGCCCTCAAGTTCAGGCCTCAGCCTCTTTGGGGATGGAGGGCTCTCATTTGCATGCCTCAAATGTTTTTGGGTAGGGTGAAATTCAAAAGTAAGTCCCCACCGTGGTTTTAGCCAGGTTTCGCTTTGAATATCTGGGTTACCTCAAAGCAAAACTGAGAAAAAGCCCTGGGCTAACTCTCATGATCTCAAACGTTGGACTGTCACGCGTCTTCACTTATTGCTGGAGCGAAATTATTCACAGCCCTTTCACCCAGCTATCGCTCCCATTAGAAACCAGATGAAACACCCTCGATCTCAGCGGTGAAACCGAGAGCAGGATTTGTTTTTAGTGGCTAGCTCCTTATTTAGCTGGCGGAAATGCCGGCGGCGATCACCGCCGCCATCGAGCAAACCCACTCTCGCTTTCCACGCCAGCGCCTCCCGCAGCCCTCGCCGCGCCGCTTCTTGGGGAGGAGGCAGACGTAGCACCCCGTGTAAGGCCGGGAGGTTTGGGGGGGTCCTTGTGCTGCAGACCCCTGATGGGTTTCCAGTCGCTCTCATCTGCTGGGGCCTGCTGGAGGAGGAGGAGGAGGTCTGAGGCCATGCAGCACAAGGAGATGCAGCCAGGAGAGGACAATGCTCTACAGGGACCCTGACGTCCCCCTGCCCAACCCACCGCTCTTTCAGGGTCCAGAGGGTTCTTCCATGTCCCCAGAGCATCACCCTCATGAGCTCTGCAGGCACATCTGAAGGACCTGGGTTTGTGCAGGCGGCCGCAGGCACGTCCCCAGCTGTCTGGCTGCCTGGCACCTCGTTAGCTGTAGGGACGCGTAGAAGGAGAGTGTCTGCTGCTTTAAGGGCACCTGGTCAAGGGCTCTTTCCGAGGCAAGAAGGGATCAGAGGAAAGGGAGGCGGTGGTGGGAACCAAGTCTGGTCAGTCACGCTGATTTAGGAACATGTGAGAATGTGGGAATGTTTATTCCAGCCGGGCTGTCTGATGGAGGACTTCTAAGCCGGGAGGCAATGACCAGAAACAGACCTCCCAGCCACACTAATTGGTGGGCTAACGAGCTACAGGCACCACTTCCAGGAAGGATGAACCTTGCAGCTGGTAAGGTTGTCAGCTGGGGGACCTGGACAGGGAGGGTGAAAAATAAACAGCAGAGCCCTGCAAACTCATGGGTAGGGGAGGAGGAGCTGGAGGAACAGAAGGGGGGTAGGTAGAAAAGGGCATAAAAGGGCTGGTTGTGTGTAAAACGGGGCTGGTTGGTGTGCTTGTCTGGCTGAGCCCTGCACCTGATCACCAGAGTTTGTTCTATCTTCTTACAAAATTCTCCCCTTAAACCTTTATCTAACCCTCTACTTGTGTGCACACTTGTGGACACAGAGCGTGGTGCGTGTGCCTGCAGTCGTCACTCTTTACCTCACTGAATGTTAGTCATCGAGGGAGTGAACATCGCTTCCTGGTAGGTAAAAAGGTGCGGGTGCAGGTGGATTTATTGTCAGGGATAGTCCTCGTTACACAGGTGTGGGCATGGGGAGAAGGCAGGGGGAATGTGCCAAGAGGAGGAAGCCCATGCAGCGCCTGAAAGCCCGAGACTCACAACCAGAGAAAATACTGATGCCTTTCCCCTCGGCAGGTGGGGGACATGAAGCAGAGAGAGATGCAGGTCCGGAGCCAGAGCCTGTCCGTGTGTCCCTCTTGTCCAGCTGGGTGTGAACACAGCAATCCCTCTTGCTCCTCATGGCACTCACGTGTGCCCTTGCAATCCAGTGTAGGGCTGGTTCCCACTGGCTCCCACCACCCCAGGTGCAGGTGCCCCACATGGGGCTGCAGGAGCTGGGAGGCACGTTATTCCCCTCCCTGCACTTGTAGGGAGATCTCCTACAGCGGCTGTGGAGAACCAATAGGAAGACCTTGATAATAAATGCTGCGAACCGCAGGACTGAAGTTATCAAAAGTCAGTGCAGCTTTACTGCATTTCATGCCAATTTAATAAAATCTGCTTTCCATCTACCTCTGGAGGCACGTGACCAGCGTGATTGAAAGCAGGCCAGGAGAAGCCCGAATGAAAAACCCACTGCAGGTATAGGACAAACTCCAGTACAGGGACGCAGGTGCTGATTAGAGACCATAAACACCTGAGACGAAATAATGGGGCGAGCCGAGGCGATGGAAAGCACGCTGCTCTTAGGACCGTACAAGAAGGTGAATTGCAAGCTGATACAAGGCTGCTTCTGGCACCAGATGGCTACGGCAGGGCTTTTCCACATGCTGCTTGGCACACGGTGAGGTCTGGGGAGCAATTCTTAAGCCAATGTTCATGCAATGCAAGGGTCTTGATGCATTTCAGTTCTGGATCACTTCTGGCTGCTCTGTTGACAACGAGTGTGGCAAGATCGAAGCCAGGAAAAGACAAAAAGCACAGGTTCTTGTCCTTGTTATTCAGGCATTAATGGCAATCTAGAAGACACATTTCCATCCAGAAAACAGGTACTTTCAAGAATCTTTGAGATGAAAAAATAATTAAAGCAAATGGGTACGGTAAGATGATTCTGGACAAGGGAAAAAATAGTTCCCATAAAGCTTTATCCATTACATAGCAAACCCAAGAAATACAAGCAATCAGATACATATTCTTATTTAATTTGGTGATTAAATGGTTGTACTTTACTGATATTGTCAGTTGCATGTTGGAAAGGAGCTGCTGGTTAGAGCCTCAGCCTAACCAGTTTTACAGCCTCAGGTGACTTTTGATAAGAGTTTACAAACAATGCACATAGCATTCAATCAATTAAAGGTGGGTTTAAAGTATCACTGATTTCCCTTTAACAGGAAAGTTAGCTGAGTAAACACCTTAATCAATTGCAAAAATACATCATCAGAAAGAAACACAAGCTCCTCCTAGAACTCCTCCAACCACCCTAAATTCTTCTACTTGCAGAGATGTAAATGGCTTCAGCATTCAGGGCTTCTGTATCTACATTACCCAGGAAAGTTAAATAGATGACATTTTGATAGACTGCTTTGAAATACAGAAGTACAGTATGATTGTTTCTTGAACGAAACCATTGTGTTGGTACAGTGAAACTCGATTTCTGGATTCACCCACCTACACTTTGTGTCTGCAGGTGTCTTCATGTGAGAAAAAAATGTAAACTGTAGCATTGTCTATGGAGACCCGAACAGTGGAACTGGGACCTTCTGGAGTTTGAGCTGGAGACAAAAAGTAGGGAAAAGTGAATCAGAGAGCAATATTGGTTACAATCTGGTAGCCTGGACAGTGAATTTAAAAAGAGCGCAGCTCTGTTTGCTGTTATTTCTGAGATTTGGGACATAATCCTGCTCTGATTTAAGTCAATGGGAGTTTTGCTGTTGACTTCAGAGGAACCAGAATCAGGCACTTTGTCTGCTTCAGACCTGACTGTTTTATTTGGAAATATAACTTTTTAAAACACACACTTTTCTCTTAAAATGCTACAAAGTAGAGCAAGTAATTACATTAGGCTATACCTGAAGCTCCAGAGAATTAATACAAAGGCTGCTTGGCTCTTGCCAACTTTCACTATTATGGTTTTACTAGCACCATATGCAGCACTACCTTACCTGCTTGTTTCACTTAGTGAACTCACTGGGGGCTTTTGTTATTTATTTTTTTTTTAAGGAGCTTGCAATATACACAAACAAAAGCTCCAGGGAGCGGGGACCAGCTCGGTGGCCCATATGGTGTCCGTATCAAAGAACTCGGAGATGGACCGGGTCTGTTTGCTCAGCAACCCCATTCTTTTTGCAAATGTGTGAGAGTTGGCTCAGGAAGAGTTCTCTTTTGGGTGGTTTGCATGGCTTGCTGTCAGGCAAGAACCCGTGAAGTGAGATTTCCCATGTTATTTGGAGCACCACAGTGGCACCGAAGGCTGGGAGGTGGGAGGCTAGGACAGGACTGGCTGTGTCAGCCCTGGGGCTGTGGGAAGGCTGGGGGAAGGCTGGGGGACAGCCAGGAAAGGGTTTGTGCACAGAAGAGTTTCTGCTGGAAAAAAACAAATCCTGTGATTCTTGTGCCACTAATCCTAAGGAAGAAGAATGGAATGCAAGTTAGCATCAGCTGCAAATCATACAAACAAGACTTCACGTAAAAGCCAAGGTAGGGATTATCTTCTGACAGACAGCTTTTCCAGGGCAGAGTAAAAGTTCCTGCATGTAGTCTGGCTCACTCTGATAGATGGGAAGTAGAGGTGAGGTCTGAAGAAAAAAGGAAGAGGGATTTGTCACCACGAGGTTTGAAAATGAGGTGAAGCCTCGCGTGCACCACACTACACAGCAGCATGGAGGCAGTTACATCCACAACAGCCCACTTGCCCCTGGAATTTTTGTTTCATCCAAGTGAAAATGCCCTGTGATCAAGCCAATGATGAATTTGGCTCTGGCTGAGGGCAGGCCAGGAGCTCCTCTAGCCCTGAGGACTGTCAGCCATGAGGTGGGGACTGAGAGGGGTCTGGGAGTCTGGTGGGTGTCAGGAGGAAGCAGTGTGAGCCAGAGCAGGGATTTAGGGAAGAAAGGGTTGGAAAAGGAAGGGGACGGTGGTAAACTCAAGAGAGGTGCAGGTTGTTCCTCAGAAATGGGTTTGGTGTTTTACCAGTGTGTGGATGGCTTCTGCCCACTAAAAAAAAAGATGCACCTTACTGAAGAGCTCCATCATTGGGATGGAACCGAGTTCAGGCTGTCACAAAAATAGGTTTCGTTGTCAGAAGATGGCTTGTATTGGCTGCTCCTGGAGTCAGAGAGAAAAACCAAATGATTTCCAAGGAAAAGGTAAAGGTTTGAAATTGAAGGTGCAGCTTTCAGCCTCATGTAGATTCTCCTGTGCCTTTGTCCAGAACAAGTGTAAGGGTTTGGGGAGTTACTGCTCATACACTGCCTTGTGATGTCCTGGTAACTTGAGCTGTGGCCATCACAAGGCCCAGCCATGTGGGAATCAGACACTGGTGGCCTTAAAACACTGACTAGAGAAGGGTGACAGGTTTTGCTGCAAACTCATTTCTGAACCCCAGCATAACCCAACACACAAACATGAGTAGGAGCTAGACTGGGACCAGCCCTCAGGAGCGAGGAGCGGGCAGAGCTCCCCTCTCTCCGGGGGGATGTTCTGGCAGGTGTTTTGGGACCTGCTTCTCCCTCACTCTGGGCAAAGGAGCACAGGGTCATGGAAATGCTGGTGGGACAGGAGTGCTGGAGGTCACCTAGTCCAACCTACACTCCGGTCACCCTTCAGGCTCCTATTCACCACATGAAGCAAGGCCAGCTCTTCTCTCACACTGTACCAGGCCTCAGGCCATGGTGGCAGCTGGACCCCTCCAGTTCTCCTCATCCCCCTTGAAGTGGGGTCCCAAAAGAGCACGCTGTACTTCAGCTCTGGACATACCAGTGCCAGGGAAGGGGAAACTACACGGTGCCAGCTCTTTGACCCTCAGCCTCATCTTACAGGCCCATACACGGTGCTCACCCCCATGCCACCACCCACGTACCCACCACTGGCTGTCAAAGGGGGTCGAAATGTCTGATAGGACTTCTAGGAGAATCAGGGCAGCTTCTGTTACAGCTGAAGCTTGGGTGTCAAAGCATAGCTCTCTCTCCTAAGGATGTGCATACAATTAGCCGTACTTGCTCAGTAAATTCGAGCAGCGCCCGACTTACGTTCTCTTGTTTCTCGAGTTCATGTTACAGCCTAAGACGTACCAAAACACAGTTTTATATGCTAATTTCCTTACAGTAAAACCCTTACTATATGTCGCTCATTGATATCAAGCGGTGTACATGCAAGAAAAGGCTAATATTATGTATATATTACCAATTTTATGGGTCCAAGAATTACAATGTGCTTGCTTTATTTAGGTGGTAAACTTTTTTAATGAGTCTGGAGGGTCCTTTACATAAAAGTAGTGACTCTATCTTGGAATCTCTTTCCATGTTTATTAGAAATGTGTTTTACTTTACCATGAAAAAAATCAAGGAAACATGCAGCCTTAAAGTCTAATGAAGTAGTTACTCATGCAGTCAAAGTTCATAAATTTTAAATACATTTAATTTATAAATTGAAAACATAGCTGGCACTGGCTTTTTCAAGATTATTGCTTTCCACAGGGGTCTCAGGATAGTTGCCGAGCCATGCTTGTTGCCTCTTTTATTTCAAGGCTGAGGCTAGATCTTCACAATTCACACACATTCATTCTGATGCTTTCGGGAAAAAAAAAAAAAAAAGAAGAAAAAAAAAAAAAAGGCATTTTCAAAACAGCAGCTCTTTAAAATATTAAAAATTATAACCCAGCCTGCAGCCTCTTTGTTCTCAATTCAGATAAGGTTTGCTTTTGAGCTGACACTTTAATAGAGAGCTCTTTCTCCTGATGAGAAACCCTTTGTCCCCCTGGAGACCTCTTTTCCAAGCTAATTGCGGAGTGTGTTCCCTGCAGTGGCAGCCTGAGCCTGACTCCAGCCTCACACCAATAAAACCTCGGTACCAGCCTGGGTCATGAGCCCAGACCCTGGGAAAAGGAAATTTAGGGAAGGGGGGAAACAAAAATGCCAGCTCCCCACTTTTGTTTTCTGCCCTCTGCAGTCCTCTGGTTGCTCATCCACACCTTGTGAGCCACTTTGCAGAAGCTCAGCCATAATCCATCCTGCTTGCAAAGCAGTCTTGGGTACAAAGCGAGGTACATGGGGATGCCTGGCACTCAGCCTATGTCAGGAGGAAGACAGAGGAGAGCTCCAGCCTTGCACGAGCTGGGATTTCCACCAGGCATGCCATGGGATGCAGTGCAGCAGCTCACCAGTGGCTGCAGGATGGCTGCTGGCTGGCTGGGAGACCAGAGGGGCCATTGCTGGGGCTGTGAATAATTTTAGCGGGATGTTATAAAAAATAGAATGTGCCTACGGTAAGGGGAAGCATCAAGCTCACCATAGCCTGAATCACAGGTTTGGTATTTAATTCTGGTTCCCTTTGACTGTACTGTTGTAAAATGAAGCCTGGGGGGGTTGTCCATAGGAACCTAAGGGTACCCAAACAGGTCAGTTATACCCAAGCTGTTTCAGAAGGTTATTTCTCCCATTTGGCCGCCGGTGATGGGGATCACACCACAACATCCCTCACCCGGGTATTCCAGTGAGTCACCCTCCTGTCAGCTACCAAGACTTTTCCAACAGGTGGCTCACGGAAAGTCCGTGTTTGCATCTTTCATCGAGGTCAGTAAATCCCCAGCCGTGAGGACAGCTCCAAGGGCTTCTGCAGAAGGCGTCTGTGAGGTGAGACCACCTGGACACCTGGCACACATCCCCGCTCTGCACCCCCGTGCCTCCCACCTCCTCCATCCCTCAGTCCAAAAGCCCCCACGTAGCTGCAGAGCCAGCAGCACGCAGCAGGCCCAGCCAGCGCAGGGAGCGAGGCCAGTAATTGGAAAGGGGAATTGCAAAGCACCAAAGCTTATCAGCAGCTGGCCCAGGAGAGCTTAGCAGTCCTCCTTGGGAGCCCGAGGTCCTGAGTGGGTTTGCAGCCTCTTGCTCGGCGGCACGGTGCAGACGTGTGTGGCTGCTCTGCTTGGAGCGGCACGGGAGTGGGAAAACAGTGGTTTTGGGGTAGCCTGAGGCACAGCACGCAGCACTACCTGCTATTTCCTGATGTATCTTTCACTCATTAATGCTATAGTCTAAATATAGCCCCGACAAGTGCTGACAGACATGGGTAAACTCAGGACTTCAAAGCCTGGCCCCTTTAGCAGAAGTCATTCAGTCATTGCCCAGGATATGTCCCACTGGTCCCCAGCAAGCAGTCCCTCCCTCACTCAGCAATTTATTCCAAACAGTGGGCAAGCACCGAAGAGGGAAGGAATATGGTTTCATGGTGCGGATTTTAGCCTATATCCCATCCCAGCTTCTGCAGAAGTTTCAGCTGTCCATCCCTCTTCTCAGTTACACAAGGGTTGGAAAAGGTGGCAAGGAGAGAAAAATTAAATGCACATTTGCACTTACATGGTGCTGTGTGAAGCTTAAAAAGGTTAAAAATAACACGGTTATGGGTGTTTAAAAAGTTTGTTGTCATACTCTACATAATGATCAACGTGATCTCTCACATGTTGAAATACAACATTACTTGCCAGCTTATTACTGATTTCATTTTTTTGTCTATCCATAACAAAATAGGCTTTACAATACAATGAAAGACCAGGACAGTCTCCAAGACTCCTCAGAGGAGCAGCCTCCCATGTGAGTTTGTAATCTCTACCCAGGAACTCCTCAGCTCATCCGCCTGAGTGTGGCTTCCTCGGAGCAAACACGAGACCACACTTTCCCATGCCTTGAATACCCGGCTTTCCTTCTGTTAAGATACTTGAAGCAGCACAGCATTTTATGGAGACATAAAAGCTTGTACATGGCATGACACCCTCATCAGAAGTAATCTGCCTTTCAGTGAATGGCCTTACCTCCATACTCAGATAATTTGCCCCCAGATGTGTTTTTTTTTTTTTTTTCCGTAGCTGGAAATACAACACTCCATTTGCTCCCTTAGGAGAACAGTGTGAGAAAAAAAGCTATCAGTGAGCAAATATTTGGTGGAAAAGGCAAAGGAATTATGTTCTTTTGAGATAAATTGTCTTTACTTACAGCTGAGTAGACAGAGATTAAGATATACGAATCCGGGCTCCTTGCCAATTCCTCCCCATCTGCTGTCAAGAACAAATGCTTCGTTACTTGGCTCAGTGCAGTAGCAAAGAGCAGCGGAGAGGGCAGTGGGCCATGGCCATGCCCTCTCGTTGGTGTTTCCCCACCCACAGGAACTGCTTTTTCCTGAAACTTCCAGCCCTAATGCTCCATGTTAGTGACAGAGAGAGGGCCGGGGCTGGCTTGCCAGCAGCGGTGCATAATAAGAGCACCATTCAGGGAAGAACTTGTGGATAGAAGAGAAACGAAGGAAGATGGATACGTGAGGCTTGTGAAAAACAAAGGTGGGTGTGGGAAATCAAGAAAGAAAGAAGAACAGAGATTTCTGGTGTCCCTAGGAGATCAAGGCAGGTACTATCAAGAGACACAGGCGTAGGGATTACTGGGGGCTGTGAGCAATTGGATGACTTGGTAGGTCCTGGAGCTATGTTACAATGTCACCAGAACCCTGTGAAAAAAATATGGAAAATTACAAAAAGAGCAAGCCCATGAACCACATACCCTTACAACAGCAGCAGCAGCAGTCTCTGTCAGGAGGAGCAATGTCAGGAGGACGGTGCCCAGCAGACTGATCTGGATTTCCGCATGGCACTGGTACATCTGCAGCTGGAGTACAGCATCCTTTGGTGGGACCCCACTTCAAGGGGGATGTGGAAAACTGGAGGGGTCCAGCTGAGGGCCATAGTCTGGGGCATGCAGCACAGATGAGGTGTGAGAGAGGTGGAAGGAGCTGGGCTCACTCTGTGTGGTGAAGAGGAGCCCAAAGGTTGATCAAACAGTTAAGAAGATGCCTGAGGGGCGGTTACAAAGATGACAGAGCCACGCTCTTCTTGGTGGTGCCAGAGGACGTAACAAGGGGTAACAGCCACACATAGTGGGTGGGGAGATTCAGGCTGTACACTAGGAAAACCTTCTCCACCTGGTGCCCCAGAGAGGTGATAGAGGCTCCTTCCTTGGAGGTCCTTGGTTAAAGTCCCAGTGGGATTGTTCAGCCTTGAGAAGAGAAGGCTCTGGGGAGACTTTCCAGCGGCCTTCCAGTACCTAAAGGGGGTTCCAGGAAAGCTGGGCAGGGACTCTTTGTCAGGGGGTGGAGTGATAGGACAAGGAAGAATTACTTTAATCTAAAAGAGGGGAGATTTATGTTAGATACAAGGAATAAATTCTTCACTCAGAGGGCGGTGAGGCCCTGGCACAGGCTGCCCAGAGAAGCTGTGGATGCCCCATCCCTGGAGGTGTTCAAGGCCAGGCTGGATGGGGCTTTGGGCAGCCTGGTCTGGTGGGAGGTGTCCCTGCCCATGGCAGGGGGTTGGAACTGGGTGGTCTTCAAGGTCCCTTCCAACCCAAACCATTCTGTGATTCTCTGATTAGTGGTAGTCCTGCTTTGAGTAGGGTCATCTCCAGCGTCCCATCCAAACAACATTGCTGGGATTTTATAATCTTATTTCTTTCAATTTCTTTACATACTGGCCTACTTTGCTAGCACAGATGAAATTTCAGAGAAGCTGCAAACAATCAACGCAACGGCAGCCACCAGCACAAGATACATGACTTGCTGCAATCCAAATATATCACACAACTCAGAGCAATGAATGCATGGGCTGCGTATTCAGCCGCATGCATTTTTCATTCAGCCAGATCACACAAATATAAAGATGTCCTTTATTAAGTCTTTCCCACTGCATCAGAGGTGCTGAGGCACTAACAGACTCATCTGTGGATTGTCTGTAATCGCTTCCAGGTTCCCAATTCTTGGCAGGCCGAGCTACCACAGATTGCTCTTCTTTTGGCTTGCAAAGCTCGTGGAGCATACAGTGTGCTCCAGTCACAGATACAGCACTAAGGAGCACTGTGGTTCATGTGAACCCATAGACTGGGCGCACGGTCAGCCTACCCTTCTACACTCACTCATCTACGTGAGAGGGAACGGTGTAAATACTCATCCATGATGAAAAAGCATTCTCAAACATCCACATACCACAGAGTACCCATATGCATCCAGTTCTGGTATCTCTGAATACAGCACAGCAGGTGCCAGCATTGTATAACATCAGAATAGTAACCACCCTTTCCACACTTAAATTTTCAACTATTTTAATTCTATTTTAAATTCAAGTATTCAGCACATTACAAAGCCACACTAGTAGGAGACCACTTAATCTGAAAAAAAAAAAAAAAAAAAGCTGACTTGTGAGAATCTTGGCCCTGGCAGATTTGGGGTTGTGCTACCTTTCTTCTTCATGGTGGCACTGCACCATATGTCTTCATGTTCAAATCTAAAAATGGAAAACAAAAATGTCTCTTTCTGAGCAGTCCAAAGTAAGCTTTACAGACCTACCCGCCACGTGGGTGTGTTTACAGATGATTTTCATGGTAAGAATCCTGAGATTTGCCTTGTTAGCAAACTAACACATCAAGTGAGATTCTTTTCTCGACAGCCTGTATTTTCTGCTCCTACACGTCTGCATGGTGATCGTGTGTATGCAACGTACTGCGATTTCCAGAGAAAAGGTCACTGAGAACACCTTTATCTTTTCGCCAAAACTTTCTGAACATTTGTGTCTCTTCTCTATGTAAATTACACGCACTGATATTTTCACATCTGATCAACCATCCTCCCACCAGTCTTAAACCAAAGCAGCAATTTTGTGTTTATCTGTAATCCACATAACCTTACTAGCTTTGGTGGGTATGGAAGATACAAATCAGGATGTAATTTGAAATTTCCAGATTCCTCTGATTTGTAATGTATTTGTTACAAACAATAACAGAGATAATAACTCCCCTGGCTGTCGTTTTACATATTTTTTTTTCATCCTAATCCCATTGATTGCTATTTTAATTAAGTTTTAAAGTAACCTCCATTTTGTTACTGATTGGGAAATATTGATAAAGATATTAAAAGCATGTGAAGCAATGTCTGCGCCAAGTTCTGAAAGGAGATCTTACACAAAAGTGAATAGGAAGACCACCCACTTCTGGTGCTCTCCTTCCCCTGAGTCATCTCAGCGCTCCCAGCAAACCGCTTTGCAAAGGGCAACGGCGGCACCTATGAAAGAGGTTTGGTTGCAAATGAGGGCAAATAACGTTATTAAAACAGTTTGTGGGTGGGAGTTGACAAAACTACATATTGCAGAATCCCTACAGTCTACCCATTATAACATTGCACCTCGTGATTTTTTTCATCATTCAGATTTCGGTACTCAGATGCCCTTTAGAATGTTAAAGAACTTCTTCGTCGGAGCAGTTGCAATGATTTTACTTGCTCTTCTCCCTCGTTTGAGAAAACAAAGAGCTTCATGCAAAGGATCTTAATCTTTTCATTAGCACAGGCCATGTTTGTATTTATTGATCTTGCAGATCAGGTTCCATTTACAATCACACACAATTGCTGTGAAGACAAAGGAGCCTGCATGAAACTACAACACCAGATATGTGATCTTATATGGTTTGTAAATGTGGACCATTTTGATATTAAAAAACAACAACAAAAACAAACAAACAAACAAAACCAAACCAAAACAAAACAAAACAACCACCACTGTTTTCTGCTGTCTTCCCTCTCCACCCCTCTTTCTTCCTCTTCTGTCTTCCACACACGTGCCCGATCCCTTGCTTCCTCTTTGCAACCTTTTAGTAGTTTAATGAAGAACGCATTTCCCTAGCATGCCCACAGGAGCGTCATGTGGGACAGTATTCAAGCTTTACTTGTATTGCCTGCCTGCAAAAATGAAGCCACCTTTTGCACCATCTTTTTTTATCAGCAGGTCATTAAAGACCTTCTTTTGTGGCCAAAGTTGTCTCTTCCCGTTCTCTCTGTGAGTCTCCTGCATCACGGCATTTTTTCATCGGATCTTCAGCGCCTTTTTTAGGAACTGACAGTCCTCCAGGGTGCCCTTTCCCATTAAAATTCCTTTCCACAAGACTGCATTTACCAATTCTTTGAGTGGGTTGAAGTCTTCTGTTTTAAGTTCATTATTCCATTGCTTCCACCCCCGTCTCTCCTGAAGCTCGAGAGCTGTGCTGATTTGTGATCATTTCCACCCAGGTCGCCTCCCTTTCAGCCAGTTTTCCCACCTTAGCCAGCAGCAAAGCTAAAGCAGGCAGGTACAGCCTCCTGCCACTGGGCAGGCACTGAAACAAAAAGCCACTCTTTAACCCCAGAACTTCAGGAAGAGGCTGCATGGTGCAGTTGCCCCCCAGACACCTAACCAGGACAGAATTTCTGATGCTGTCAGATGTATCCTGCAGGAGGTGATGTGCATCACTTCCCCCAGCCACGGAGTGCAAGTCTGCTGCATGCCAGGATCTGGTTCAGGGAATCAGCTCAGTGCAGCTCTGCAATGAGCTCCAAGCAGAAAACTCCCATAGGAGCTGGAAGCCAGCTCAAACGCTTCAGCTCTGAGCTGTCCCTTGTTCCTGTAAGCTGTAGGATGTAACTGACTGGAAACAGAGTTGTCTGTGAACTTTAATGCTGCACTGACGTCCCTGTCCGGGGACTCTTTCCCCAGTTACCAGCAGTCAAACGTTCAGATGTGGTTAGCAGTTTTGCTTGGTTCTGATCTTGGATGCTGAACTTCTCTCTGAAGTCAAGGGAAGTGGAACCAGCCAACACTGAAAGTCACACAGAGGTTTTCTTAAGAAAGGGCAATAACAAAAAAAAATAAATCAAGGCATATAAATTCTGAAATGCAGAGTTTAGAAAAACAGGAAAAAATGTGTGTGTGTGTGTTTTTCTTGGATTTCTCTCAGAAACAGAGAACATACGTCTCTGTTAAGGTGAAGACTGAGAGAATTACCTTCTAGTTTTACCAACAACATCTTACATGGTATTTAAAACATAGCAATATAAAATTCACCATTGTTTTCACTTCAAAATATAAAGCTCTTTTACTGCTTTCATTTCTAAGTGTAAAGTTTAAAACAGCTAAGCCAAGCTCCTTTGGGTGTTGGATTCCACCAGAATTAGGGGGTTAGGCGCACTGAATTGCCGCTACCATTTAACACGCATTCTGCTTCTTGGTGCTCTCTGTCCTGTTTTTTCTTTTCTCCGGCTATTTATTGCCTTCTTTCCTTTCCCCACTTTCTATGTAAGACTGCCAAGGGGAGAGCAGAGTCCGACCCCCGCAATGAAATGCTTCACCTGCGGAGCCTGCTGAGAGTGAAATTGATAAAGCGCAGCACCAGCCCAGGCAATTTCATTCACAGCGGGCACTTGCAGGTGAAGCACTGCCATAAAATGGAGCAAGGTTACTCGCTTGCCACCTTCCAGCACAGATCACCAGCTGATACCTCCTTCTTTCACAATCTTTTCACCCATTTCCTGCCAGGCCCTGGTTGTTCTGACCCCAGAGCAAGAGGCATGAACCGGCTAGATGCCATAGCCCTCTGCAGGCCACCTCCCATTGTCATCCTGGGGAGGATGCCCGCAGTCCTACAGCCTCTCTGGGGGCTACAAGAGTGCCACAGAGCACTTTGATGGGACAAAGAGGACTCGTAGCTATTTCTGTAGCATGTGATTAGGGTGTCAACCTGATGCCCGGTGTAATTTAGGACAGCCTATGTATCATCTTAGCTGGTGGCTCCCACAGTGCTATTTCAGCACAGGTTAGGTCCCAAGGGGTAGGTAGAGACAACACAACACCCTCAGGCATCACTTTGCCCCATCCCACTTCCTCTGCTGCTTGAAAATCCAGTGTATTAGAGAACTTTTCACCAGCTTGAGATTTATTTATTTTTAATGTTGATGATAATATTTCCCAGAAGCAGGGTCTATGAGCTTCATTGGCACTGGGGTTGAGATTTTTCCCTCAGACTGGTTAGTGTAAGTAGTCATGAGAGAAGCATGGCAATGCGGAGCAGGGAAACTGCACTCTGACATCTCCTCCTGTTTCCAAAACTGGGAGTAGGGAATTAAATTTAAAAGCTCCATATTTAAAATAAATATATATATATATTTTTCAAACAATTCATAATGTATTTGTCAAGCTAAGATACACCATTTCATACCTGACGCCAAAGTATTTTGAAATCGAGGAAAGCCTAATCCTTTATGGTAAACAGTCACGGCTGCAATTAGATCACATTGATAAGGCAGGATAAAAAGCTAACACGGGTAAGTTTTATACTTCAGGGCACAAAGTTCCAGAAGTGGAGGGATTCCTGAGAAACTCCCTTTCTAAGCAGCACTTCCTATGGAGCTTGATTGGAGACTGAAGTCTGGACAGCGTCAGACATCTAGTAGAGCAATCCTTATAGTACTAGCTGGGGGATTTTTTATCATAACTACTTTTTCTATGAGTCAAGAAATACCCATTTACAAAATTCAAGGACTGAAATTAACACCTAAGAAGCGCAATGCATACTCAATATATTGGAATGCTTCGCTCCTCATTTGGCACATAATTCCCAATTTAAATCCAGGGGAAAATGGAAGTCTCAGAAGTATTTAACTGCCTCAGTTCCTTCGCAGATCTTGTCTAGATTTCCATCAGCCACATCCCAAATTGGTTCTACAGCTTTTACAGTCATCGTTCCAGAAGGCTCCCCATAATCTGAATTTCATAAATGGGATTTGTCTTACAATGGCACAAAATTCACCATCAGGAATTAGACTTGGGTAAATCTTTGTCCATGAATGCAGATTTCTGCATGAGTTGCTACAGGATTTTGGGCAAGAATACTTGAGAAATGTGACCACAGATTAACTGGTAATAACCAAATGGTGCCAGTTTGTCTGTGTGATTCCACTTACAGACTAGAATCAGTTTAATACAGGTTATTAACAATATATATATATATTCCAGCTTTTTTTTTCAAAACTCTAGTTTAACTCTAAGATCCAAGAAAAGACTGTTCAGGACAAAATATAGATAGATAGATAGATAGATAGATAGATAGATAGATAGATAGATATGTAGATTCTTCTTTGGCCAGTTCATAGATACCCTCTAGACAGAATTAAACTTCCCCTACTGACTGATTTAAGTCTACTCCAGGATACATCTAGAATAGGCCAGTACCCAGATTAGTTTGATCTGAAATCTCTCAAAAAACAGTGACCACCAAGAGTGACATTTATGCTTGGAACTACAGTGAAGCTACTAATTACTAACCATGCATTTTTCCTATATAAAGGTTTGTTTCTTTCTAATTCCTGTAATTGGTACTAATGGTAACAACAATTGCGTTATTACGCCCCGAGGGCTGAGCAGACTAATTGGTGCAGCCTGAACCAGGCCTGCTCCAAACATGGCAGACGTGGGCCAGGCAGGCAGCAATCCTCCCACGCTTTCTCTTGTGCTGGTTTAAAATTCACCAGGGATCCCGCAGAAACCTTACATATAGCAACTGCTGAAAACAGTCATAAATTCAGCTGCTCCCAAGGCCATTACTGCTCGGTCTGTGCTAGCTGGTGCCACGTGCCCTCTCTTCCTCCTAGACAAGCCTGTTTCATGTTTGCTGCAAGGCATTGCCACATCTCCCTTGGCACACTTCCCTCTCTGAAGGCTCTTCCCTATTGCCTAGGCTAAGGGGTCAATTTAAGCTCAATTTAGCCTTATATACACAGTGAAAGCTGTATAGTCTTTTCAGCATTTTCTATGTAGATTTAGTATTAGTCTTCACCTGACAGATCTCTTTTCATATCATTCAGTCATTCCTTTTTTATTTGGTGAGTCAGCTATCAGACTTCTTGCACGTCTCTAGCACTGTTTGAAATAGTGTGAAAAAGCACATAGGTCTCTTGGTAGTGTACCAAAAGCCTGAATGGAACTGTGTTAAATGTTAACTTGAGGCCATTCATAAAGTGACGGGAGGTATTGAAGCTATTTCTTGAGAAAAGATTTTTTTTTAAAAAAAGCAACCAGCAGATGTGCAAGTAATAAAACCAAGTAAGCACAGTGATGGTACGACCAGCTAAGTTTCTGCGTGCTGTGTGGTTAGTCCGAATACTGCACCAACTGTTTACTTAGGTGGTGAATTGGCTTCTGTTCAAGAGGATAGGCTCTTCCTGGAACAGCTGCCATGCTTTGACCTGGAGGAGAAGCACACGTCACATGCCACCGTGCCCCGTCGTGTATTTGCAGGTTGCAGCGCAGCTGCAGCAATGATCCTGAGCCACATCTACCCACAGGAGAACTATGCCTCAGGAAAGAAGGCACAAAGCCAGCCGAACCTCTGCCCTGGCACCTTGCTGGCATTGCTGCCATCCATCACCATGGGCTGAGGGAAGCTCACACCATGTCTCCACTCCCACCAGTCCCAAGGTAACATGTCCCTGTTGCCAAGGAAGTGTCACATCTACAGAAGAATGAAGGCACTTGATGTGCTCACCTTCCCCTTCAGCTGTAATCCTGTTCTGCTGTCATCTTATCGAGAAGGCACAGAGCCCCCTGCATCATTAGGATCAGAGCTCTCTAAAAATTGGCTTCCAATCATTTGCAGAAGTACCTTACGTTCAGCAGTACTGCATTGCTCAGATCTCCTCAAGGCAAGGTAGCATCAGCCTTCATAAACCGTAATCCCTTACCTGTTTTATCTCCAAGAAGTGTTCAGGCAGAGTTAATATACCTGCTGGGAGCAGGGGCAAATGGTTACCAGTGGTCATTATAGAATCATAGAATCATTAAGGTTGGAAAGAACCTCCATCTGGTCCAACCATCCCCCTACCACCACTGTTACCCACTAAACCATGTCCCTAAGCACCACGACCAACCTTTCCTTGAACACCCCCAGGGATGGTGACTCCACCACCTCCCTGGGCAACCTGTCCCAACGCCTGACTGCTCTTTCTGAGAATAAATGTCTCCTCATTTCCAACCAAAACCTCCTCTGGTGCAACTTGAGGCCATTCCCTCTAGTCCTACCACTAGTTACCTGTGAGAAGAGGCCGACCCCCATCTCCCCACACCTTCCTTTCAGGTAGCTGTAGAGAGCAATAAGGTCTCCCCTGAGCCTCCCCTTCTCCAGACCAACTCCAGCTCCCTCAGCCGCTCCTCACAGGACTTGTGCTCCAGGCTCTTCACCAGCTTCGTAGCCCTTCTCTGGACACACTTGAGCACGTCAATGTCCTTCTTGTACTGAGGGGCCCAAAGCTGAACACAGTACTTGAGACACGGCCTCACCAGAGCAAAGTACAAGAGGACAACCACCGGCCTAGTCCTGCTCATCTGGAAAACTTTTAATCAGTTTCTGCCTCTACCTGATGAGGTCCTCATGCATACCTCTCAGATCTAGAAAAAGACCAAACTACCAGTCTAAGGGCTACTTATCAGGATGGTATTTTTCCCCAAAATGAAATTCATCACGTAGTTACTAGAGCAGATTATTTCAAGAGAAAAATAAATAAATAAATAAATAAATAAATAAATAAATAAATAGAGCATTAATTTACAACGCACTTTCTACATTTCACGTATTTCTATATAGGGGAAATCATCTGCAGGAAGGTAGATTTGGGTTTCTGCTGCAAATAATGTTTGCCTATGCTATAATAAGTATTTTTTTAAAATGTTAAAATGATTATTAGCTCTAAAATGTATGTTACTTCCAGTTAGTGCCCTGAACACTATGCAGGAGAGTAATCCTTAACTGTGTGCTTGCACAGCAAGTAATATTTATCTGTTCCACACCAAGTGGAATAGCCTCCCTACAGCTTGGCATCTAAGGCACTACTGTGAGAAAAGCAGGTTTCAGTACCCCCAAGCAAAGGAAGGAATATACTGGGAGAATGCTTAAGCCACTAACGTAGCATATAAAAGCCTATTAAAAGTTTGTTTCCAAAATTATCAATTAAACTATAGTGGTTGTGAATCTCTGTAAAGAGGCAATTCTCCCAGCCCAGACATTAGCAGCAAAAGCTGAGAACAACCACAATAATAGCAAAAGTTATTCCAAATAGTTTCTGATAAAAAAGGGATAATATTTTTCAGTGAGTGTCACATTTTGCCAGCAGTTTGTGACAACTCAGCATGCTTTTCTTTGTGTTTTCTTATCACAAGAAATTCTCAGTAAAAAAGCCACAGGCTGTTCTTTTGCTTTAGCTTCTGTTGATTCACTAATCTCTGAAACAGTCATGTTTCCGGTGTCTTGCATAATCTTGGAATTTCTGCTGATAAAACCTGTGATACTTGTTCTTCTGGTACTATAAACACACCCAATGCTTTGTTTCCTATGGCTGTGAAACCTGCAGCAAGGGAATCCAAGAAGTGAAATTCTCAACCAAATTCCCACCGGAGTTCTCATGAAATTCGAGAAGGTAGGTTTCACCCAGGCTAATGGATCTCACTGACCATGGCCATTCCTGGGTTATAATCCATAGTTATAGCTGCTCCAAAAGAGCCACCCTACGGAATGAATAATGCAGCCTGCAAACTGTTTTTCACCTTTGAACAGTAAAGAGGGAGCATCACAGCATCATATACACCTAAATGTTCTTGGGACAAAGCGGCATGCAGAGCACCTGCTAAAATTCCTCTGAATCAGCAGGTTTTGCAGTCATGAAGGCAGAGTAAGACGAGGGATTCATACGGATCACAAAGCACACCACGACTCCTACTCATCGTGTAGCTTTTGGAGTGTTCTCAAGGAAGATGAGGATTAAATGGGCAAAGGCTTTTAAATATTCTCTCATGCAAAGGAATGGAATTAGGCCCACAAAAGTAATTTGCTTGGAATATTAACCTGGGAAATGGGAGATATGTTTGAACTCCCTTGTGGCAGAAAAGAAACTGAACCCGGGTCATTTACAACCTGATTACCCTAACCATGAGTAATTTTAAATAAAAAGAGCGAACTGGGATTTCTTCTCCAGCTGTGCTTGTCAGAAGCCTTGATCTTATAATTGTGCTCTTAGGATATCTACGGGATGAGACAAGTAGGAATTAGACTTTGGAATGAGAAAGACGGATGAACAACCTAAATTTTAAATATATAGAGATCATAAATATCTAATATGTAGCATTTATTCTACAAATTAACATATTTATATAAAGCTAGGAATGTCTTATGTAATGTAGAAAATGAATTAAAATGAATTAAAATAGCCCTACCTAAGGATTATACTATATGGCCTAAGTGCTCAGCGCTGTGTTTGGTAGGTGCTGGGTGAAGCCACCCACCTGCTGGCCCATCCTGCCGGGTGTCCATCCTTGATGGCTGCCCCAGGGACCCATGCATTGTGTGGCAGAGTGCGGATCAGACCGCCCTTCAGACTGTCCCTGCCCTATCCACTCTACGAGCTCGGCCAGCAAACCCTTGCCTAAGCATTGAGGCTGTGTGCTGGGTTGCGAGCAACAGGGGCATCCCCTTCTCCCCTCAAGCCCTTCAAGAAATAGGAGCTCAAAGATACCCTGAGAATCAAGGAAATGAGCAGGAACACCTCAATATTTACAAATGCAAGCTTTCCCTAAAGGCCATTGTTTGGGTTTTCCAGAGCTACACAAATAACCCGAACTGCTGGAGCGCTGCAGGACAGCAGGAAAGGTCAATCAAGGATCTGAGCCAGACCCCCTCTGTGTTATCGAAGCGTATCTATAATGTTTCTGTATCAATAGCCTGTATGCCTGCTACAGGGGGCATACGGACTGTGTGTATTTCACTTGTTTCCGGGGGCATACAAGCTGTGTGTGTTTTTGTACCTGCCCCTTCTACAGGGGGCAAACAGACTGTGTGTATTTCTCATTCGTTTTCGGGGGCAAACAGGCGGGGTGTGTTCCGATGCCTGCCCCTTCTGTAGGGTTTCTGAGCCCGTTTCTTGTTTATTCCTGGTGGCTTGTCCCACACGAAGGCAGGCAGGGGCACGGGGGCGGGAAGAGGACGTGGCTCCTGCGCACCCTGCAGCCCCCAGCACTGCTTCCCACTTTCGTTTCGGAAACTGGGTCATCCACGGCAGAAAAGTAATGTAAAAATAAATAAATAACTAAAATGAAATAAAAAAATAATAAAAAATAAAAATATCAAATAAAAAATAATAATAAAAATAAATAAAATAAAAATAAATAAAATAAAAAATAAAATAAATAAAAAATTAAATTAAATTAAATCAAAATTAAATCAAGAAAAAAGAATTAAAAAGAAAATAAAAGTAAAAAATGAAAATGAAATAAATTAAAAAGAGAACAAAAATAAAATAAAAAAATAAAACAAAATAAAATAAATACATAAATAAATAAAA
>NC_048893.1:149272401-149328907 GCF_011077185.1 Oxyura jamaicensis | reverse complement strand
TAACGGCCGCCCCCCTCCCCCCCCTCTAACGGCCGCCCCGCCATGGCCCTGCGGCCGCTCCTCGTCGCCTTGGCGCTGTCGGCCGCCGTGCTGCCGCCGCCCCTCTCGGTCGCCTTCTACCTGCCGGGCCTGGCGCCCGTCAACTTCTGCGAGGCCGACAGGGAGACGGCGGAGTGCAAGGTGAGCGGGGGGGATGGGGGATGTGGGACCGGGAGGGGCCGGGGGGTGGGTACAGCTCCTGTCACGCCGGCATCGCCTCACTTAGGCGTTTGTGTGGGTGCCGGGTGACGGGGGGCTCGGTACATAAAGCACCCTTTGCCCCCCCTACTTTAGAAGTTTCCTCTGCCCTGATGGAAATTACACTGAACCATTCCTTCAGAAAGGTTCAAGACTGATGGCTTTTATGGCGTACGTTGTCTTATTGCTGCTGGAAATGGCCGCAGACTTTCTGGTTGCTCAGCTTCTGTGTCATATGAAGCAGTGTTCCCCAATTCCTCAGGATGAAAGTGTTTAAATCATGTGCTTTTGGTAGATACCTTCCTCTGTTTGCTGCTAGGCCTTCGTGCTATAGTTTCTCTTTCTTTCTCGACTGTGCTGTTCGATTCAGACCACCCAAATCCTTGCTAAACGCATAACCATGGGTTTCCTCGCTTGTTTGCATGCTGTTTCTGTGGGGGATGTTCCTTTATAGGATCCCAGAAGCAGTTAGGAAGTGAGCTCAGGAGGTCCCATAGGCCAGCTTCGTGCTTGAAGCAGGGCTGTTGTCAACACTAGACCAGAGCAGCTCTGCCTATGTTTAGCAAGTCTTGAAAACTTCCATGGATGGAGCATCCACTATCTCTGTGCATGACGCTACGGTGCTGTACTACCTTCTGCGGTGGTTTAGGGAAACTTTTCTTTAAATACAGGCTAAGACTTCCAAGCTGCAGCTTGTTGCTCTTCAGAGCATCCCTCAGAAACATTGCAGTGTTTAAATTATTCCTGTTTCAAGCTAGGATTACATCAGTGATTTTTAAGTAAAACAAAACATGCTGCCTGCTGCCTTTTTTATCCAGCCTGAGACATTTATGTGATGATCTCTCTCAGACATGTTTACTTTTTTTTTTTTTTCCTCTTATGCATTGTCTGCAAAATATGTGAATCCTTTTCCCAAGAATTTACCACTTTGTAAATGTGAAATGAGGCAGTCGATGTGATTCTACCACCGTTGGCCAGCTGAATGTTTTAGGACAACCTCACCAGGCATGTTACTGTGACAGTCTGTTTCTGAGATAAGCCACCTCTTGTTATTCTGCCTTGTGCCAGCCAATTTGTGTACTAAGCGAGGCATAGGCATACAGATAAGTCTAAATTGCTTCTCAAATCTAATTCTCTCCATTTAGTCCAGTGCCTGGTGAGGAAAAGATAATAAGCAATCAGATCATTGCTACAGCGTAATATTCATGTAAGTGGGTAAAACTAAGCTTCCTTGAATGGTCTTATTTTTCTCCATGTTCTAGCTGAGTTCTTAGGATTGTCATTCCAGTAATTAGACAAAATTCTCCCCTATTTCACATTTGAGGATGTAGGTCCCCAGACCAGATTTGCAAATGGTCCTATTTGCCTGTCACATTCTGTAAGGATCTCCTGCTCTCTAGGTGAGGCGGGATGTGATGCTGTTAGTGGGGCAGCTAGCTAGCTGCACAAGGATGACAAGACTTGTGACTTTTCCACCTTCCCCTAAACTGTCAACTGAGCTGCTTGGCCAGACTCAATTTGGCTGCTTTTTCCTATTTCTGGTTGGAATATTGTCAGAAATGGAAGGTGATCTGTGCAGATATAATGAGTAACTCCCGCGGGGGCTGCCCACAGGCAGCAGCTCTCCAAGAACTTCTCCCACACAGCTCTGTCCCACGGAGTCCATCCCCCAGGAGCAAACTGCTCCAGCACAGGTCCCCCACGGGCGGCAGCTCCCCCCAGACCCCCTGCTCCTGCGTGGGCTCCTCTCCACGGGCTGCAGCTCCGGCCCGGGGCCTGCTCCTGCGGGGGCTCTCCATGGGCCGCAGCCTCCTCCAGGCCACATCCACCTGCTCCTGGCCCGTGGTGGGTCCCTTCGGTGCCAGCTGGAGCTGGCTCTGATCTGACATGGGGCAGCTGCTGGGCTCTGCTCACAGAGGGTGCAGCCTGTCTGCTACCAAAAACTTGCCATTTAAAAACCAACACAGGTTCTTATGGAAAATTGGAGCATTCAACTGAATTTTCTCTGGCAATTTCAATTAGGCAATTTCAGGCCGTGGTTCTGTAAGCAGCAGAGGCAGTCCAATTCTTTGCTGCTGGAAGTGAAATTTCCTATCTGTCTCTCAGTGTAATGTGGTGTTTTCCTTAGTATTGCTCTATCTGTGTTTCTTGTTAAATCCTTACATGAACTTATGAACATGGCAGGAGACTATCCAACTTTTTACCAGGCTAGTTTTCTGCAGTGTTAGTGAGTTGCAGCAGCTTACAGAGGTATGACAAGAGAGCACAAACCACAGGTTAGCAGCAAGTCCGCATGGCTTAGAGCAGAGAAAAGAGGAGCAGTAACTGTGTTTACTTAGTGAGTCAACGTAACAGCTCTCAGCTGCCTACCTCTCCTGGAACTGCATCCTGACTTGCATGCGGACAGGTGCAGTGTACCTGACTGAAGTGTCTGAGCTACAGAGGCATGTGATCAATTCCACGTTATTTCCCCAGAATTTCTTGTTTTGGTTAAATGTGAGTGCCTTTTCACTCATGTTTGATTCAGGTGAGAAAATAGATGGCTTGCTATTGAAAGAGAGAGGTCTTGCTCCCTTTCAGACTAACAAACTGTAGTCTGAAACCACAGCAGACTGAATTTCAGGTTCGTGCTCAGAATTTGTTGGAGTTACTGATAATCTTTTATGAGAAGGTAAAGGTGGATATTCTTGCTTTCTCTTTGGAAAGAGCTTTGACTTAAACTTAAGATAGTGCAATTTGGATACATTGTTTGAATCCCCCTAGCTGAGTTTTCAGTTGCTACATAAAATTGTGCACCAGTCCGCTTACTGGAAAAGTACTAATTTCATCCATACTTCTATCCATGCCATTTTAAGACTTATTACACAAACGTTATGATGCTAACTAATACAGCTTGAGCTTACTGTGTTAAACTAGAACACTGGCAACTGTGATAAACTTTCTGTCTTGTAATTTGAATTCATATGTTAGCCTCACGGTGTTTTTGTCATAAGGTCTGTTTTGTTGCTTAGATAGTTTAACCTATGGTCTCAGCAGATACAGTTCATTATACAAGATTCTGTATTTCAAGATACGCGGTTACACAAATCTTACGTGTTCAGCTGGAGGCTTTTGTTTACCTTACATTTACAAGCCATATATAAACACACATATATGTGTATGTATGTCACAACTGTTGAAATATAACCAGTGGTTATCTTGATTCTTTCAGTCTGGAATCGAGCTGTTTGTGAACAGGCTTGACTCTGTAGAGTCTGTCCTTCCCTATGAATATACTGCGTAAGTATATCATGCTCTTTACACCACTTTAGGTGTCAGTTCTTCCAGTAAGATACATTTTATTTTATCTTCAAGTGTTATTAGTGTCTTGATGTGGTAGTTTCCCAGTGAGGAAAGTCCATTGGTTTCTTTTCTAGAATTTCCAACAAGGGGATGAATGTGATTTTTTTGTTGTTGTTTTGCTTCCTTTTTCCCAGTTTTCTTTGCAGGTTCTCTAGAAGTAGTGCATGGATTCATAGGCACTCATGTAGGTCGAAAATCCCTGTTTAGAGTAATGCAGTGTTACATACCTATTTATGTCCATATTTACTCTTCTGCATTAGTTGTCACTTTATAGATCAAAGTATTGCTGCTGTCTTTAGTAGCCTATAGCCAAACGAATAAAGTGGTAACGAGGTGTGAACTTCCCATCAATTGTCTTAATGAGCTGTTAAGTGCTTTCTTGGTATACAGCATAAGAGTGCACAAAACATGCCAGTGCCTGGTAAGACTATGTAAAGTTGTTGCTTCGAAAAATACTTTGTTATTATTGAAGCACTAGTTATATCTGTGATTTAATGACAACAAACGTGGTATGTTTGCAATTGGATTGGAAAAAAACTTGGAGGACGTGCTATGTTTGGTGAATGAATGTGTAATGACCTGTTTATTTAATGGCACTTACTGTAAAGCAGCTGTCTGTACTCCCCCCCCCCAAGAATCTGGCTTGTGTGCTTTTCTTTCATGGCTGTCATGAAACTCAATGTGAAGACTTAATTCATGTACAAATTGGAAACTTGTAACTCAAGGAAACTTTTGTGCTACCCTGCTTATACAAACAGAGTTCTGAAAGAGCTGATGAAGATATGTGATTGTTTTGTTGTCCTGTCCTGTAACAATCCCTCATGCCCCAAAGGGGCCTGTGGTTTTTACACTTTGTATATTCAAGTCAGAAACTGTTGTCTGGAAGGAAAACTGTAGATATGGGTTTGTTGATTTAGGGGCATTGTATGAAGTTTAACACTTGCATCTGCAAATACTTTATTTCCTATCTTTTTTTCTAACTCAGGTTTGATTTCTGTCAAGCGGAAGGAAAGAAGCGTCCCTCTGAAAACCTTGGTCAAGTGTTGTTTGGAGAGAGGATAGAACCATCTCCTTACAGGGTTTGTGCTCTGACAGGGGGCTTTTAGTAATACTTATGATCAATGTAACCAAAGGAGATCAGAAACTTGAAGATCTTCTTCATGAGGGCTCAGAGTTCTCAAATAACTTCAAAATCTGAAATTCCACATAATGAAGTATGTCAGTTTAACTTAATTGTTGCTTTATGCTTTGCATCATGAAGTTTTGGCCGGATATGTTGTGGAGGTCTGAACGTTTTGCAGCTGTATAGCAGAAGAATCAGCAATGGTGATAGCCAACTTGTCTAAAACTCTCACTTTCTCCAGTACATGTTGTAGGAGGGAAAGTTCTCCATTCAATCTGCCTGGGACAGCTTTGCTGCTTGGAGGTCAAATGACTTGCCTGCTAAACTGTTGCAGGAAAAAAAAAAAAAAGATTTTAATTGATAACAAGTAACTCTTAGTGCAGGGATCTAACAACATACTTCTGTAAAAACCCTCATCTGATCTTGTACCTGTTGATATGAAATCCTCCTTTGGAATGCTAACATACATTGTCATGATACTTTGTTTTTTTATTTATGTTAGCTTAGGCAATTATAAATGTATGTGGGAAAATTGTTACATTCTGAAATTATGCAACTGTATTAATAATTTGCTGATATGTATTTCATTTTCTTAGTTCACATTCAACAAGAAGGAGACATGTAAATCTGTTTGTACAAAGACATATGATACCAAAAAGCCAGAAGATAAGCAGAAATTAGACTTCTTGAAAAAAAGTATGCTACTGAATTATCAACATCATTGGTAAGTTGATATCGATTCATAAATTGGCTAGGCTACATTGGTGATCATCTAGTTTATTGCTTTGTATTTGCATATTAACTCAGATTCAACAGTAGGTATTTGCACTAAATCCATTACCCTTCTGGATTTGCAAAAGTTATTTTGTTTGTTGTCTTAATATCAGTTTCTTTTTCACTTGAAGAGAGCAAGCACCAGGAAAGAGTGCTTAGGTCATGGAAACAAATCCTGTTCCCAAATGTAGTGTGTGATTTTTTTGTGCTGCTTGTCTGCTTACTGAAAAATACTGCTATTTCTTTGTACCTGTAAATGCAGAAGTTAATCCTGCCTGAGTTTGAGAAAATTCTTGAGAGACCTCCATTCTATTGCTTTGTTGCCTCTATTCTCCGTAAGAGCCTTTGTGTTCTCCTTGGAGCATTGTGTACGGGAGATGGGATTAACAGTTCTGAGGAAGTTTTTTAAGCAAAATGTGCCTTTCTTATAGGATATGCAAATGAATGGTGGCCAATGAAGATGATTTGATAAAACTGAGGAACACACAAACACTTAGTCCATTTCTGTTCCCTCGGTCCCTCTGTAACAGGTGGTTTTTATACCATCTGAGTTACCGTGGAACATGCTGGGGCTCTCTTTCTGCTTGGCGTGGGGCAGGGCATTCATGGTGTGTGATGAATCTGGTTCTCCTTTGTCAGTTAGGATTTACCTGTGCTCTGCACTGGTATCAAAGAGCTGGGAAACATTTACCTACAGGTTCTGTCTTGACATTGGGAACATCCATCTGTGCTATCTGTATTTGTATAGTGGTGTTCTGTGCCGATAGCAGCATTTGGGTACAAGCGTAGAAGGAACAACATTAAATTGTCAGAGTTGTTTACTTTGTCATGTCTTTGGAAGTAATACATGAACATAGCTAATATTGCCCAGACATTAGATGAAAACATTCTGGCTACATTAGTAAAAATGCAGGTGAGATGTTGAATGTTGCCTCTATTATTAAATGTGTCTCTAATTCCACATTCAGTTTCTTCATTTTTAATACAGCCCCCATAGTGGCTAGGCAGTGAGTGCTTTTCCTGCTGTTCCTGGAAGCTGATGTGGGCATGTTTAGGGATAGATGATGGCTCACTGAATTAAATCTTTTTGGAAACTTCTTGGAAATTATTGAAGTTGGAAGTTGATAGATTAGGTGAGAGTGGTTTGCAGATAATAGCTGTGTGTTTACGTGAGTGAACCAAGGAGTAAATAAAAGCTCTGAAAGGTGCAGCTACTTTTGCATTGACTTGGAGTGTATATGTCTAGTGCTGAAATATGTGGAGCTTCAAAGATGTTTCATTTGGTTATATTCCTTTTAAATATTGCATGTGCTTATAATATTTGCATCACTTTGAATTTCACTGATACATATTGGTGTGGCCTAAGGCTTAACCTTTAAAGTTTGTGTATGTTTTAGTGTATAAATGAAAATTCATGTAAATGAAAAATTTCCCAGGGCTGTGACCCCTTCACTCTTTGAAACTTTTTTTTTTTTTTTTTAGGAAAGCCCGAAGCTTAAGCTGTTAATACAGAAACAAAACTGTAAAAGCTAATCACAAATTATTTTAGAATGTTTTCTTCCCCCTCTGATTACATTGGTTTACAAGTATACGTAATGGTATGGGCTAAAAAGTCTCTGTAACACACTAACTGTTTTGATTCACACAAGATGTAGTCCCATTTTTAGTGGGGAAACTTCCCTTTAAATTTAGAATACTCTGTGTTCTTAGATTCTTGGTTCTTGGTTCTCTTAATTGCAAAATATAAATGGGAGAAGTGCTAGGTCTTTGCCCTGGAGCTTTAGAACCAGTGGCATGAAGAATCCCTATTTATGTCTGTTATGGTAATGATCACAGAATCATCTAGGTTGGAAGAGACCTCTAAGATCACCGAGTCCAACCTCTGACGTAGCACTAACAAGTCCTCCACTCATCCCCCCCTCAACCACAGCTCTGCAAAGTGGAAGTGGCTGGATTTTGTGATGAATGGTGGCATAGTCCAACAGTGTGGTATCGGGTTATGATGTATAGGGATTGGCAAGGTAGCATAAGTGAGTATTTAGTAGAGGTTTTATTACCAGGCTTCCATGTGTCATAAAATTCCTGGGGAACACAGATGGTGCAAAGTACTTTCAAGGTCTTAAAAGCCACTTAATAAGATTAGTAATTGACATGCTGAATTGGACTCAACAGCTCGAGTGATATCTTGGCTGACAACATTCATCACCAGATGTTCTTGGGAGACGTATAAGAACTGTTGTAGAGCATATTTGCTCCTCGTGTATAATCTCTTCACGTCATTTTAAATTTGAAGATTAACTGTGAAAAATGATTTGCTTCTTAAATTATCAATTTGTTCCAGCGCTACAGCTTGAAGGCAGCTTAGTACTTCTTTGCAGAAGATGCAAGGGAAAACCTTTATCCCAACCAAAGTTGTTTGCAATAGGTTAATGCTTTACCTGGCTTTTGATTTCTGAAATGAAGGTACTAGCAAAACAAAGAACCACCTCTGGCATACACAATGGGAGTAAGAGTCCAAATAAGAACCAAATGCAATGAATCTGCACCTGGAATAGCTCCTAATCAGCATCTTTGTGCCTCATAGTAGCATGGTAAAGTTTGATTTGGTTGTTGCTGCTGCTGTTTACAGTTCTGTGAGAGACGGGAATCTGAGAACCTTCAAATCCTGTTTTTGAAGGGACTTTTCTTAACTTTCTTCCATTGGGTCAATATGAGTCAGTATTGCTACTTATGTTATTGCTACTGTATGTTGGCTAACGGTAGAGATGATGCAGACTTCCTTGTGTTAAGTAGTTCCTTAAGTAGGTCTTTGTTGTCTGAAGCAATAATTCTGTGGTTTATTAGGTATTAAGAAGTACCTGTGAGGCCTTATCAGGTATTTGTTAACATTAGTAGCCTAGTGGTTGTAATTGTGAGATATTTAATTGCAAAGAATAGCAGCTTGATAAAGCTTACAAAAATGTGTAGTGTTAAGTTTCAGTGGGATGTCTTTATTTTGCTTTAGCAATGCACAAAAAGTAGCTTTTGTCCCATGTCTTCATGTATGTAATTTACTAATAGATCTGTAAAAACATATCTTGGAGCAGTTAATGATGCTCTAAGGGCAGCTGTTGAATTTTACATCTCTGAATGATTTTCTTTTTGGGTTTATCTTTCAGTTCATTAAAGCACTTCATAACAAACACGTTTTTACTACTTTTTTCTACAAAGGGAGATGTGAGCATGAGTGTCTTTCTTTGTTTAAAAGTATTAGCTTTGTTTTTGACATTTGTACTAATTGTACCATGTTGGATTATATTTGTTTCTTACTGTCTCAATTCATTGTGTAATGGTCCCATGCAGCATCCTTGTCTTCTGAATTGGAGAGATGTGGATTTGATGGATGGACTGTTCAGTGGATAAGGAGCACTGCATTCATGTCTGGGGCCACCAACGTAAAAAGGGCATGGGCCTATTAGAACAAGTCCAGAGAAGGGTCACAAGGATGATCAGAGGGCTGGAGCACCTCTCCTATGACGAAAGGCTGAGAGAGCTGGGGTTGTTTAGTCTAGAGAAGAGAAGACATGGACGTGACCTTATTGTGGCCTTCCAGTACCTAAAGGGGGCTACAGGAAAGCTGGGGAGGGCCTATTCATCATGGAGTTGAAGTGATAGCAGAAGGGGTAAGGGCTTTAAACTAAAACAAACAAACAAAAACCAGTAGATTTAGATCAGACATTAGGAAGAAATACTTTACTATGAGGATGGTGAAGCACTGAACAGGTTGCCCAGAGAGGTGGATGCCCCATCCCTGGAGGTGTTCGAGGCCAGGTTGTAAGTGACCTTCCTTGAGCAACCTGTTGTAGTGGGAGGTGTCCCTGCCCATGGCAGGGGGCATGGACAGATCACTAGGTGATCTTTGAGGCTTCTTCCAACCCAAACTTTTCTATGAATTTCTGTAAGTCCCCATGGAGGTTTGGAGTTCTGCAAACTTTGCATTGAAACTGAACTGTAAGCCTGCGGGGCTCAGGACTCTTACATAATGGGAATATAAATCTTAGGAGATGATGATAAAGGCAGCAGATAAACATTGCACCACGCAGTGGTGTGGTGGCTTACAATTCTTTGTGTGTCTAAACCATCTAGTTTAAATATTACATGCTCTCGGGGAACAGCAATTGAGGTCAGTGGTCAGAAATTCACATACAACAAAACACCAAAACTTACGCTTTAATGCAAAACAAAACTTTAAACAGTCTAAATAAAGATGTGTTTTGTAATTAAAGAGCAATGAGAAAGATGAAGAATTAATAGTGTGTGAGCACATTTTTTGTGTGTTTTGTCTTGAAGAAACTTGAAATTATCTAGTTCATTTTAGCTGCTTTAATAGATCTTTTGGGCTATTTTTTCAGGTAAAATAATGGAACAACTTATTCTTGTATCTTCAGAGTGTAAGAGCTTTATGTTTTGGGCTATATGTGTAAGGGGACTTGAGAATCTAATCCAGTGAATGGAATGTTTTTTGAGTAAGCCACTTATTTCCTACCCACCTGCTGCGGAAATAATTTTCTGAAAGAAAAAAAAAGGTTTAACAGTGTCATGCTTATATCTCTTTTGGAAATTAGAGTGAAGTCTGTGGTATAATTCTGGATTCTGTAGCTTAAAATCTGGAAGAAACGTTATTCCTGTCATTAGTCTTCCAATAATGAATTTTGCAAAGTTAGATCAATTTGTTTTTATTTGCATTACGCTATGTATGTTAAAAGATTGTGAAATGTCACTGTATAATGTACAGGATTGTGGACAACATGCCTGTGACCTGGTGCTATGATGTTGAAGATGGCCAGCGGTTCTGCAATCCTGGTTTTCCCATTGGCTGTTACATTACAGAAGATGGCCGTCCAAAAGATGCCTGTGTTATTAACGTATGTTTAATGAGTTTGGTTTTTAGTATCCTCTCTTTGCTAATTTAAAAACTTCAATTTCTTCTATATCCTATTTCTATGGTGAGTCCTCACTATCTTAAAAGAATACTTGTTCCCTAAATCTAGGCAAGTGCTTTGGTATCTCTGCACGTACTGCAATTTGTAATTCTCATGCAGGTTTGTCTAGAATTGTGTCCTCTGTTGTGTAATACAGAAGGGCTCAAAAAGATAGAGGGAAGAGATGAAGGTGCATGGCACTTAGTGTATATATAAAGGGTGTAGGAGGAGAAAAATGTGTTGTCCTTTGTTGGCTATGAAGTGTAAACATTTGAAGGCTTGGACTTCACATTTTTGTGGGATAGAAGTGTTTTCATAGACGTGTTTGTATCTCTGCATGGAAATTAATACTTCTTGAAGGATTGTTTTCCCTAAAACTACATGGGCTAATAAAAGAAGGCAAAATATAAGAATCCTGAGTGAATTAAGCCTTTCTTGGGAGAGACAGATCTTCTGGATTAACTGGTGGAGGTTCAGATAAATGCACTGTAAGTGTTATGTAAATAAGAATGCGTTAAGAAATTTAGATTGTCTTCAGATTACCCCAGACCTCTTCCATGGAGAGGTGACTGAGAACCTGAAACAGGTCTCTGGTTTTACTTACCATTTCGTGGAACTTAGAAACTGCCAGGAACTGTCATCTTTGGTATTTTTGTTTCCTTTCTTACATAATGATTTGTTTTCAAATACTCCATATAAATATATTTCTCGAAACATGTTTATGATCTAAAAAGTAATCTCGCAATATTTTTTCACCTTGTTTAAATATATTTTTTAGTAAAAAGGAAGCTAACTGAAGGAGTAATTGAAGGACTGTAGAAGAACGCTATCTGTAAAAGCAGCCTTATATTTAGGGCCTTTAGTAGAAAGGGTTGGGGACAGAACCTTGGAGAAGGGCTAGTTGAACTTCAGTAGATGTAAAGCTTTTGATGTAATAACTTGTTTAACGGGCTAGTTTTCAAACTGATATGTCCCATCACCTGAAATGTCTATTCAGAGTTCTTGTGCAAAGATGCACTGCAGGCAGCAGCCATTTTTCAAATGTGGAAGGGGTTCTGTCACAGACAGCAATTATTTGCATTGTTTGTCTTGGAAGGTTTGGTTTAATCTATGAAGAATACACGCTGTTTTAAAATAGCTATTTGTTTATGAAACACTTCTGGTTATGAAAGTTATTGCATAGCTATCTATTCAGTTTGCTACTTCAGCTGAATAAAATGTAACATCCTCAGTCATCTGAAGTGAAGTTCTGCTCTTAAAATGTAGTTCTTAGCATTAATTTTCCTGTCTGTTTTCCCAGAATTGTGCATTCATCTTGTAAAGAACTTCATAACAAGAAATCTGAATGCAGTCTAAAATTACTTTTTCTAAGTTTCTGCATAAAGCTTTCATATTTCTTATTGATGTTTTTAATCATTCCAGTCAGAATTTCATGAAAAAGATACTTTTTATATCTTCAATCATGTTGACATAAAAATATATTACCATGTTGTGGAAAATGAAGCTCTGGGAGCAAGACTTGTTGCTGCTAAACTTGAACCAAAAAGGTTAGTATTCAGAATTAAGTTGTCCTCAAACAGTGGTCCATCCCAAGGTACTTGCTTTGTTTTGGAGTTGTATCGCTAGTCAGAAATGTTTTCAGGTATGTGATGTGTGGCTTAGCTTTCCTGTTGATTGTTGGAGTCTAATGTAGGACAGTCTAATGCTATCTTATTCTGAATTCCGTAGGTCTTTGTGCACAGTTTCCTATTTGGATGGAAAAAGATAAAATGAAAGCTGGAAGCAGTGTGCGTTAAGTAAAGCAGCCCTCGCTTCCCTACTGGAGAACATTCTGTCTTGTGACAGAATAAGCCTTCAGTGCCTGAGGCAGGAGTAATTAGAGTGCAACATTTGATGTCTTCAGCAGTTGGGATTTGAAAGTGATGTTTTCTCAAGTATACTAGTCAGTTGTTCTGGTGTCTCTGTGGTCTTTCCACAACTGATGTCTGTTTTACTATTTCTTACCATCTTGTCATCCTGATATAACTGAGCTTGTTGCATTGTTGGTCCAGCTTCATGATGAAAGTACTTCTTTTTTTTTTTAATTTTTTACTGATACCTGTTTGACAGAAGTTAGTAATTCTTTTGTAACTGTGTTTTGGAGGTTCTTGGTAGTATTCACACTTCTTTAATTGATGGTATTCTGTTTTAGAGAGTGTATTATTCTATAGTTATCTTTTTAGAGGAGACAATGTTTGTTTAAAAAGTTCAGGTGTCAAGAAGTTCTCTGCTTGTGAAGCATTCCTTATGAACTGACAGTTATGAGACATTAAGAACAACAATATATATTGTATATTATGGTATGTAAGAGAAACGTTGTGTATGAAACCAATACTTGTGTAAGATGAATGAATGTTATCTTTAATAGTGTTGTTAGTGAAGCAGCATTCTTTCTGTGTTTTTTCGTCCCACAGTTACAAGCATACTCATCCAGACAACCCTGACTGTTCAGGAGTTCCTATGGATATAAGTAATAAGGCTAATGGAGAAGTCAAAATTGCTTACACGTACTCAGTTTCTTTTCAAGTGAGTGGTAAATTTTTTGTGGTAGTTACCTCTTAAGATAAAGTCACTTGTATTAATAATACAAGTTTTAAAGCCAGACAGCTAAAAATATTTCAGAATAGTAAACTTGTATTTTAGAAGCTATTTGAATTTAAATGTTGGCAGTGTCTTGGGACCTAAGCATATGTCTTACAGTTTTGCATACTTCCCCATAAAACCCGTAAAAGATATGTGTTTTTTAAAAGAATCACTCTTTCCATGTCTGTCTAGATGGTCTGGGAAAAAAAATGTACTGGAAAGTGCTTTTGCTCTTGTATGCTATAAAATATTGAAATCACATCCTGTCAGGAAAAACAGCTGGCCATCTTTATTTGTTGACACTGGTGTTTATGGTTTATTTAATAGTAATTTTCAGGTTGATTGGCACTATTTTTTTCATCTTTACTCTGGAAAAAAATAAAGAAACGCAGTCCTTGAAGTATTCTGATCAATGCAAAATTATTTTTTTTAATTCATCATGATATTTAAGATTACTTTGTATGATAATCAACTTTAAATTTCAGCTGGACGCTGGCTGAGTCTGAAACTGATGTGTTTTTTCTTTAAGGAAGAAAAAAATATAAGGTGGGCATCAAGATGGGATTATATTTTGGAATCCATGCCTCACACTCACATTCAATGGTTTAGGTGAGAAGAAAGTCTGTCTTCAATTGTACTGTAATGAACTGTTTTTACATTGCAATTTGAGTAATGACTTACTGTTATTTTTCAACCAATGCAGCATTATGAATTCCTTGGTGATTGTCCTTTTTCTGTCTGGAATGGTAGCTATGATTATGCTGAGGACACTGCATAAAGACATTGCAAGATACAATCAGATGGATTCCACCGTAAGTCTGAAACGTGCATCCTAAAATATATTTGGAATATGGATTATTTTCAGCTAAAAGTATCTTTGTAACAATCTTTGCTATTTTTGAAGCAATCTAGCATCTTAAAATAGGTGTGTTTCTTCAACAGGAGGATGCTCAGGAAGAATTTGGCTGGAAGCTGGTTCACGGTGATATTTTCAGGCCTCCAAGAAAAGGAATGCTGTTGTCTGTTTTTCTTGGCTCTGGCACACAGATTTTAATAATGACTTTTGTTACACTGTGTAAGTAATAAAGCTGGGGGGAATTAGCTTAGTAGAGGGCTTTTCACTGCTGGTTGCATGGAACTATTAAAATAACAGTATGGTTTTGTCTAGATATCTCTTAAAAGTCAAAGATGAAAAACGGCTGAGCTGATAGTGGATGTACAACTTTTTATCTTAGTCCGTGTACACTGAGTGTTGTACTGGCTTTAAGTCAAATGTGTAATTAATTTCTGAAATTGTGCATCTCTGCCTCCGTAGTTTTTGCTTGCCTGGGATTTTTGTCACCTGCTAACCGGGGAGCTCTTATGACCTGTGCTGTAGTTTTGTGGGTGCTGCTTGGAACTCCAGCAGGTTATGTTGCTGCCAGATTCTACAAATGTAAGTAAAAGTTATTTAAAGTGACAAAGCTGAAGTTCATTAAAATAAATTATCATCATAGAACTGTTTTGTTTTTGTTTTTATGCTGTGATTTGTAATTTCCCTCAGGGAAGATGGAGAAATGTACTTTTAACAGAAAATACATAGAGAATATTGATCACATCAAAATTGTTTCAACTATGTCATGCCTAGAGACCTTGAATTGCTCTTGCTGCTGTGTATTTATGGAATTGCGAACAAATTCATTTTTCCTAATACTAATTACTGCTGATAGTTTAGTGCTTAAGTTTTTGTATGGATGGGGGAATGGGGACCCTTAACTTGCTTTTAACTTTAGCTGTCGATGTTGTTTGGTAACACTTTTTTTTCCAAATGGTGAACCTCTGTTCTTGCATGCCTTAGATTTTGTGCCACCTTTTTTTAGTTAGTGCCATTTCTGGGGGAATGATGCTTATCGGTCTGGAGGTGGGGGTGAATTATTAGGGATTCTGTAGTTGTGGCACCCCAGTGATGTTTGAGCACCTGGCAGTAGTTGGTTGATATTGTTTTTCTCAACTCATTCCAGCTAGCCATCATTTCAAGGCCTAACCACTAACCTTAAATAGTTTGTTCCTGTACCCTCTGGTTTATTTTAGGGTTTACATGCCATTCTGTATCCTGTCTTAATTACCTTACTCAAAGTACAAGGCTGTTTATGACTGAGCAAGCTGGAACTTTTGGACTATTTTAGTACTGAACATATAGTGCTAGAGAGAATTTATATCTGAATTTGAATTTGGCAACAGGCATTGGAGTTCTTTCTTCCGGTGCTTTTACAATTCTCATGCGTGAACAACCACTGGGGAAATAGGGTTTTCATTTTGTAGGGAATTTTTCAACAATGGTAGGGATGTAGTAGTGAGCTTCTCTTCAAGCCAATTAGACTTAAATGGAAGAAGACTTTAGGACCAAAAACATTGCTGAAAGTAGTAGTATTCTTTATATCATGCTGGATATTTTGTATTTTGAAGGATGTTTTGAAGTTGGTTAATGGTGAACTCAGTCTTATATCTTTGTGAGGCTGTTGTTAATAACAGCTATATCTCCTATTATATTTATTGTGAGGTTAGTTGATACTTGACTATTCAGTTTAACTAGTAAGGCATTAAGTGACTACTCCAGACATGCTCTTGTTACGACAAATGGTGGCCTGTATAGAGGGCAATGCTCTATGGCCCCGTATAGAACATGTCAACACAAATGTTTTTCCTTACAGTATGCAAATAAAGTGCTGAAAGACATGTAAAGCAAAAATGCAGCTGAAATAGGTATCTGGTTTTAAATGCTTTTTCAATGTTGCATTTAAAAAGTGGAGCCTGAGTTGAAAATAACTGGTTAATGTTAATTACCAGTGCTGTGTTCTGCCAAGATTTTAGGAAGGAATAGAAACTTAATTAAAATCATTCTAGCTGTAATCATTTCTGATTGCTGAAATAAAAAAGCGTGTCATTGTGGCACTGCTCAGATGAAATTGTCAGCTTCACTGAATTCCAGTGGGATATTTTCATTTTAAAGTACTCCGACTAGAATTTTTATCAGTGTACTACAAGCTCATAAGGATTTTTTAATAAAGCTGTCCTTGGTCTTTTGGTATCACCGGTGCTTAATGCTGTTAAGACTTAAGAGAACATCGCTGCTTCCTCTAAGCATTAGTCCTAAATTTCTTCTAAGATTCTTAGATATGAATTATTTCAAGAAAACGGTTAAGCTACCTTTTCACTTTTTTTTTTTTCTAATAAAACCTGCAGTCAAATGCTAGAAAACTGAATCCTGAAATGATTAAGAACTTTAAACATTTTTTAAGACTTAAATGTACTGCAAATCTGTTTCTTCCTCTTATGATGAAGTGCTCAGAGGCCCAGTTTATTTACATGGTTACTTCTCCTGTCATTGACCTGAGTGTTTTCTTTGCTTTGAAGCTCTGTGATTAAGAAGTAAGATGAGGGAATTTAGTTTTATTATTAGTGAAGATTTAGTTTAGTATTTGAAATTTGAGCATGATAGCACATTATTTGAGTACTTGTAAGCTAAATAACATCTAAATGGACTGGAAAATTAATAGTTGTGAGTTTAATGCATGTTTTGATGACTATTAAATGTTTTAATACAGCATTTGGAGGTGAGAAATGGAAAACAAATGTCCTGCTGACATCATTCCTTTGTCCTGGGTAAGTTGAGAATATAACCACGATTAAAAGAATTAAATTGCTTCTCTGACATGCATAACTAATTTTCAAGCTTCAGCTGTATAAGCAAATCTTATTATGTTGTCCCTTTGTTCCAGAAGGTATAAAAATATCAAGGCACATTTGACAAAGATGGCTGTGTTAATGGCATATCATACTTAATTCTTCTAATGGAAGCTTTTTATTTACTCTCATCATGTGAAAAGGTTGATTTTAAAAAAGAACAATGTAATGCTACTAAGTTCTAGACATACTTTTTCATTGTTATCTTTTACTCTGTAGGCTATCATTCTGACCACACTGTAGTTGGTCTTACATGGTGTCATATACTGTATAACCACTGCGTTAAGTCTTTCTGCTTAATCACAGCAAGCAGTCTTACCCTGAAGTGTAGTTAAGACAAGCATATCCTTGAAACTGCTTAGTTGGAACGTCAGCTCCTGCTGGAGTTCAGTCCCTCTAGATTATGAAAGAATTGCTAGCTTGACCTCTTCATTTTATGTTTTTTTTTTGTCTCCTGATTTTAAGAGATTTACACTAAAATTGTAATCGGTGCTATTGTTTTGTTAATGCCTTTAAATAATGAGTGTTTCTGTGCCTTAAGTGTGTTATGTATTTTTCAGAATTGTATTTGCAGATTTCTTTATTATGAACCTCATTCTCTGGGGAGAAGGCTCTTCAGCAGCTATTCCATTTGGTACTCTGGTTGCTATTTTGGCACTCTGGTTTTGCATATCTGTACCATTGACATTTATTGGTGCCTATTTTGGCTTTAAGAAAAATGTAAGTGTTTTTCTTGATACAGTGATTTTTTAAAAATACATGTGTATGTTCTATAACTGAAGTAGAAAATAAGCTAGTTGGTATTGTTAGCTCCAGTTCTGATCTGTTGCTTTAGAACTGTGTTACGTACTTGAGATTCCAAGACATTCCTATGCAGTGATTAGAGTTATCATTGTAATTGATCATGAACAACTGTTCCAGATAAAACAATAATCTGGGCATTCTTTATTTTAATTAGTATTTCTTTCATTACCAGAAAATTTTGTTGACCAGCCAAGCATAAAGAAAAGCAACTTGTGTGGTTTTGGTTTTTTCCCCTGTGTTTTTTGTTCCTGTCCCCTGTCTACGCCGACACTTCAGAAAGATATTTTCTGGTCAAGTTACTAGACTTGTGAAATCCTGTTCATCTAAGTGTTCTGTAAATGATTATAACTTTTTGGCAGAAACTAACTGATTTAATTTGGATTTCCTACTAAACTGAATAATTTTCTTAGATGAAGGTTCTTTATGACACAGGCGACCAAACCTTAAATGTTGAAATGGGTGGTTTCCTTTTTGCTTAAAAAGTGGTTTGCTGTGCCACATACACTTAGACATGGCTGAACTTAGATATCTGTGTTTTTTTTGTTTTTTTTTCCTATACAGGAAGCCAGAGATCCATCTCTCTGTAGTTCTCAGAGAAATACTGTAGTTCTTCAAAGAATATTAAAGTATGCTAGGAGGCATTTTTAAGTCAGTTGTAGTTTGCCCATTTTTCTTAACCACAATCAGTGTTGTTTTTTCCCTGATAACCAGGTTAAAATTCCAGAGAAAAACGAAAAACTGTATTGTACAGAGACAGTTCCTTGAACAAAGGAGGATTTGATGAGCTGTAAGGCAATGTGAAATGTGTCACACGTCTGTTAAAATAAAACCAAGAAATCAAGTTCTGAGCTAAAATTATTGGAGCTTTTGATGGTAATCTTTAAGAAAGGGGAAAGGTGGCAAAGTATGCATCCATCTGCCTTCAGTTTTTTTCTTCCTGCCATGCTGACTTATGCATGTAGCTTAAATTAAGGCTTAATTGCCAGATTGAATTCTCTCACCTTATAAGTTTACCCTAATATGATTCTTGGAGTAAATCCTGAAAACCATCTTAGATTTTTAGAAGGGGAAACCAAGAGTCTGCACTGCCACCACTCCCAAGTTGAAAAGTGAGAAATGAGCTCCAGAGCTCCAGCTATGTCACAGGTCATAGACAATCATAAAAAAGGGAAGTCCAAAACATCTGTTGCAATGTTCTCAGTAAGAACTCTCTTAGCTGTTTTGCCTTGCAAATGTTGTTTGCTAGACTGGTAGAAAATGCAAGCATAGTGGTAGATGGGCCTGTGCATACTCAAAATAAAAAGACTTCTGCCAGCACTCATTTCAAAAGAAAGCAAACAAGTGGTACTGTAGTTTGACTTGTTATTTATTTAGCAATCTCTTATTTTCATTTGAAGGCTATTGAACACCCCGTTCGCACGAATCAAATTCCTCGTCAGATTCCTGAGCAATCATTCTATACAAAACCATTACCTGGAATTATCATGGGAGGGATTCTGCCTTTTGGGTGTATCTTTATACAGTTGTTCTTCATTCTGAACAGTATTTGGTAAGTTAACTACAACCTACGTGAACCTTCTCAGTCATCAAAGGCTGTAATTTCTCTGTGAAAGCTTATTTTCTTCAAGAGGTGTTGACTGATTTTGAGGCATATAGACTTACCAGAATAGTGTTTCAATAAAAAACAAATGTTAACTTACTTTTAGCACTTTGTGATTTAGAAAATGTTCAGTGCCTGTGTTGTTTGTCAAGGTGTGTAGAGAAGGGGCTGTGATGTGCTTAGCAACTTACAGCTCACCTACAATATTCAGATAGCTAGGTTTCTCACACTTTTCCTCTGACTTAAGTGTATTAAAATTGACTTGGGGGTGTGGGGTGCTTTTTTATTGTTGTTGGGCTAGAAAGCATTACTGCTCCTGGGAGAAAAAAATAAAGATTTCACAAAATTTGTTGTTTCAAAGGCATCAGTGAGTAAATCTCTTAAATATTAAACATAAAGCACCAAGAACTAGTCCTGGCTAAGTGAATTTTGCAGTGAGTTTATAGCACACTGACAAACTAATCTACTGTGAGGAGTTTGTCTTCCTTCTGGCACAATTTAGTTATTGGATATCTTTAAACTGTTTCTGAACCTTGAATAGGTGCCTCTACCCAGCATACATGGCTAAAGCATTTGACATTTCTTGTTATTTTGCAGCTTTGCCCCTTTGATTGAAATGTGAGGTGAAATCCAAGTTCTGCTGAAGTCAGCTGAAGAGGTCAAGTTGACTTCACTGGAACTCATTATGTCCAGTCAGTTCTTTCCCTAAAATCCCAAACACCAGGAGGACGCTTTGGGCTTGCTTTCTTACTGTTTTCAGTCTGAGCTGCTGGCTGTTGTTCTTCGGTTGCTAAACAAATTAGTCAATTGTAGGGCCACACAACTAAGTACCTTGATAAGAAAGGGGATATGTAAGATGAAGGTGATATTACTGCATATGAAGAAATAATACTAGCATGGAGTTGATTACAAATTTTTATTGTTTTTTGAAAACTCTTTTATAGGTCTCACCAGATGTATTACATGTTTGGCTTCCTGTTTCTGGTATTCATTATTTTGGTTATTACATGTTCCGAGGCCACAATATTGCTCTGTTACTTCCATCTATGTGCAGAGGTAAGAAGTATTCATCAATATCCATGCTTAATACTGCTTTAAGGATGCCTCAGAAATGTAAGGCTTCTGTAATTTGGAAATAACTATTACAGAATTGAGCATAAATAAAGTTACTAAATGTCCTTAAACCATGACTTCAGAAAGTGAAGCAAGCTACTTTTGGCAAAGTTTGAAAATAAGTAAATAAAACCCTGCACTGAGTACCATTGATGTGGTGGTTTCACCGTGCTAGGCAGCTGAATACCACAACCGCTCTCTCACTCCCCCTCCTCAGATGAGGACCCAGTACACATGAAGCCAGATATATTGTCAGATATATCGTCTAATTTCCTGTACTCTGAAGATCCATCCATCCATTAACTTTCCTCAATCAGACTGTTTTTGCATGTGCCCAACCAGAAGGGGGGAAAAAATTCCTGGCTCACAGTGGTAGATCAGGCTTATTTGGCTTATAAGTTTTCTATCTAGTTGATATTGATGTTTATGTTTCTTACCTTCAGTTGTGAATGATGTAGTTAAAGCAGTGTCGATTTTATATATAGTATTTTCTGTAAATTAAAAACTGCTCACTTTTGGATAATAGAAAGAAGTTCACTTATAAATTGGCATTCAGTAATAGGGTCAGTGTATTAGAGCTATATGAAATATTACTCTTTTTTTCTCCCCACCACTTTTAGGACTATCACTGGCAGTGGCGTTCATTTCTCACGAGTGGTTTCACTGCAGTTTATTTCCTAATATATGCAATACATTATTTTTTTTCGAAACTGCAAATCACAGGAACAGCTAGCACCATTTTGTATTTTGGTTATACCATGATTATGGTTTTGATCTTCTTCCTCTTCACAGGTAAGTATATTGAACCTTGATTTTAAATGTTGACTCTGCCTTTAGCTTTGTGTAGCAGAAGCCTTGGCAAAACTTATCTTGATACAGAATCAAATTTATATGTAGTCTTTGATTTTTGCTGGGCTAGTTTTGTTTTGTTCTCCAACTCTGTCATCACAAATTCGAATGAAAGATGAAGTAAGGTTGAGGCAAAACTGGACTGCTAAGTTGAGGTGTGGCCTACATTTAGATTTTGAAATATGAAAGCTTTAAACTTGATAAATATTTCTCCAGTTTTCATTCCTATGTTAGTTGTGTGATTAAACTTTGACTTTTAAAATTGTCTTTAGAGAAGCACTTCAAACACATCAAGTCTGAAGCTGCAGTGGCACTTAAGCGAAAAATGCAGCTTTTGTAGGAGGAGTAGGAGGAAGGAAGAAAGAGGAATAAAGATTGACAATACTTTTTTTTTCCTATTTGCTCTCTTCTGCAACGTTTTACCTTCTTTCCCCTGTTGCATTTAAGAAGTGGCAGGGGAAGGAGATCTTAATCATTGTTTGATACAGTTTTTATTAGAACCTTGTCATCATTACTATGAGTTTCTGGAAAAGCACCTTTAAGTGTTGTGCTTCAATTTTGTCTTCAGTATGTCAGCTGAGGTGACAAAATCTTCCCTTTGTCATCTTCAGTGCTGAAAAGGAATCTTCAGTCAGGTAGGCTTATCCCTTGTTTGGGGTTGGAGGATGCAAGAAGTCTCTTTCCAAGGTCATGCAAAAAGGTAGCACCTGCCAGTTCCTAAAAGTACTTTAAAATACTAAATTCTGTTCCAGCATACCCCACAGAACAGTATTTTTGAGATTTTTGAACTGAGCTATGCTGTAAGTGATTTCAAGCTCTACATTTATGAAGAAATCTAATGATTCCAAAGGCTTTGATATGGATTTATATGTACAACTGTAAGGCTGTGTTTTGAGGCCTCCTGGAACACAAACAGCTTGCCATCAGAGCTTTTAATACAGATCTCACTGTAATTGTAAGTAGAATGTTCAGTTCCACATAGCACAGAGGAGAAGGAAAAAAGTCCAGTAGGAAAAGAGAACTAACATTTGTGAATGATCTTTATTTTAAGAGTAACCAAATAGTAATTTCAGAGACCTTGCTACTCCAACTTAGGAAACATCGAAGCAGTTTCTGGTCCACAACCGAACATAGATGATGGAACAAACTATGCGTCTCTTGAGTTATTGCTTGTTAAAAAGTAGGGAATGCAACATTATAAAAGCCTTTTTTAACAGCTGTATTCCAAATGTGGTTTTACATCCATGCATCTTGTAAAAAGCTAGACGAACGTATTTTGGCTTTGCTTGCGTAAGTTTTGCAAATTGCACATCATCTCTATTTTTATTTGTTTTGTGTGTTGATTAGCAAACTATTTTGAATACGTAGATCATAGATTCTGCCTTCCTTCCTCACTCTGATTTCTTGCTCTGACTTTGGCTTAACCTTTGCTTCTGATCTGGATTTTCTAAAAGTCTTATCGATGTTTAGAATTTAAGAATGTGTGGTTGTTCAATTAGGAACAAATGTGTACCGCTATGTGCTGATGGTCCTGGCCTGCATTAGAAATGGAATAGCCAACAGGACTAGAGAAGTGGTTGCCCCTTGTATGCAGTACTGGAGACGCTGCACCTCAACTATTGTGCTCAGTTTTGGGTCCCTTGCTACAAGAAGGATGTGGAGTTGCTTGAGCATGTGCAGAGAAGAGCAGTGAGGCTGGTGAAGGGAATAGAAAGCAAGACCTATGAGGAGTGGCTGAGGGAACTGGGGTGGTTTAGTCTGGAGAAGAGGAGACTGAGTGGAAACCTCATTACAGCTACCTGAAAGGAGGTTGCAGTGAGGAGGGCATTGGTCTCTCATCTTAGGTGAAAATGATGATAAAGTGATAGGATGAATGTGATAGGACGCGAGGAAATGGTCTTGAGTTGCACCAGGAGAGGATTAGATTGGATATCAGGAAGAATTTCTTCACAGAGAGGGTTGTCAGGCTTTGGAAGTGGTTGCCCAGGGATTTGGTGGAGTCCCCATCCCTGGATGTATTTAGAGACTTGTGGATGTGACACACCCAGGCATGTGGCTCAGTGCTGGGACTCAGCAGGTCAGGTTGATGGTTGAACCTGATGATCTGGAAGGTCTTTTCTGACCTAAATGATTTTATGATTCTGTGTAGCTAATTTTAAACATGATGCAAATGCAAAGCAACATGAAAAAAATAAGCAGGCTTTATGTAAGGGTAAGATCAGTTAATTCATTTTCACTAGCTTTTCTAGCAGATACTTGGTATGCCTGCCATAATAGAGAACAGCTTGGGCTAAAACAGGAATTGTATTTACCCTATGTGCTTTGTTCAGTCTGTTCTGCTTCGGATGCATGCAGTAATTGTGGAGTGCGTGCATACAGGATAGAGGGGACTGTACGGTGAGTTTTCTGTGCTGAGACTTGGTTTAGGTTTAGCTGCCTTTCCGCACCTTACGCGTGTAATTTCCATGTTTCACTGCACTTGTTCTGTCAAGTCAGTCATGTCACATGACATCTTCTAGAGGCTTTAAGATGTGTGCAGTGTGCTCCCTTTTCCTTTGCTCACACATTCACTTTCGATTGACTCTCAACAATGGGTTGCGCAATGCCTGCCAGTCAATTTGGGGAATCCTTTTCAGGACAGGCTCAAAAGGATGCAAAGAAGAGGCGGTTTGCTCTCCAACCTCTTCGGATGATTCCTGTAGTAGTAATTTGTATGTAATTGGGGCAGTGGAGATGCAAATCATGATGCCTAACTCAAGATAAACTTCCATATTTTGTATGTTTAAGCTCTTAGAAATTTTCAATTTTTGTATTGAAATTGGGGGAGAATATGCAAAGTTAGAATATGCAAAGGGTTAGAACTTTGAAGCATTGTATGCTTAATGATTTTATCAACTTCCTGTGAGAGTAAGAACAAGTTACCCCTTAATTTGAAGGAACAGCCCTATTTCTTAGCATCAAGAAATATTTTAGTCCATTTAGCTTGGCATGCTAATTGCGTTCAAAGGTGGATATTTTCAATTCTGAGATTCATTGAAATGCCTTGAGATAAGGGTTTATAGCAAAAGTTAGAGGCAGGTTAAAGGGGTAGGCAGTTCTTCTCCAGATTCTTATATGAAAAACCATACTAGCAATTTAGCAAAAACTGCTCCTAAAGGCAACTGACTTCGTGTGTCAGGATGATAAAGAAGCTAAAAAGAGAATATCATAATTGTTGTATCAAATCTATTCTGCTGCTGCTTACTCATCTGTTAAAAATCGTCAGTATCAGGAAGGGTTTTGATGGTGCCCTGCTGCTATGTCAGTGTAACACATGCTTCAGGCACTTGCTTCCATACTGCATTCCAGGTCATTGATCAGACTCAGCAGGCAAAATACCGGGAGCTACATGACAAATCTTTGATTCACAGCTGGGACCACAACTACGTATCATAGTAAATGAGTCAGTTAAACATCAGTAGTTTAGCAAGCGTGAAAGGAAAAAAAATTCACTGTGATATCATTCATGGTTCCTTACGAGACTGTTTGCTGAATAAGTTAGTACACAACTTCTGTCATGCCTCTTAGCAAATCTTAAATAGAGGTGATTTCTTAGAAGATGCCTTTATCTGATTTTTGCCTGACTACCTCTTATAATCTTCAGTGCTTTTTTCCTGTCCTAGTTTTTGTGGGAAGTGAAGGTTCCTGTAACAGCTGTTCTGAGCCGTTTTTAAGTCCAATATCATTCTGACTGAGGCTGCATTTTGAAGCAATACAGCCAGATGAACAAAGCATTCACTATTTTGCATTCAAAAAAAAATATTTTTGTTAAAAGCTTCTATCTGTTGGAGCTTCAAAAGGAGTTTTCCTTCAGCTAAAATTATCAGGGAAACAGTCTTAGGCTGTAAATTTCAGGTCAGGTTTGCTTATACATTAGGCAGTGAAAATGTATTTCAAAAAGTGTTTGTTTTTAAGGTATGTAACGTGTTTTCAATAGAAAGTACAAGTTGCCTAGGAACTGCTCCATGTTTTGAAATTTGTATTAACTTAATTTATGCAGAAATAAATGTAGTGTTCCAATTCTCCAAGACCTTAAAATACACCAAAGATAGGTGAACTTCTTTTGATGCTGTTAGTCTAGTTGGTTTATTAAATATAACAACAACATTCCAACCAGCTGAGCAGATCAGGTAAAGTGTGTGTGATTAGTCACTGAAGGAGGGTGAAATGGAGCAATATTCAGAGGCTGGACTGGGGAATAACAAGAGCAACAAAGAACCAATATGTAGGAAGAGAAATGAGACAACCTAAAATGAGTCTGTCAGATTATACATTTCTGATTGTGAAAATTAAATACTTTATTATAGTGGTTGATACCTGTAAAGGCCATGTTCTGTCTGTCTCTTTATATGATCTGATAAATATACTGAAGACTACACATAGCAGATTGTGTATACATAAGTCCTGATTCATAAACTATTGTTAAAAATTCATCTGTTGTGTAAGGTTTCCTAAAATGTATCCATGTTTTTTGTATCTTTTTTTTCTAGGGACAATTGGATTCTTTGCATGCTTTTGGTTTGTAACCAAAATCTACAGTGTGGTGAAAGTTGACTGAAGAAAGCAATGTAAAGAATTAACACAGAAGAGGTTTAATCTTCGTTAACGTAACTTAAAGACCTGGTCTAGTCAAGGAACTTGAGCTTTATCAGAAGTATTGGCTTCCTATTCTTTTGAGAATGATACTGAATATGCAGCTACCCCAAACACTTTTTTCCACTAACACGTTTGTATTGTGACTTAACAACCTGTTTTCATTCAGATCTTAATGAAGATCAGAGTTACAATATTTATGCATTTGTAAATACGACTATACTTCAAAAGAAACGTAAAATTCTAATGGCAGAATAGAAATGGCTGTATTACACAATTAATGATACTTCTGATTAAAGTACAACTGTAAATAGGATTTTCTAGCTTGGTAGGTGGGATGAATTATTTTTCTTTGAGGGAAATGAGAACTTTTTATTATGCTAACTTTGAAGGATGACTCTTAAGAAGTGTTGCTTTTAGTTTGGATGTGATTTTTATTTTTTACTGGTATTATGTCCATAAGTATTCTGATTTCTGTGACTTCATTAGTTTCAGTGTTCTTGGCCTTTTAAACTATGTGCCTCTGAGTCCTTGAATTTATAAATTCATAATCTAATAAATATTGTAAAAATGTCTTCAGTGGGTCATTACCTATTATAAATTCTTAAAAATCTGTAAATACAATTATATTGAAGAGGGATGCTTAAAGATTGCATAGAGTATTTTATGGAGTTTTCTGCAGTTTTATGTGTATTGACACACCTTTAGGTCTGCGAGACATGTTATTTGTGTTACGTGGCTATAACGCTACAATGTGATTGTGGCACGTGAGAACGAAACTATACACACACATTGCCAAAAACCTCTGCAGCATTATTTCAGTCCTTAACCCAGGTACTTAACCCAGTCCAGAGACTGCCGTGGAATTGTCAATATGTTGAGAAGATCTCAATGCATGAGTCAGCATCCTCTGCTGGTCGTGCTTTCAAGAGATCTTGATGATGCATATTCTATATGGCAACTATTGCCGATTGTACTTGATGTAGGTTAAAAAAATAAAAGCAAATTACTATTTTTGCCTTATATTAAGAGACTAATGTCAATTTCAGGTGACTCATCAAACCTATATTTGCTTTTTTTGAAAATGGAATATTTTATTCATACTTTGTTCAGTAATTTAGATTCGAAACACAATTTGGCTTCTGGCACTTTTTCACAAGCCTGATAAAATTTTATTTAAAATTAATCATCATGTATCACTTGTCATTTATAAGGTTGCTTTCTTCATCCTTACTGGTTTGCTTTTCTAAAAGACCTTAACCTTAATGATGATTGAATACTGAACCCAATAAAAATATCTTTGGTTAAGGTAACTTGTCATTATTAACCTCCTAGAAGTTGGCATGTAAGTACTTCAGGTAACGTTTCCTCAGTTGTTGTGCTCTGCAACCCCTCCTGGATGAACCACGCTTCTCTCACGTTTTGCCTATCCCCATCCCCAGCTGCGTTCAGAGATTGTGGACAGAATTCAGAATTGTTTTCATGCCCCTCCCTACACACCCTCATTGTGAAATGCTGTTTTCAGATAAATCTTCCATGGTTTATATTCAAAACAAGAAAGGGTTGAGTGGTTGTTCTTTAATGCAGTGAGCTGTATTGTAGTGTGGCTTGATCTAAAGTTTTAGAAAGCATATGATCGAATATCCTTATATCCTTGTTTTTGTGATTACCTGCTGTGAGGATATCCATTGCTCAAAATCATCAGTAGTTACACAAATGCTAACGTTTAGTTTTGAGAAACATGAATCAGTTGTCTGTTACTGAAATATAAATGCAATAGGTGCTCAAGAATTTCAGTGTAGTGGTAAGAAAACAGGTTTTTGAGACTTCCAACAGCTGTTCAAGAGTCAGATTGCTAGAAGTAAGATGTAGCCATTCTGGTACCTATATGGGTTTGAAACTGGTATATTTCCCTTTGTTTCCCTCAAAACTAGTTGACAAATCATGGCAGATTCTTAAGTATCTAATTTTTACCTTTAAATGGACTGTAGTGATTCATTGTCTTCTGGAATGTAAGCCTACTGCAAACAAGTTTTTTTCAAGCCTTTTCATAATTGTAGCTGGTATGGAATTTGGAATGGTTAAGTTTCAATGTGCAGTAGTTGAGAAGGTCCAGAAAGATTTAACAGAAGGGCTTTTCTAAAGTTGTCACTTCCCTTGGAATCCATCTATGCCTCAGATTGTTAGAAGTTCTTGTAATATTTAGGCTTCTGGCACATGTTAGGGCAACAATATATTCTCCTGTGTACTGTATCTGTGCCTTACATCTCTTGGGAAGCCTGGGATTTTGTCTAAACATTGAAAAATACTAGCTTCTTCCAAAACATTTCTATGCTGACACTTTCTTAAAATGCATTCATGGCACAGGCATCTAAGAGAATGTGAACGAATAAGATTTGGAGGTAGGAGCAAAGTGCTGAGCTGTGTGACGACAGCAAATTTAGACAAAGAATGATTGATGCTTCAGATCAGTGTCAATTTTTTGGTGGTTGGTAAATTTACTCAAAAGCTGGTTCTTCAGAGTTTGAACAAACTGGTCATCATTGCCAAATTCAGTCCTAAAGTAATTGTCCAAGTCTGGGTTGGAAATGGGCTAATCACAACCACTGGTTGAGTATGAGCTAGTCACAGGCAACGTGCTAGCAGGCTTTGTACCATGTTCAGGTAAAAAACAGTGAGGAGGAAAGGCTGTGGCCACTACTGCTGTCTCCTGTTGTCTTCTTCCTTTCTCCCATTTTGCAGCTTTGCTCAGGGTTGCTCCAAACCATGCTTCCCCGTGTCTCATCCCTCTGTCTCCCATGAAAGCAGAGCAGTGATTACCCTAACCAGCTCTTGCAAGTAGCACCATGCTTTTGTGTTTGGAAGCGCAGCCGCTCAGAACGCGTGATGCAGATGGAGCGACCAGCACAGAGAGGAGGCATGTAGGGTAGGCAGCGTCGTGGGAGCTGTAGGTGCATTTCCATGTTTCTGTGGTGCCGCTTACTGTCCCTTTGGGGCTTGGGAAGAGCAATGGTTTCACACAGATGTCCATTAATATCTGTGGATGGAGGAGAAAGCCTAGCCTATATGGGATAAGAGATAAATGAGCTGTCTCGTTGGATACTGAGGTAGAAGGGAGGCCCTGGAGTTGCTCTGCCTGAAAAATGCTCTAAGTGGGGTACTTCATAGGTGGAAATGTGAGTTTTGGAGAGAAGTGAGGAGGAGAAGGCAGAACAGGATGAAATTCAGGCAGGTGTCTGAGGCTCAGAGTTACAATCATCTGAATAACATGTTAGAAGGGACAGACGCAAATTGAGTTCTCTGTCAGAACTGATGTGATACAAAGCAAACGTGGATGAGAAACACCATTTTACTAACATTAAAGGGCAAAAATGCCAATCCCTAAATTAAGAAAAATGGGCTGGACAGCATCCTTACTTCAGGTAAGGCCGGGGAGGAGTGAGGATGGGGGGACTTTGAAAAGAAGTGGTGGGGATTTAGTGGATGTGCCTCTTTGGTCAGTAGAGTTTGAAACTGTGGCCAAGTATTTCCACAGAGCTTTGAGGGGTTGCTGTAGCCAATCCTGGCTACACCAAAAGTGCACAATAAATAAAAACAGACAGCTCAATGAGATGTTACTCAGCTGGTAGAGATCTTGAATTTTACAGGCAAGGAGTAAGTTACCTCTCAGTTACTGCTCCTCCAAAAGTAGCTTTTGCTTTTATTTCCAACCCTTGTTCTTGGAGCACATCAGAACTAAGTATTTTCCCACAGGATAGATTACTAGTGCAGAAGCATTCTAGTCTTCACCCCAGCAGTTTCCTAAAATTCACCTCCAATTTCACATTTATTGTGTCCTTCTGTTTCTCTTTATATCGGATGGTTAATAGCAATCTGCTTATTTGCGTAGCCACACAAAGCTGACTCCTGAAATATTTCTCCCATTACCTTGTACATTTTCTTCGGGTACATGTGTGTGCACGACACTTCAATTTTCAGGCACTTAAAGCATAAATCTGCAGGGTCTACAGGAAAACTTAATTTATCGGTTGATTATCGTGTAGCTGCCACCACGGGTTTTCTTTCCTTTTATCTGAAACATCTGGAGCTCTCTGTTGGTGCGACGGGAGTAGTTAACTGCTTGTAAATCAGACGTGCCAGAAGATTACAAATGCAACCTGTCACGTTGGGATGACAGCACATTGCTGCAGCTTCACGGGATTCCTGCGCTTCCCATGAAAACGCAGCTTAAACTCCCTTCCCTCGGAGGTATTTTAGCATCACCTGCTGGCCACCGCTCGTACAAACTTTCCGAGCATAGGAGCAGAGTTAAGGGGATGGTAGGAAGATCTTTACCACAGCGTGCTGTTGGAGGGGCGGGGAGGGCTTATCGTTGGCGCAGCGTGTTTAATTGTGTAAGCTAATTCCAGGTTTCTGGATGAAGGGATAAAGGACAATAGTAGTAATCATTCAAACAAGCTATCGGTGAAGACGTCTCACCCACCTTCTGTGGACATATGCCCGGAAAGAATCCTTCAGAATGAATTGTTTCAGATACACAGCCTTTCTTCGTGAGGAGTAGGCCTCCTCACCCAGATATACCTTTGATACCTTCAACCAGTTGTTTCTAAGCCCACTGCAAAGGCGATGCTTCAGAGGGGGCCCTGCATAGGTGTCCTGAAAGGCTTGCCAGCTGTGAGGCTGGTTGATCGCTGTTTACTGGCTTCATGCTTTCAATAGTGTCAAGCCATCATTTTTGAACAGTTCAGCACGAGTACAGTTTTGCTTCTGCTGGCAGAAAGTTTGTTCTGGTTCACTTTCTTTTTTTTCATTTTCTCTGATCATATAGAAATGGGTCAGGATGATTCAATTTTCTCTAATTTTGGAAAAATAATTGTTAGAGAAAACATCTTCTCTATTTTTCCTATCTTGCAATGACTGACTTTTGATTCGTTCAAAATTAACGATCGCATTGAGGTACTTACAACCACAGAGCAACCTGACTCAGCTATGACTGGAGGGAAGAAGGGAACATGGTGACTTCCCAAGGCACTTGCACGGCCCAGGCTCTGCCTACCCCTACCGTAGCTGGAGCATCAGAGCAAGAGGGAAGCTTGTCCATCACTGGCATGCTATGAAGTGGGACGCGCTCTGCTCCTGCCTGTTGTGCCCAAAAGGTCAGACCTGTTTTCTGCATTTTTCAATTTTTTTTCTTCTGCAGGTTCTCACAAGGAGTCCTAAAGACTCTTCCCCTGGAAGCTGCTTGTCTCTGCTCGCTGCAGCAAGGCTAGCGAGACAGCAGAGAAGACATGGATGTTTTCTGCCACCCTTTTCCTGCTGTCCCCAGGCTGCAGTGACAGCAGCGGGGCTAAACTCCCCAGTGAAGTGTGCTCTCCTGCTGCATGATGTCAGGTCAGCGCAGTGCCGAGGCAGGTGGAGCGCGAGGCGAAGGGAAGCAGCGGGTGGCCTTAAATTTACTGCTTATCCCAGGAGGCTGGGTGATGGCAGTAGCTCTGGACAAAAACTGCAGAGAGGAAGAAAGGGGTTTCCTTCCCTTCAAGAGGGACAATATCCAAACCCGGGGGGCAAAGCCCAAACAAAGAGTTGATTGATGTCGCCAGGACAATGCTGCTTTATCGAAACCAAGTGTTTGTCTGTCAGACTGCTACCAGTTTCCAACAGGGATTTTTTTGGTGGAGGAGTCTTCTTACATCCAGAACAGAATTTCTGAAGAGAGCAAGATGAGCAGACAAATTTAGGCAGATTAGGAATGTGAGCCTAAATCCCCAGAGATTTTCTTGACCACTGGATTATTTTGGAGTTAACGTGTCTTTCTTTCTGTCTTTGAAACAGCTTTAGAGACTGAGATGATTTTCAAAGACAGTTCCTGTACAGAATAAGGTAGAACTTGAATCCCAGAGTTTTGTTGGACAGGAAACCATTTCCTGGGCAATTCCATACCTGCTACTTAAGTGTTGTTTTTTTGCTTGTTTGTTTTTTAACCAGCACTCCTCCTGTGTAAGCCATTGACTGTGTAATTTGATGCAGAAGTATATTTCTGTGCGTTGTAAGCTGAGTCCCAGTGCTCAACGTTCAGACAAATATCCAATAGAAGCCCCTACAGACAGACATCGACCATCGCTGCGTGACCATCGCTAGGGAGGGAAAATTGTAGCCCTGGATTCTTGCATGAAAACACTGCAGAAGTGGAGAAATAGAAAACAGAAATTGCAATAACAATATTAGAGGTCTAAGGCTGCAAGTAGATGATAGCAAAGGAAAATATTCCCTCTTCAACTCCTGATCACCTTTGCATCTCACAGCCTGAGTAAATACAGAGAAGGCTGTGACACAACTAGGTCCTAGACAGTAGGTTGCAGGAATTCATAGCACTGAAAGGTAGCTGGGGAAGAACAAATAAATGTGCTCGTAGAAAGTCTACAGAAGAGCTTAATTTACAGAAGTCAGGCTGTAACAGAAAGTCTGAGCTGGCTGGAATGAAGGAAAAAGAACTGATATAAAATGGGGAAAAAATTGAAAGTATAAGGTAATACAAAGCTTTACATGTATTTAAAATCATTTAGGTGCAAAGAATTCATTGAACGTTTTTGGTAAATATTAGGAATATCAAAGAATTAGGCGTTTTCAAAGAGTTGTGATGCAGAAGCTGATACTAAAGAAGCTTGTTCTTATCAATGGGATCAAAACCAGGGCAGAGTATAAGAAGAAAAGGAAAATTGCTGCCATAACCCAATTTGGGCAAGGCCACCTTCCAGTGCAGAGCTGACCCTCCAGCACCTCCAGTCGCAGTCACGCTGTTACACAGTGATTGCTTCCTTGAATTACAGATCTGAGAAGACAGTGGGAAGCTGGAAGTCATCCCCTTGGCCCCACCAAGCTCTGCGAGCCTGTGATCTGGTAACATCTCAGGTTTTCAGGCTCCCTTCGTCCCTCTCTCTTTCAGTGCCTCCTTGGGTGTGATGCCAGCTATCTTCCCTCTCACCATCCCCACAGCAGGCTTGATGCTCCTGCCAGGTGTCACAGGTAGAGACACCGTTTCCGTGTCAGGGGCTGAACTTTTTGTCATCAGCTGTGGGTTATGTGGGTAGCTGTTGTAGTAGCCTTCACTCACAGCAGCACTAAATATAAACTAGTGTTAAAATGTTAGAAAATATATTTTTAAAAAATAGCTGTGCTGCTGAAGGATTACCCAAGGCCCTGTCCATGCTGAAAGCACCGCATGACCTTCTTCACAAAGTGGTAGTCAAAGAAAGCCACGCTGGCTGCGTAGCAGTGCACACCCCCCTGGTGACGCTGGACGGCAGCCTCTTCCCAAAAATGCTGCTGTTGGGTGTTTCTCTTGAAGCCTGTTTGGGTGTCTCCCTAGATTATCCTGTTTTTTGAGGGCATTCCTCAAATCGATGCCCCTATCGATGATAACGGCTTGCCGTGTGATGTATGGTGTACATTTATCTCCTGGCCAAAATTATTTGTAATTTTTACTTTCAGTTTAACTCAGGTTTAGTTGTCTCGATTTAAGCCTCTTGCACTAACACTAAGCTGCTTTTGTTTTTACTTTGGATCCAATAATTTTAATGTTTCCTCCATATGGCAGTGGGTTTTCAAAGGAAAACAAACAAACAAACAACAACAAAAAAACATTTGAGGCAGAGTTGCTTGAATGGACTGAAACTAGGAAAGTGAAACTAAAAATATAAATAGGACTTCAGGCTAATATGACGTATAGGGGGAACTTCTGAGTGATATTATACTCTATCAAACATTTGACAAACATGTTTGTGTCTTACGTTCAGCCTTTCTGTGTTTGCAGCGGGCTCTCTGGCTTCAGCAGCAGCTGGATAGGCAGCAATAGCTGCCACTAGGATGAATGCCAGAGACTAACAGTTATAAAACACATTTCAGTGATTTTAAACAATGAATTACACCTCCTTGTCAGAAGTATTTTTGTCAAGCGTAACTGGTCTGTGGGCTTAATCTGCAAGTGTAATGAATGTTGTTAGCTAGGTTGCCTTTATATTCAGCTGGATTATTAGCACAGACAGAAATACAGATCAGTGATCTAGTTATTTTTTTTATTTTTATTTTTAGTCCAGTTGGTATATTGGTAAATATTCTCCCTTTGAGAATGTTTAACCATTTGTTATGTTGGTAAAACCAGTGCTTTACCTGGCGCGTGAAATCTGGATCCTCTTCCCATTTTGGCTGCGAGGAGGTTACCACCCAGGCTGTGGAGCAGCACTCCGAAGGATGGCATCTCAGAAGTTATTTTCCTGGTAGATCTGCAGACTGAAATATTTGTGAGGCCATCCCAAACTCACTGCAGTTCAAACATAGCGGGTTAGCCAGGATCTCACATTAAACCACCTGAATTTCACTGGGGGGCTTTGGGGTCAATTGTGTGAGCCTTTTTCTCAAGTCACTGGCAGTTCAGAAGGCTCTCAGCTAGCCGTAGGTCATTTATGGGTGTGAACCCACCTGAAACCGAGTCTCTGCATTGCTTTAGTTAAAGCACAACTCTGTCTTCACTGGAAAGAAGCCCTGAGGTGTGTGAGGATGGCTAGCTGGCGTTTCTGCACCCGCTAGCATTCCTCTACTTGCATTTATGTTGTTCGTCACTCCAGGGCTGGGCTCTAAGGTAGGACATTTTTCAATCCTTGGATAACCCAAAATAGCCCGAATTGCAGTGAACGGATTCCCTGCCCTCTGATAGCCCTGTGATGGTTGCCATGAACCGGCTGATGGAGACCTGACAGAAAATATCGCATCTCCACATCACGAAAGTCATTACAACATCTACTGCTTCTCATGCCACTTCAGCCCCAAAACTGGGGGTTAAATGGAAACAGGAGGTGTATTTCCATTACACTCCTGCAGCGTTTGTCACTGTGAGGCTACTGTGTACCTGTCAGTCATGATGAGCGTGATGACAAAGCCTGCAGAAGCTTCAGTTCAGGATCTGGGACTGGCAGTAAGATCACATTTGCCTTGTTCGAGCTGAGGTCTTCAGGGAGCTTCTAACCTGATTCCGCCGTGGTGCCTGGCATGGAGCAGAGATGAGTCAGTGAGGGGCTACGTGGCACTTCTACCTTTACAGCCCCATACAATGAACACAGAAGTGATCCTCATTCACGTACAGAGGAAAGCAAAATTTAGGCTTTAAAATCCTAACCAAGACAGAATATTGCACGCAAAACACTTCCGCTTGTTTGTAAGGGATCATTGGTTTTTTAGGGTTTACAGCCTACTTCTTCACCTGTGTGTGTCTGAGGGAGTTTTGCCGCCAGGGGCTATGGTCTGTGCCTAAGGATAGGGGTATAACGTGGTTGATTTCCCAGTTCCCATCTGATGAAGAGTCTTTGTTTCTTGTTGGGATGCGCTGCTACCTGGGTTATTTGAAAGCAAAATCATTTCACTTCATGTTTCTCCCATCAAAACCATTCATGAAATCTTATCACGCTTGCCAAATCCTTTTCTTCTCTTTATAAAAATGAGAAAATGACCTCATTAAAGTGAGATGTTAGCCTTTGGATCTTTAATGCCCTTTGAAAAACTGTTTTATTTTGAAATATGCTGCTTTCTGACGTGACGGAAGTCAACAAGATCTAAGTGATGTTTAAGATATTATATTGAGGATATGAACTATACTCACAATGTGTATTCCTACCTCTTGATCCTGGCACATTTACTGGCTGAGAAAATCTTAGTAAAAATCAGGCGAAGCTCTATTTCCTGTTTTGTTTGTTTGTTCCCTTTTGCATTGAAAGCATGAAATACTGCAGCCTTTTATGTTAGGACTCAAAATTGTGAAAAATTATGGAAAGTCTGAGAATTGTGGGTAGGCTAGATTGAACTTCTCTAAGCCTTCTTTAAATGTTTTTTTCATTTATGATGAAAAAGTGGAGTATAACTCCTGAAACGAGCAGTAAGTTAATCCAAACCGCTGGTACCACAGGGCTAAATTATAAAGGACTTTGATAAAATCAATGAGAAGTAACAGCTACGTTGTACAGATCTTTCAGATTCAGATTAGAGAAACATTGGATGCTCCTTGAACGTTGTCTCAGAGAGCAGGGTGGGGAAGTCGGTTCAGCAAAGCACACCAGCTTTTTTCTAGGTATTTTCCCCTCCAGTTTCCCAGGGCTGATTCCCCGGTTCTTTGAACACGACTGCAGCAGCTCTCTCAGAGCTGAAAGGCTGACAAAGGTCTGTCCTTTCGTCCACATGGCTTCAGGTGCTACTTTCTGGAACACGAAGGCTTTCAGTTCCCCTCTGGGCATCGTTGCATATTCCTTACGTGCAACTTGTGCTTGCTCCCATAGTGATGCCTTTGTGGATGCCTTGTGCCGACTCCATTCACTACGCCCTTCTGCGTGGGGTTTCATAAGCTTCTTACAAACCATCTCTTTGTATGTCTGGGGGCTGCAAAGATGCAGGAATTGGACCCGAAAACTAACAGATATGACCAGCTGAGATGTCAGTGGAAGAGAAATCTCTTATTTGCTTGATGTGGAAGTGTCTTCACGTCCCTTCAGAAATACCCAAGCTATGCTGTAATGTACAACTGGGACCTGAGCCATCAACAACGGGATGTTCAAAAAAAAATCCTAAAACCGGAATTAGAAACAATTTTTTTAAATCTTCTATTCAGTATAACTGAAGTTTGGTGCTAACGCTAGTGAATATACCAGCTAGTGAATAATGCTAGTGAATACCAGCTAGTGAATACCCTATGTTTTATAGACATTTTTTCATCTCAACACTTCAATACTGAAATTAAACTTTTTCTAGTGGTTCACTTGAAGCAAGTGTCAACCAGAGTTCAGCTCTCCATTATACAGAGGGAGCTTTAAAGACAATGATCCGTGGCAGACACGTAAACAAAACCAAGGGGCTCTGCCTTTTAAACCCACCCCGTTTCCCTCCCCCTTCCACCCAGTAAACAGCTTCTGGCTGCAGATTTGGTCCTTTATAGAAGAGATTTTTAAGATCCCAGCTGACCTGTCCAGCAGCCTGGTAATCCTCAAATCATCTGCTTGCCATCCTAATGTGGAGATGTCACTGAAAAGGCTTGTTGACAACCTTCTGTTGCGTTAGAGATAGGTCTGTAAAACTGCGGCCCTCTTAGTCAGTTAAACTTTAACACATGGCTGGATAAAACTTCCCTTTCTGACAAATTCAGAAAGACTGCTGACAGGAGAAAATTGCATGGAAAAATACATGTTTTCCAGTTCGCTTTGGGTTAGATTAAGTTGACGGTGATTCACACACCATCTTGTGAACCCTTTAAAAATATTTTTAAAGTTACTATTTCACAAGTCTGAATGTCCTTTCCCTGCACATTCTCATACAATGTGTTTTAAAGCATCTAAGCATCATATTTTATATTAGCATGAAGTAAAAATATTTTAATAAATAATAGATTTAATCCTGTTACTTAGTTTTTCCATTTTCACTAAAAGTGAAAATTTTATTCTCAGGTCTTTACAAGGACTCGTATAATAAATAATAATAATCCAATACATTAGTGTCTCTCAGGCTGTGATATTATCAGTATCTACGAATCCTTCAATCAATTTTTCTGTGGAGTAATAAATACTAATCTCAGCTAAACTGTTTTGTTACATATACAGCATGGTCTGATCCCAAACAACTCCTTAATCCACTATTTTAATAATAGTCTATGGATTAAAGGATCTATACTGTACCCTGACACAATGTATTGCGTTGAGGATCTATAGATGGACACTTCTGGGCCATTTTAATGGCATACAAACCATCATAGTATTACGATGTCAACAGCCTGCAGATTATCTACTGGATTGCAAACTGCAGCAAATCAAGTTTAATGAACCTCCTTCAAGGTGGAAACGCTATTAAATGGACTTTGAAATAAAACCATGGGACATACAAATACCAACAAGCATTTACATATAATCTGCTGCGAGACACGCAGAATGTTTTGAGTTTTGAAATGTGTCAAAATAACAACGTTAAAAAGGGGAGTCTGCTTTCTTGTCCCCCTCTGCTTCTGAACGTGCGTCACGCTTCCCTCCTCGCGTCCTGGGGCACGGGGATGTACAAGGAGTGAAAAAGGAAACGGGCACTGAAACCACGTCACTTCTTGAAAGGCAAGCACACCTCCCCACACAACCTCTCTTACGAGCTGTTTTCCACTTGTTTCCCCTTCCCTCCCATCAGTTTCTTCCAGAGAGCGCACAGAGCACGTAGGGTGTGTGTCACTTCCCAGCATGAAAATATTTCACTTTTCTGAATTCCAGTGGTTCCAGGCAGACAAGTTTCAGTCAATTTCCCCCCAAAAGTTGTGCAGTACACAGTGTTAGCAGAACCGGATGGCAACACGCGTTCAGTGTGATACCCTCTTGATGTCTGAAAACAGCCCTCCCACACTCCATAGCTTTTATCTAGCATTTCCTTTGATTTATTGCTAGGCCTGCTCTAGTAGCTTCTACCCCCTGCAGCTTGGCCTCAACTACTTGGCCCTTCATTCTTTCCAGATGTTTCGTCCTTTTTTAACTTTCCTCTTCCCTCCGCTGGCGGTGTTGCACACGGATTCGGATGCACCGTCCCTTGCATCTCCCAGAGCTTCCTCGTCCCTCAGCCTTTCAAAACGTCGACGAGCACAGATGTACCCTGGGGCGAGAGGTTCCCCAGCTGCCGGTGCCCATACGCATTTTGGAGCCGGTGGGCGGCATCACTCCATGGGTGCTGTGGCCCCAAGAGGGGACAGGTCCCAGCCAGCCCCGCAGGCAGGGAGCAGCCATCGTGGCTGTGCACGCGGTGCTACTGAGATTTCTTCTCAGAAAGAGCAGTCAGGCACTGGGACGGGCTGCCCAGGGAGGTGGGGGGGTCACCGTCCCCGGGGGTGTTCAGGGAGGGGAAGGGAAGGGATAAGAGCAGGGAGTGTTTACCTTTTCTTATGGGTTTCCTGTGAGCTGGGTAGGATCCACAGGCACAAGGCTGTGGATTTCCCCTAAGTCCACAGGCTGGCAGCAGCTGGGGCTCTCTCCCAAGCGGAGGAAGCGTCTGCCTGATCTGTGCTTTGACGCTGCTGAGAAAGGGAAGCTGGGGTGCTGGGGGCCCTGCCAGGCTGCAGGGAGAGGGTTGTTTTGTTGTGTTTTTTTTTGGACATAATGATCCCTTTCTGCATGCCAGGGCTCTTCAATCCGTTTTCACCAAAATCCACTTTCCATCGTGTTAAATGGCTCCGGATGACATGCTGTACGTGGTTTTATGGTGGATTAGGACGCTGCGCGCTGCAGGGATGTGGCACACGCTGCAATTCTGTTAACGTAACGGCGCCAAGAAGAGACCTGGGAAAATTCATTTTTCACCCATGTAAGCTAGTCGGCGTTTGTTGGCTTCTTTCTCTTCTTACATCAGTAAAGTTCTGGGGGGGCTGGCTCAAAGCCCTTTCTCTCCCTTCCCTTGCCTGTGCATAGCCACGATATTGTTACCACCTTTTCTACTATCACCTTGTATTACCACCCGGGCAGAAGAAGCTTCCCAGGCCAAGCCAACCCCATCATTGCTCCAGAAAGGCCAGGGAGCTCCCTCAAAGCAGGACAAGGGCCAGCACTCCCCCCAGCACTCCAGGCTAGGGCCACAGCTGTGTCCCAGCCACAGAGGTGCTCTGACCGTGCTGGTCACCAAAATGTCCTCCTGTCGGAGCGAGGCACGGGCATCTCTGCGAGATCGGCACTGACAGGTATTCATTTCCCACTTGTCCACGGTGAGCTGAGGAGGAGAGGACAGCCCTTTGTGTTCACAACACCAAGAGAAAGGCACACAATTCCTCGACAGTTACGGTGCTCTTTTCTCTCCTGAAAATCAGAGTAAATGAGTGTCAAGAGGACACTGATGTGCAATAGCTTCAGACAGCAATACTACTTGGACTCTGCACAGGATCCGATAAAAGATCATTTGCTTTTGTTGGTCTGGCTCATTAATAGTTCTGCGGTGCTTCTGTTCTACAATGCTTCTTTTTCCCTTGTTTGTGCAAAAATACCTGCTTCAGTCACTAATCATACCAGTACTTTATCACTAACAAATTAGAAAATGGGTGTAGAACAATGACAACCATCTCTTCTTCCAGAACATTTGTTTTGCTCTTTCATAGCTACTTAATTCTTTCAACATCTCAGAAGATACTAGGACCACCATTACAAAAAGGTGTTGGAAATACAGCGTCATGGCTTAGGCTGGGACAGAATTAATTTATTTTTTTTCATAGAGGCTCACACAATGCTGTATTTTGGATTTTTGATGAAAAATGCTAAAGTACTTTCAGCAGTGCATTCTATGAGCCGTCCCATATGCATAACTGTTTTCTCTTGGAGAAGCTGCAGGATTGCCCTCTCTGGTTAATTTCTCCATGTAGTTACTGCACGTTCAGCTGAAACACTTGTGCAGAAGTGGTTTGGGAAGCAGACACAAAACCAGTGGTGCTGACAGAAGTACCCTAATACTGACTGCCAGCCTCAGCTGCACTCAGGGACACTTTATTTCATGTACTCTTCATGTACTTACAGCCCCGGGGTCTTTCCCAAACTTGCCCCCAGAGGTACTACTTCTGTCAGGCCCACATCCCCAAAAGCACTTGGACGTCTAACTCTGGAGGATGTCGGTGGGAGCAGGTTCACAGATACCTTCTGAGCATCTTGGACAACATTGCAGTCCATGTCTTAATCCAACTCATGGAAAACAGAGCATCTTTAAGAGGCTTCCAACTTCAAAAGGGCAAGGCAGGTGAATAGTACTGTTCGAAAGAATACAGAATGAAAAAGGAGGTAATGAGATTTAACTGTCTCGGTGACCATTCACAAGTCTGAGGGGCACGTCATTTGGAAATGACGTGCGGGCCTTCTCCAGGCCTGCTGGCACTGGTTTATGCAAACCCCGCGCGCTGGTGCTGGAAAGAGGGTGCTGGGACTTCTGATGAAAGCTGCTGGCTTGTACACCTGGGGGCCCTAGAGCTGGAAAGGGAACAGAGGAGAGAAGGGAAGGGCACCCCCTGCCCATCCCCGTGGAGGTAAGACAGGCTCTCCTCCAGCGCCTCGTGCCGTATCTCCCATCAAGGGGAAAGCTTCCCCAGGGAGATGAGATCGGCTGGAGGAGAGGGAGCAGTGGGGGAGGCGTTAGCTATGGATGGAGAAGGAAGAGCCTCTGCCACGCACAGCTTGCTGGGCCTCCACTGACCTGACACCAGAAAGGGTTAATGCTGTCCTGCAACTGGTGGCACCAGGAAATGTTTTGCTGTTGTCACCTTGTGTCAGATCCCAGTGGTATCACCCCTGACTAGCACAGGAGGTGACAGAGGGGATGGAAGCTGAGCGCAGGTCGCTTTCATGCTTCAGCACAGCTCTTGAAAACAGCACAGTGCATTTGGCTAGGAGGGGAAATTCACACTTGCTGGCATTGCCTCCCCAGCAAGGTGATGTTAAGCCAGATGGGAAAATCTCTGCACAAATGAAAAGAAAAAAAAAGCAACGTGGGAGTCAGGGAAAGAACCAAGCTGTACGGTGAGACTGAATGACACTGGAAAATAAAAAGGCTGTTCCGAGAGCTGGGAGACAGACTGGGTGGCTACTGACTGGGTGACTGACTGGGTGACTGACCTGCTGGGTGACTGGGTGACTGACTGGGTGACTGACGGTGACTGTGACTGATTGACTGGGTGACCGACTGACCGACTGTGTGACTGACTGACTCATTGGGTAACTGAATGACTCACTGGGTGACTGAGCCGGCGAAGCTCGGCCCCTGCTCAGCCCCCGCGTGTTCCCAGGCACTGGCACTGCCCCGGTCGCTGAGGGGCGGGAGCAGCCGGAGCCTCCCCCCAACGGCCACTAACGGCCACTAACGGCCACTAACGACCGCGCGGCGCGCCCCGCCCCCTTCATGACTCCCGCCCCCGCCCCCTCCCCGCCCCTCCCCTCCGTCCCCGCCACGTGGGGGGCGTCCCCCCGCCCCCACGTGGCGCTGGCCACGCCCCCTCCGTCCTCCTCCCCCTCCTCCCGACCAATCACCGCGCAGTGGCGGCGCTCGGCGACCAATGGGCGGCGGCGGGGCGGGGCGAGGCGGCGATGGCGGCGGTTGCGGCGGTTGCGGCGGCGGCGAGGCGGGCGTTGAGGCGGCGGCTGTGAGTGAGGAGGGGCCGGGGCGGGGGGGGGGCCGGCGTGTGCCGCCGGTAACCGGGGGGCTGCGGGGCGGGCGGGCTCTGGTGTGACCCTGACTGACAGAGGGGAGGTTTAGGTTAGAGGTTAGGAGGGAATTCTGCACTGTGAGGGCGGTGAGGCCCTGGCACAGGCTGCCCAGAGAAGCTGTGGGTGCCCCATCCCTGGAGGTGTTCGAGGCCAGGCTGGATGGGGCTTTGGGCAGCCTGGTCTGGGGGGCGAATAGCTGCTGGAGCACGCAGGCTTTGGGCAGGTTGATACAAGGAGTTGCGCTGTCAATAGCCGGTCCCTGCACAGGTCAGTTTGCAGAATCATGCTCTGAGTGGCATAAGGTGAGGCCTCCATCACGCGTTTTTGCTGGAGATTGGCGTGGCTTTGATGCCAGGCTTTCCTCTTGCAGGTGTTACCCCCAGGCAGGGAACAACTTCTGCCACAGTGGTTGGTCGTTGCATCTGCGCTGATTTCGGTGGGGTTTTCAACAGCACTTCCAGTGGGAAAGCCGATTTTCAGTACTTGCATTAGGCAGCCATTCACGTGTTAGTTCAGCTTAATATTAAAAGTTCCAAATCCTTGTAATTCTTTGCTGAGACCATAATACTGTAAGTGTTTTATAGCTGACTAACAAAAGAGTATGTAGTCTAATACCTGTAGCGTAGATGTCACTGTGAACACGCACTGTTGATGCTGGTGTTCTTGGGGAGCTCAGGGGGAGTTGGGCTGGTCTGTGCCATGCCTGAGCACCTAAAATCACAGTCAAGTTTTCTTGCCCACAGTGACGCTGTCCCGCAGGGCACCCAGGGTCATTTTCCAGCCTCCCGCCTTCAGCTTATTTTTAGAGCCTGCTTCTGGAGGAGATGCACACATGCAAATGCCTTTCCTCCCCCCTCCGCCGTGCTGGTGCAGGATCATAAATGCCAAGCCTTGCTCGCTATTCCTGGTTGCGTGGAATTGTATTTACTTTATGGGGAGATGAGGAGTCCACAGTGCATGTAGACAAGGCGGGCACGTGCATCAAGCACGTGTTGGTTGGATTTAATTAGCAGCTCCCTGCTCGTTGGCAGGTGCCACCAGGTCCAGACCCTGCTTCACTTGGTGCCACGCCATCGGGCTCAGGCCCTTGCTACGGCAGGTACCACCAGCGTGGGGTGGCTGCCTTTCCAGCTGCCACCTCCCTCCCTTCCCGAGGATGTTACCGTCCCTGCGAAGTCACCGCCACAAGTTGCCTGAGGGTGCAGTCGGAGTGTTTGTGCTGCTAGCAGGGAGATGAAACCATGGTACCCAGAGCTGGTGTGATCTGGCTGTGCTCACCCCTGTGACGTTTCAGAGCCTTTTGGCCTTCCCTGCCTTGGAAAGATCCTTTTCTTCTTGGGGAAAACTTCAAAAAACCCTCCTTCCAGCTGTTTTGGAGTAACAAACGCAGCTGTTCTCGTTTTCATAAAGACATTGAATGTGCTTCTACAGACAGTGTTGCAGTAAAGCATCGAATATGAAAGCTTTCTTCACCACAGACCTGTGTGAAGGGTTCTCTCTGTGCTTGATACTTGCGATGTGGAAGAAGAACACGGTGCATGTAAGCATGATCACCTGGCTGCCCCTCAGCTGCCTGACTGCATCCTTCACCCGTGTACGAGAGGTGTTTTTACGTGTATTTCTTTACATGGCGTGTTTGAGGCAGAAGTATATCCATGTGCCTCTGCCAGGTCAAGTGAAAGCGGCATCGCTGAGCTTACATCTTGGTGGAGTGCCACAGAGCGTGGAGTATACCGCATGGACACAGCGTGTCGTACGAAGGTGCAGGCATGAGCACGACTGTTACGAACACAGAAGCCTCAGGAGTGCCGCTGGCGGAGCGCTGCTTCAGTCGTTGTGTCACTAAAGTGGGTGTAATGGATTTCTGTGGTGTGGTGAGACTTACCGAACGTCTGCACGGAGATAATGCAGCATTAGTAATAAGCCCACGTCACTTCTTGTTCTGGGATTGTACGTTGGTCACCTACAGTGTCTACCCTCGGAATAAAAAGTATTTACAGCATTGGGAGTTTCTTCTCACCTGCCCTCCCAGGAGCCCACTGCTGCTTCATGCTGGGTTTCGCAAGACAAGTTTGTGACTACTTGGCAAATTAGTAGTGATGATGCTTTTCATGGATTGGACACTGGAGGGTGCTAATGCAATGGGAGCTGAAATTGTTCTAGCAAATTAAAGGGTTCCCCTTTGTTACTTGTGAAATAATTTTATTCTTTGTTGCAACATTTAAATGGAAAGACATGAATCACGGTCCTTACAGGCAGCTGATCGCACTGTGCGTGTGTAGAGCTATAACCAAGAATATCAATAAAGTGTTAAGTCTGTGAGGGATTTCTTTCCTGAACCTTTATCAAAAAAAAAAATCACTTCATGTTCTACACGTTTTTAAGTGTGTCTTTCAAGATAACGGCCTTGAGGTGAATTTTATTTGAAAGCATGACTTTCTAGTGATAAAAACACTTTGTCAGGCAGAGTTGTTGAGAAACATCCACAGCATCTGCTTTACTACAAGGTCACTTTGGTTCACCTAAAGCAGCGTTGTCTTGTTGCTGCCCAGGCAGAACCTGATGGTGGCTCACATCGGGGAGGGGAGGGACGCCTCTCACACCACTAATCGAGTCCCTGGTGTTGGGATCCTCTGCCTGGGGATGCACCCAATGGAGCTCTCTAATATCAAGGCTTAGGGTGGCTATACATGGTATATATGTCGCACCTAGAGGTGTCTGTGCTGCTCTGACTTTATGCTGAGCCAGTCTCTGCTCTCCTCTACAGCTGGCAGGAAGACATGGGGCTGACATAAATGCCCCAGTGCACACCTTGGCAATTCCTTATTCAGTATTAAGGGCTGTGAAACTACTGCCTGAGCCAGTTCTCGTCCTGGCAGCAGCAGAGGTATGATTCTAGCTAATTAATGCTAATGAGAAGCAGGGTGCAGAGCCAAGCGTATCCAGCTAATCACCGCTGGCACCCCAACTAGGCCGTGTAAAGCTAGCGCGGTCCTCAGAGGTCCTGCCTGGCCCTCTACCTGCCTTTGGGGATGTGTTAGCGAGACAGAAGCCATCAGTCATAAAGTGTCTGAGCAAACCAGAATTAGTTACAGGTACACTTTTTTTGTCTCTCTCATTAGGCGTGAGCAGCAAATGAGGTACTCCTCTGTCTTGTTCTCCTTTCCAAGCGAGTTGTGCTGTCCCCTCCTGGAGAATGTCACCTGGCTGTAACATGCTGGTCAGTTTGTTCTCTCCCAGCTGTTGCCGTCTGCTTGCAAACAGGCAGGTTTCATTTTTCTTTTAAAAACACACATTGCTTCTCTCTGAATTCCCCCTTGAACAGAAGTGCAGCTGAGCACGGAGAAAGACCCTGTTTATAAGGGACCTGGGATCTGTCCTGTCCTGGCACCGTTCACAATGCACTTGTCCACCTCACACAGATACACAGCCGGCATCACAGAAAAGTTTCTTGGCTGCTTATTGGAAGCAGCAGAAATGTAGCCAGCTGAAAGTTCACGCTTCCTTTGCAAAGAGCTCTGGTAGCTTCCCAGAGTAGGGTCGTGAGGGGACGCAAGAAGAAAAGCTCTTAAAATTGTTGTAATAGCTAGCGTTACTGAAGACAGTATGCTTGAAGGGAAATAAGTTAGTCTAAGCATGCATAAAGGGTCTGGTTCACAGCATACTCATCTTGCTTACCAGCTTTTAGAAGAAGACAGTTTCTTCCCTCACATCTCCGTCCTTAGGAGCAGGGCCGAGCTAGGTTACACCGCTTGGCATAACGTCAGGAAACGACGCGCTAGTTGTGGTGCCAAAGGGGTTTGCAGTTGTGCACTTCATGTAGGCTGCGTCCTGATTTATCCCGAGAGACCTCTGGCTAGGAGGGGGGGGGCTAACAGGCCTTTGGCCATACACACCCGATCGCCCCTCACTTCTCCCTGTGCCCTTGAACTCTCCCGGTGCCATTGGTGTAAATAGGATTCACCTGTCCCCCTGAAACGGGCACCCTGCCTTGCCTTCTCCGTTTCGCGGGCCCGGGTTGACCTGCTGTCGTGGGCTGAGCAGCCAAACCTGCTTTCTTCTCTGCCATTTTAATTAAAAATGGTTGGCATGAGGGGCTCTGCAGCGATGAAAGGGAAATGATGAAACTTTGAAGAATTTGGAGCATAAAGCTGATCTCTAAATTTTAATGTACTCGCTGCATTTAAACAGTTAATAGATACATTTTATTATTGAGCTTTCAGGTGACCTAATTTCCCTTAGTACTGTACATTTAGCTTTATACATCTGCACCTAATTTGTAAAAAAGGACTTAATGAGAAACTTCAAACAGTTTAAATGTCAATTACAAAGAAAGCGAGGTTTTAAAGTTCCAGTAATCTGTCCATATTGGTCATCGAAACATGATCCCAGGTGGATGTTAATTCAAGACAGATGGCATTCCAAAGGCACAATTACAAAGAGCTTATATATTTTCAACACTAACAAGCTGTCACGCTATGTTGTAGCTACACTTCCAATACTGTATAACTACAATTACTGCTTTATCTGCTGCGGGCTTGGTAATAAAGGGGTTTCATTCCCCGCTCTTGAAATTGTCAACGGGATTTTGGGGGTGAACTGGAGAGCAGGGTTGGGTAGTGTGAATATCTTCCGTTTGCTCACTCTGTTGGGTGGGGGTGGTTTTTCTGTGTTTGTTGTTGTTGTTTTTTAAGTTGGTGAATGCTATTTAGAGAAGGAGGGGAAATACTGAATATATGCATAACAAGATTAGCTCATCACAGAAAGCTTTCTATTTCCTGGCGATGATAATTAACTTTCGTCTTATCAGCTGCTAGGAAATAGCTATGCTGATGTGTTCAAACCCACGACGTCCTGGATGTTTTCACTTAAAAAGTCATCGGAAAGCCTTTGGAGTAGTGCATGTGTTACTCGGAAGGCTGAAGTCAAAGGGATTGATTGTGACTTTACTTGCAGTGGTGTCAATAGGGAGCAGTTCCTCCGCAGCCGGGCAGGAATGGTACACCCAGGGCGAAATCAGGTTTGAATTATTTGTAGGTTCCTGAAAGGGTGGCTAGGCCCATGGGCAGCGAGAGAGGGGCTGAACAAAGCCAGCTAAACACGGCACTTCCACTAGGCCGAAGCACCAACATGTGGTGGATGGCACCATTTGGTGGGGAATGCCCGTGTTGGATTTGTATTTCCTACTGTAGGTGGACAGGGGTCTGCATACTGAACAAAGAAACGTAATTGGGTATAATTTCCACTGACTTTTTGTTTCTTGAAACCAGGTCACGAAAAAGCAAGGCTTGCACTGGTATGACTAGATAGTGTTTTAATAGGCTTTAAAAATACTAACACTGTTAGGAGCAAGATTAATAGCGCTCTCCAGGAAGGTCTTTAAGCTCCCATGGGCACGTCTATTCTCTGAAGAGGTACTGAGAGTGAAGAGCTTATGTTTCTGCTAATTTGTCTACTTTTCGCTGGAAAGTGGAGAGGGAGGCAGAAAGGCTAAGATCCTTCATCCTTGGAATGCTGGAATTAAATGGTGAGGTTTTGCTATTTAATTTTTGCTTTTAATTAAAGAGTGTTGCGGATGCATTTTTTGAAAAGCATCTTACCCTGCTTCTTTTTTGGAGGAGATGCAAGAGCTGTTTGAAAGATGCAGCTCGCCAACAAGCGAATTGGACTCCTGAGCCACGCTTGAAACAAAATGCCAATTTTACCTACAGTTTTACTAGGTTTCCTGGTTTATGCAGTGGCATTTGAATGGCCTCTAGTAATTGTTTTTAGCAGGAAAAAAAAATCAAACAAAAACGAAAAACACAACCCAAAACTCATTAGCACTGAATTTGGCATACCATGAATCGTTAAATCTTTATATAAATGCAGAAGTAATTTGTAGCAAACAAAGTCCTTTATTTTTTTGGAAAGGCTTTCTTTTGAATTTTCAGTCTGACTGCTGAGGTCCAGCGTGTTTTCCAAACTTCGGGTGTTAATTCGAGAACAGGGAAGGAACCAATTCAAGTTTTAATTAAATATTATTACAATTCTTGAGTGTCAGATACACTAAATGGCAACGAGTGAATAAAGCTATGTGGAAAACAAAAGATCGTAAGTAAATACTTAAATAGTTTTTTGGAGAAGCAGAATAATTTTTACATCCATGTCTTTAACCTAGATTTGATGCTAGCGTGTGTTGCTCTCACGTGTCTTCCCCTCATATTCTCTTGTATTTTTGGGGGTAACAGACTTCAGGCTTTTTATTTAGATCACGCTACGCTTTGAGAGTTCACTGATTGCTAAAGCCTGAGTGGGGAGCTTTTCTGCACCTGGAAAATTAGGGGAGCAAAAGCAAGAGACACGTCCGCATCCTTTCCCTGGTGGTTCTTCACCTGTGAATTTGAACTGCAGGGGTAATAAAAGTTTTGTGGACCTCATTTTATGTGAGATCATTAAGCGACAGGAGAATTCAGGACTAGCTGCCCTTCATAATTCAGGACACTGAAAGGTGCCATTTATAAGCTCAAAGCGCCTGCAGGAAGGCAAAACAGGCTTGTAAAACTTATACTCCACGCTCTGAAAGGTAACCCGTTAGTACTGCTGGCTGTAGTGTCAAAATTGCAAAGGTGGTTGGTATTGGTTTTAAGAAATTGAAAAGCACCTGCCTCTAAGAGTTAATACAGTAGCCTGAATTTTTGTACTTCTTGGGTTTGTATGTCTTTTGCCCCAAAATATAATGGGGAACGATTGTAGTAAAAACCCCATCAGTTGTTGTGCCTGGCTCTTGGCTTTCTGGCCTTCCCACTATAGCCAGCCATTTGCTGAGCTGCTAATTTGGCCATAAAATATGTTTCCCTTGACTTCTCAATAATATTTTGCAACTTTGTAGGGCGGTGAACTTTGCCCATGCTGTGGGCCAGGCACTTTGTAGGAAGAGCTCTCACCTCGTTACCGTCTGAGGAACAGCAGCGGCAGCATGCCCAACACTTGGAATGAAAGGAGGTCTTCACCAAAGTGGTTGATAACGCCAGCACATCAAATCTGCACGAAATGAATCCCTACAGTGCCCAACAGGCAATGAATGCATTCTGCAGGATGAAGAACACGCCTCAGTCTTATGGATCTAGAAACCCTGAAAGGCGCTCGCACGGCAGCCCAAGGAAACGGAAGCCTAGTCTTGGTCCTCCCAACAGGCACTGTTTCCCCTTCTTGCTCCCCTGGTATGCTTCAAGTGTGTGTGACAAAAACAGAGCAATTAATGCCTGGGGATGTCAGCTGTGGTGGCGGAGGACTTTGGTTGTTTCGTTCTGTTGTTCGCTCAGTTAGGGTCAAGGCTGAAAACTTCCCAAGTGTATGCTATGGAACTAGCCATCCATATCTATAACCCTAAATTGCTGGGGCTGAACTCTTCTCCTTCAGGCAATGCAAGCTGAACTACTCACAGCCTCATTAAAGTTCCTTGACTGCAATTATGTGGGTGCCAATTTGCACAATCAGAACCTAAATTTCAATGAAGACAAGAGCTGACTGCGCGTCACGTCTGCCGGCAGCACCTTTGTTTTGCTAATCGGCACAAATTCAGCATCTACGTGTTCACGTGCGTTATTTTCAGCAGCAAGGGGCGATATGGCATAGGGTCCAAGCTGCCACCCCTCTGTACCAAGTTTATAGGATCCAGAGAAGCAGCCGATATTTGGAGGTGTGTTTGTATTATTCTGTTTTCTTACGCTGCTTTTGTTGCCTCGATTGACGTGCTCAGGGCCCCAGATACTGTGCGGAGTTTAGTATGACCCCGGGGCCCTTGCAAAGTTGATTGCAGGACTCAAGCCTTTATATCCACTATTAAAAGGCAGTTACATGACTGTTAATGTTAGAGCCAGGTGCTTTGTTGGCTGTGGACATGCTGTTACTTGACTAAATTTAGTTGTTGTTTTTTTCTTTGTCATCAAAATATGATAAACCTATTTAGGATCGGACCTTACTCTTCACAAAGGGACTGGCTGCCTTCAGTGGACTGCTTTGATTCCTGCAGGAGGACTCGAGTCAGGGTTTTCCAGCTGTCTGTAAGGATGTGCCTGTAACAGCACTCCTGCAACGCTGTTACTTCTGTATTTTCTTTGAGAAAAATATATTTCTAGGTGGTGTTTCGACAGTGGTATTATTTTTGTGGTATTTTTAATTTAAGCTCTCTGGTCCGTAGCGTATTTCTAGTTTTTGTGAGTTCTTTTATTCAGGCTTTACATACAAGTACTTTGTGGGTTTATTGTATTAAGCATCAGCTTATTTGTTGTTGAATCTATAACTTACTGAAGCACTCTGAGGCACTTTGGGTTGAGCCAATACAAAATGCTGGCTTCAGCTACTGGAAGTATAAAATCTGTTTTCTTACCGATTCTTTGAGTTGATAGATGTGAAACACATTTAACAGTTTTTTTTTTTTTTTTTTTTTTTTCTTTCCTGTTAAACTAAGCTACCGAGGAAATCTTCCTACCGCTACATGCTGCAATATGTCAGAAACACCGTTATGCTACAGTTGCATCATTATCTAAAGGAAAAATTGAGTGTGGGTTTGAAGTCGACAAGTGATGAAAGTAGCCCTGAGGTTGTCAATTAGAAAGCCAAGGCCTGGAATTGATAAGTTAATGGCCAGTTCCCTTCTCACCCCCTCACTTTGCTGCCTGCTCCCTCCTCACCCCGCAGCAGCTTTATTGCTCAGAACATAAAGGAAAGGCTCGTGTTGGTTTGTGTCCCGAGATTTATCTCACTAATATGATGCACTTACATTCTCGTCTGGTCGCAGTGTTCTTAGGTATAGACAGGTCGTTAAACACGGAGAAATGAAATGTAGCAGACAAAAAAATCATTCCCACAATGGTGCCCCCTATTTGTCTTTTGTTAGTTTTCTTCTGTTTAAAAGTTGAACTGTTGAGACTGTGTTTTCAGCCTATCCTCCTGGAATACACACAGCATGTTCAGAAGTACTGTGTAATTCAGCTTCTATCATCTACCAGGACGCTGCATCTAGTTTAGCCTGGTCAGTGTAATTCTGTGTTTCCCTCCAGAGCTGGTCCTTTCCTAGGAGTTCAATTTTGTCTTTACAAGAGACTTCTGCAGTTATTTATTTTAATTTTTCTGAAAGTTAATGGTGTTGGATCAGTAAACCTCATCTTCAGGGGGATAATCATCTCTTCCAGGAATCTTCTTCCCTTAAGCTCTTTCACCCACTTCTATATTCATCATCCCATCAGGGCTGTTGTGCAGGTGCATTCACATGCCATTTGGAAGCTGGTCAGCCAAATTTTGGTGATGCCAGTCACCGCTCTGCCAAGGTCAGACTGATGGCAAAAATCTCCAACCATCTCTTTCTCTGTGTTGCAGCAGCATGCTGGTCTCTGCTCTTGCTTTTTCCCCCCCTCTTTGGTTTTTGCTGTTGGTTAACTGCATTTTCTCACCCGTGGTACTCGTTTAATCTGAGCACCCCTCTCATACTACGTGTTTGTTTACTTTTGTCATGCCTTAAGTACATCAGCATGTTTCAGCATCAAAGAGAACTTGCCTTTTCTGTTGTCAGCTCACCAGTTTACACCAATTATTTTCGTAACTTCTGTAGCACATCAAGTTCTGCTTGGGAGCACAGGGGTACTAAACAGTGCCCGTCACAAGGTGAAGGCTGTGGCTCTCCTCTGAAAGGTTACCACTGGAATTGGTCTTCTTCCCCCATCTCCATAATGACAGAGGAAGAATCTCATTTTCAGAGGAAAAGTGTCTTCCCGGCAAGGCTGAGTCCACATAAACTCTTCAGCTCTCTAGAAGTTTGGTTGCAATGGATCACATCTGTCTGAAAGTACAAAACCCTATGCAGAGCTTTTGACACTGTAGAGCTTTCTGGGGCTAAAAATTAAAGGCATTCCTTTCCACCCACATCCTTTACCTCTTCTGACAAGTACACAGGAGCACGCGTAGTGCTTCTTCCTTCCCATCTGAACATTCTCAAGCCTGGAGCTCCTGCCCTGCTTCATGATAACCCATATTCACAGGACTGCTGGAAAGAAATGAAAATTATATATCAAAACATGGTGTGGAAATTCCTAATTTCTTCGTTTTGATATGGAATCTTACAATAGAGAAAAGCTTGTCCAGATTTAGTGATTTAAAACATTTGGAATGGATAAAAAAGCCTGTTCCATATACTACAAATCAAAAAGAAAGGAAAAAACAGTGCTTGCACAAAGGCATGCTAGGAGTGGGGAAGGTGACTTGGCATTTCCAGATTTTGAATTCCAAAACAAAATTGAAGTTACTGTTTTATTTACACAGGCAAGAAAGACTCCCTTTGAGTATATCTGAAATGATACAGAGTTCATTTAAGTCAATTTGTCTTTAAGGTCAGTATTGTGTCTAACATGCATGCTATTAGCAGGTGATTGTCCTGCTGGAGCTCAGCACTCATATTCCTGAACAAGATTAACCAGAAAATGAATATGCTACCAAAGGGCTGCATCTAAACTCTGGATACTTGAGTTGTTTGAAGTACTGAGGTGGCTTTTGAGATCCGTTGTCTCTTGAGCAAGTACCAAGAGAATATTTTCTTCAGGATACTCAATTAGCTCAATTAAATGATTAATTCATTCAAACTTGACCAATTGGGAGTTGAAAGAAGCGGAAAAGCTTGTTCTTCTCTACCAATCTGTGAATAAAAGGTAATTATGAGAGGATTAGATTTTGTAATACTACAGTATTGAAGGATGTTATGACCAATTTCTAGATTGGTGGTAATTCCAGCTAATGCTGAGTTATTTTAATAGCTCAGTTGAAAAAACAAACCACAATTTATACTTTTCCTCATTAAGGCTAACCTGTTTACAGCAGTGCAATGCAAGTGATAAACCATGTCTCTACATTTTAAGTTGCATTCCAGTTTACATTCAAATGCGTATCATACGTGAGCACAAAGGGATCAGCTTGTAAACAGGAATTGTGCCATCCATGATTTTCTAACAAACAAAAAAAATCTGAAAAAATGTATAATGAGGTATCGAAAAGCTTAAATAGATATCAGTAGAGCTACTCTGTCCTTCTGGCTAGCAATAAGAAGTGCCAAATTTAGTGTAAAAGCTATATTTAGTTACAAAGCAACATACTTTGGTGGTTACAAACTGAGAATTAACCTTTCTTCAAGAAAATAACTAAAATGTATAAATGGGAAAACAAGATTCAAATTAATTATTTAACTCAAGGTTTCCTGCCTGGTAGTTTAACTCGTCATTTTGAAATAAGTGGCTTAGAAGACTTGATCCTGCTGCAAATCATCGATAACTGAGGTACCCATGACTGAAAATGAACATAAGTGCACGTTTGACATAAGGATCTGGACATTCAGCCAAAGAAGTGGACTCAGGGAAGTGGAGAAAATAATGTTTTCAGTCCTGGCCTGGTACCACCACGCATCCTCCCGCCCCCCGGTCTTAGCTGGCAGTGCTCCTGTGGAGGTCGGTTCTTCCCTTCCCATCGAGGCGCTCCCACAGCATGTTGCTTTCTGCTGCTGACTAGCCAGGATTAAGGACCGGGGCAGTGGGGACGAGTTTGGCCCAGTGCCGCCAGCCCAAGAAGTAGCTGTGTGAGTGCTCCGGTGCCATGCAGTTGAGATGCTCTCTGCCCTCCAGGCCATGCGGGGTAGCTTTGGTGAGTCTCAGCTTCTAACAAACAGCTCCTTCATCTTCAGCAGATGTCAATAAGCCAGCTTTGTACCTGAGAAAACAGACTGAATATACAGCTGGAAATCTTGCTGGACGTGACGTTTCCCCATTCCCCCTCTTACCCCACAATCTTTCTCCAAGACAACCCTGTGTCTTCCTGTATGTCCTCAGCCTCCTCGCGGTCACTCCTCCCCTGCTGGGGTGTGCAGCAGAGGGCTTTCCTAGCGGGGAGCCTCTGCCCACTGCTGCAGGCAAAGCAATGTTGGGGCAAAGGGCACATAAGAAGGAAGAAGCCCAGTGACAGGCACTTGCCTCAATACCACAATCAATACGAAAATGCTCTGGGTGCAGCCTGGCCTCCATTCCCTTTGGCGGTCATCTGCCTCCCTTGTCTTTCACTGTGAGAGCAGAGAGACTTTCGGTGTTGACTGAACAATAACAGGCAGTGCAAACAGGGCTGCTGTGTAGGCTGTGTGGTACCTGCCCCATCCGTCTGCTGGATTCCAGACTTTTGGGGGTGCTACCTGTTTAGAGTCCTTCTCAAGTAAAACACGGGTTTTGCCATCTCTCCCCTGCGTGCATCCTCTGTGAAAGATAAGCACTGTGTATAGGTTTTTCCAGACCAATTGTCTGGACAACTTGGACCGTTTTTTGTGATGTTCCTAAAACTGGCAGACTAAGAACTTTTTTTTTTTTTTTTTTTTTTTTTTTTTTTTTAACGCCTGCATACACTGCAAGGAATATTTTAAAATAAAGATTTTTTAAAAAAAATCTTTAAGCGAGTTTAATGCTTGTATAAGGTGCCAGATTTTAATTACAGTTGGCATTTATAAGTGTGGTGCTGGCAATGGCAACCATATTGCTGAAAAAAGGCATAAATTTTGACACTGGCAATATGGGAACCCAGCGTAAGAGACTGTAAACCCAGTTGCATTCTGTTTTAATATGCTGGTTTAAGGGAAGAACTTCTAATGGTTAATGTTTAAGTAGACCGTTTAGGGTTAGATATAAAGTTGTTCTAATTTCAAACTATTTTGCAATTTAGGTCCTATCAAAGATCAGCTTCGGCAATAAGTTTCTATTAAACAGCCTCTAAATAAGCATGCTTAAAGTAGGGAAAATAAGATGCTTCATTACAAGAAATGAGGTTGGCATCTACCAGGTTTTCCATTAAGTTCCAGGTCACAGACAAATAAAGGAAGTATGTTAGGAAAAAAAACCTTTTTAAAAATAATTAGGGAGATGTCTGTTTTGTTCACCAGATGGAAAATCAGTAGTTGTGGGTGGTCTGTGCTGGATGGGGCATCTCACAATTGGCAGAACTATGCCTTTAACTTTTAAAGTCCTGGGACAAAATGTGAAAGTAATTGACTGTTCAGAATGCGCTCTCTCTGGATACCTATCATTGCTTTTAAAACCAGGATTTGGTGAGTTTCTGACTTTTTTTTATAAGAATGCTCAAGCTGTTGTGTCTAGTATTAGGCCAACGGGGTATATTTTTGGTAGCTGTTTATTGGGGCTGTTGTCTTTTGTGATTACGCCTGCGTGCGCCTGTGCTTGCATGCGCACAACTGAAATGCCACAGCTTTGCAATTCTCCATTAGCAGGCTGTGCACATGTTTTTCATAATATTGTCAGCATTTGCCACGTCCAGAGTGTACCTAAACTGTTGGCTAACATCATTTGTTTCTTTTCTGTATTCCAGTCCTTTTTAAGATTCAAATCGGAAATGTCTATCTATTTCCTAACATAAAGAAAAAAGTTGCAGCCTTGTTTTCGCAAGCAAGAAGAAAATTCCTATTTTAAAATAATTCGGGGTGCTGCACAAGTATTGTAAACCAGTAATACTATTTTTTTAAAGAAGAAATCAAATGTGCATGTGTGAAAAATGTGTATACATATGCGTGTTAAATATGGTCCTTTAAGAAGGTATTAGGATTTTCTTGGTGAAGTTTGCAACTTTGCTCACCGTTTCAGTACTGATGCTTTCTAATTTGCAGATTCAGTTTAGAAAATAGTATAAATAGTATAATAGAAAATAGTATAATAGTATATATAAAATGTGGAAAAAAGGGTTAGGAAATCTTTGTATTCGTGTTAAGAAAAAGATTTTATTATCTGTACTGCGATAAGAATGCGTGCTGTTCAGTGGTGACCTCTAAAAGAATGAGACAGAGCTCATTTATGGCATAGGAGGCAATTGCTTTATATTTCCCTTACTTTAAAGACAATTTTTTTTGCAGTTATCCCTCTGAATGGTCACAGAAAATTGAATGTATGCTATATGTATATTGTAGCTTGTGTTAAACCGATCCCCACGCTTACTATGGACAAGCATTCTCGAAGATAAGTGAGGCACTCAACTTAGTAGCTTCTTTGTAAAATCCCTTTTGCTATGCATGACATGTACTCTGTGTTTTTTTTCCTTGCAGTAAATTATAAAGCTTTTTTCTTTCCATGAATCTCCTTCCAAGAAAACACATACAGCCTAATAACACTCGCCTTGAGAACGGTGCATTGCCTCCGCTACAAAGCCGTGTTTTCATTGAAGAGATAATTATAATATGGTTTAATGTTCTTGTCAACCCTGAAACACTGTCCCTAAAGAGTGCTATTCTGGAGGATGTCTTTTTGAAGAGAACTGAATGTAGCTAGGAAAACATGCATATAGCCACACGCTTTTCTGGTAGACCAAGACAGATTTTTAATACAGGATGTGCTCTCTGAAAAGAATTATACGTTTTCTAAGGTGATAATTGAAAGCTCCTCCTTCCTCCAGATTTTGCTGTTGAATATAGGGAAAATTTGCTTGGATTTATTTATTT
>NC_048893.1:149149565-149272301 GCF_011077185.1 Oxyura jamaicensis | reverse complement strand
CCATTATATTTATAGACTTTAAATCTATACAAGGACATAAACTCATAACAACAATTAAAATGCTTTTAATGTGCTTCGGAGGCACAGACTTCAAATGAGTAAAAAGCCGAACTGGAACACAAATGGTTCTTCCCAGGCAACAAACAGGCTTGGCTGTTGATATGCTGTAATTTTCTGCTTTACTTAGTAAAAACAGCAATTACTTATTTGTTCCACGCCCCCCCCAGCACAGATGCTACTCAGTCTGTCCATTTTCTGAGCGCAGAGCAGGCTGTGTGTGCGCGCGCGCGCGTGTGCATGTGTTGCAAAGCAACCTAAGTCAAGTTTTCCCCTTGCACGCCGTACTCTTAACAGCATTTTATTTGACACTCCTGCCAGTTTGCCACCAGCTCCAGACAATGGCGTGCCGGCGCTGACTGTGCCTGTGAAAGTCGTGCTTCGCGGTCTCGGCGGCCGGCTGCAAGCGCTTGCTTCCAGGTGCAGGTTTGTAAAGCATGGAGCCGAGCTTACAAATGGGCGCAAGTGCAGAGAAAAGCTGGACGGTCACACCAGTTAAGGCTGCAGGCTGGTTGAACAAATCTCGAACATGGTTTTCGCTGTCTTGGCTTTTGTGACCGTCTGGTGGTCGTGAACTGTGGCTGGTGCTACCAGGAGCTGCGTATGCTGAAGCAAAAAACCTTGGAGGGAAACCGTGGGCTGGCTGAAGGCAATGCAGAATTCCCATTGCCTTCAGCAGCCCCGGGTTTTTCCCCCTTTGGTTTCAAAGCCCAGTTATGGCCACTAAGTTTGCGGCCACACTGCAAAAACCTACTTCTAACAACACCACCAAAATAAAAATCCCCTGAAAAGACATGGACGGCAGCACTGCGCATGCAGCCAGCGTGCGCCTGTCAGCGTACACAAGGCAACGCGTGCTCCAGCCCGGCTTCTGAATCTCGTGTTTGTGGTCTCGAATTTAATACCTAATTATTTTTAAGGGCTAATCTTAAACGAGGAATATGAGCTAATTAATTGAAAGTAGGCATTTTATTAAGTACGCAATTAGTGTAATTCTGTAGAGGTAGTTTAACAGGAGCACAATGGATGGAAAAAGTGTATCATTTGAATCTGCATCCCAGCCGTCTCATCATTAGCAATCCATGTGCTTGCTCTGAAGTCAATGGGATTTTTATTTTTCTCCGAGGAGGAGGAAGAACCACAAAACAGGACCTTAAATTAGTACAGTAAACAATCTCTCTAGAGAAACTTTTCACTGTGAAAACCTCCCCACCAGGCAAATGTTGTCGTCTGTTGTGGATGTGTTGTTTGTTGTCCGAGTGTGGATGTTGCTGCACAGTTTTAAAATAGCCTCAAGATTTTTCCCCTTGGGTTTATTTATTCAAGCTAGAAAGCTACCCTTCAAAGAATAAGTGCATGTTTCAGGCAGATCCAACATTTTATAGTCATGCCAAGTATCTTGTGGTTCCCCCACCATTTGCTTTTGTTTTGTAGTGGAAGGAAGAAGTAGACACTAAAAATATAAAATCTCCATTAATGAAATTAGATCCTCAGTGGCTGAGAAATGAAAAAGTTTCCTGTTGTGCCTTCTTTTCATATCTTTGACTTTGTTTCTACAAACTTTATTTTTAGAGTTTGTTTTCTTGTATCAAAACAAGTTGTGATCTACCCTAGTCCTTTTTTAAGCAACTCAGCACCTAACATTTTGATGGATTTTTTTATTTTTTCCCCTAAACTGTCTCTTTTATTTTTTGAACAAATAGCTTCTCATGATATTAAATTTTGGATGAAAAGTATACAGCACTTTGCAAGTAGTTGAATATAGATTACTTTTGTAGCTGTACTTCTTTTTTTTTTTTTTTTCTATATATTTGATTTATTTAAAAATCCTTTTTTATTTTAACTACAAAGGTGTCACATATTAACCTTTGGCCACTTTGGACGCTGCTACAGTCACCAAAAAGGCTTGGTGATGCCTGTCTGTGCTGACAGGCAGGTAGCTTTGCTGCTGGGTCTCCTCATGAGTTGCCCTCTCTGAGAAAGGCTGCTGGAGGGATGCTGCCAGGCGGCCCCTTTCGTGCCGTCCTCCCATGCTCGCCAAGGCAAACGTTCCTGCCCTGCTCTTAACACATCCTTGATACTCCACTTTCCTTCTCCGTGAAATTTTTCAAATGAGGAATTGTTAAGCTCTGGATACTCTGGGTGTTTGTTGAAAACCTAGTTTAACACCTTGTGTTTCCGAAGACACTGGATTTCCAGCTTTCTCATCCAAACATTGTGATGGAGAGAACAATTGAGCTGAAGGCTGTATTGTCGTGTGTTGATGATCACATCTTGTTTAAGTGGGTAAATACACTCTTTGACCCCTCTTCCTCTGAAATTTTCCCATTAGTTGCATATTATTGCATATTATTAATGCAGTTCCACTAGTATTTTCTTGCCCTTTAAAGAACTGGAGCAAAATTTTTCTCCAATTCCCTTTTATTTATTTGTTTTGATTATTAACTTTGTTTTCTTTTATGGTAACGACATTCATTCAGCCTATAGATCTCCATACACGCTGCATTCTTATGATTCTTTTCTCATAATGGGAGACTGCAAAGACACGCAGCTGCTCACGGCAGCCTTACTAAGGCCAAAATGCTCAGGTTAGGAAATGTCAGAATTACGATAGCTGATGCAATCCAAGTTCAGCCCCCTTACACGTTCACATGAGAGCATCGTCTTTAATTTCAGGATCATACACAGTTTTTTTCACAGGACCCCTGCCTCAGTTACTGAACAGGATGGACGATGCTGAGTTAATGAGCAGTTATTCAATATTTTGTTTTCTCCTAATTTTTCAGTGTGTAGCCCTAGGCCTTATTTACTGCACACTATTGAAACCCTGCTGTGAAGACAGAATTGTTAATTTCCTCATGAGCTTTTCTATGGCACTTATTGCTATAAATATCTGAATGCTTAACAAACATTAATTAATTTATCTTCAGAAAGCCCTCACGATGAAAAGGGCTGGTATTGCTGCTGTTTTACGAACTGGGAGCTGAGGCATAGCGAGCTGAGGATCACGAATGTCCCATAGATGCGGGTGCTCAGTTGTCAGCTTACGGTTAAAGAAGTAGAGATCTGTGCTTCGGCACTCAGCTATGAGGCCATCAGAGCAGAAAAACAAGGCTAGGTTAGATAAATAGGCTTCCTCTGCTATTAGAAGTGCTAGGGAGTTGAGCAGTGTAAGGAATAATAATACCATTTATTTCACTTACGGCTTTTATGTGGGGAAAAAAACACCACCACCAAAAAACAAACCAAGCCCGAACAGAAGCTTTGAGCATGCAAGTCCTCTTCACCTCACTCTTTTACATTTGTATCTCCAATTAATTTTAATTCTGTGCCAAGTATAAACTCCTATAGCCCCATAGAGCATCAGGGCTGCAGCTCCACTCGAGGAAAGCTGGAAATACGTGGAAGACGCAGGGAGGAGGGAGCCACCTAAGCTCAAACCAGGAGTAATACTGCAGAAATACCATGCCTTAAATCACAGGCTTTTCTTAGATTTAGGAACCTTAATTTGGGTTTCAGGAAAGTGCTTGATATTCAGAGCTCTTAGCTCTTTATTACAGTCACGTATCTAAGCTCTTACTTCCAAAAGCATTTGGGGATTTGGTTTCATTAGGTAGGACCCTAGCAGAAGAGGGCAGATACAAAAATGTTGGTGGCAGCACCGTCTTACAAAAGAGGCCTCCCAGGTTCCTACAGACAGTAATCTTCCTTCTCCAGTGGTGATTCAGGTCTGTCCCATGAAACATCTCTGGGAGTGTATTACTGAAGACACTTCCATAAGCTGTGTGCCCCAAGGGCTGAATTTGGATTACACCAGAACGCGAATTTGCCTGTTTCCTAGTTTTTTGTTAGTTTGTCTCACAATCTTAGTGGTTGTATCTTAGGGCAGTTTTGCTAGGTCGCCATGAGGGTGTTTTAGCACGGGATGGCACTGAACCCCTCCGTGTCACCGGCATGGCAGCTGGAGAGCACGCAGGCAGGCTGAGCAGCACGCCGGTATGGCTGCAGTATCACACCAAGGTGCGAGGCACTACTGACATCCCCCAGCTCGGTGCAGCCTTGTCCTCACAGCGGGGGAGGTGGGAGAACAGCTCTGTCCTGTCCTCACTGCCTTGTTTCAGTCCCATTCTCCCCCAGGGGCTTCTCAGTAGCCTCTGTTTTGGGGGAGTGTTTGTGGGAACACACAAGACACCCCCCTGTTCCCACACTTCCCCAGAGCTGGGAGCCACATTCAGAGGCAGGTTTGGGGGCTGCACTGGAGCTGTGCCCACACAGCTTCCTTGAGGCGATGGGATGCTGCATGTTCTGAACAACAAAACATCTAGATTAGTACCATCCTAGATGAAACAAATCTTCCCTGCCTGTGTTGCACTGCAGCTTTTCAGAGTTTTTGAACTTGGCTAAATTTGGGTGAGTTCAATGAGCACGGCAAAGACATAGTGCAAAAGACTCACAGTCTTCTATGCTAAGCTTAAAGAAATGTGAAGAGGAACATATTTAAATGTCCTGCTAGTTTTAGTCTGGAGGAGAGCCTTGTTCTTTGAAATCACCTGTTAGTACTGAGCGTTCCCAGGACGTCAGCCTGAAGCAGACGTGGAGCGCATACATCCCTCTCCGGTGCTCGGGTGCAGATCGAACTAAATGTGAAGGTTTGAGGTTTTCGTTAACAAAAAGACCAACGTTGCTAATGCAGACCCCCTGCTATTGGAACACCAGAAGTGTTGGACTAGCAAATTAGCACAGAGGAAATCTGCAATTGCAAAAAAACTCAGGTCTCATGATTCTAGCAATTGTTTACATCTTTCTACGGCAGAAAAGGCTGTTTAATCATGTTACATTACAACCTTGTGTTCAGATAGTGGGCGCTCACATTATTGTCGTCGTGAAGATGAGTTGTCACTTCTCTGATCTAGGTTGCTCGCACAACAAAGAGCCATTAAAGCTTTCCGTTTGAAATAGAATAAATGGAGTAATTTCTTCTGGTGCTAGGCTGTGCAACAGTTTCCCTTGTACGAGCCCTAAAGTTTAGCCTTCACTAATTGGTTCTGAAATGAAAATTAATCAGTGCAAGGGAAGGGAATTCACGGCTGAATTCTAATTATAGAGTAAGTACACAAAACTGTGGCTGGGCAATGCAAAAGCATGGCATGGGAGCGCGATGCGTGCCTCCCGCCTGTTAACTGGAAGTGCTGTCCTGAAACAGCTCTGTGTGCTAGCTCGTGCCAGCAGTGGGTAGCTGGAGGAAGGTCGTAGATGTGCATTTTGGAACCAGCTGTGCTGGCTGACAGTGGCACTGCTCCTGTCTCACTGCCGCTCCGGGAGAGGCGATTGCTCCTAGAGGTCTGCCTCAGAGAAGCTCGATAGGCGCTAATGGGGCTCATTTTGCCTGGAACAGGGCTGGGGGCACTTGTGCAACCCCTTCCCACCGGCAGGGCTGCGGAGACGATTGCATCTGGCTGCTGGGTGATCTCAGGCACCCCAGGTTGGTACCAGCACAGGTTGCGTTCAGAAGAGGACATCTGCCTGCAGCCTGAAATCACTGGGAGCAGCGTGTGTCCTGCTGGCAAAAGCATCACGGCTGCTGCTTAGCACAGATCCCTAGAAGGCATTTCATGTTCCTGTGCTCCCTCGCTAAACTACAAAGGCTTTCTTCCCACACTGGTACTCAGTCAATGGCAACATATGCCTAATCATTTTAGTAAAAGTGTTTTGTTGTTGTTGTTGTTGTTGTTTTCTATCTTCTCTGTGAAAAGTAAATTCCTCCATTGCTTGATGGGCTACATCTCTACTAAGCTTTTCCTCAGGTTAACATAGAGCTGGTTGCAAGATGTAAAGGCAAACATCCAGAGTTTTGGAAAACAATACTGTTTCACACTTGGTATTTCTTGTTTAAAGACAAATGAACAATGTTTTATTTTATTTTGCTTTCATTCCTCACTCTATCATCCTCTTTTCTTTTCCTTTTTGCTTTTGCAAAAATAGAGGAACAATAAAATGAAAACCTTAGACAAGGCGGTGCCGTATTCCCTGCCTTCCAATGTTGACTGAAATAATGAAATGTCAAAGCTTTGACAATGATTTATTTATTCACTCTTTAATACAAAAAATCAACCAGCTCTAGTGAGTTCCATCTTCACAGTGCTCTTGCTCGTGAGCAGCAGCAGTAAGTCGCGATGAAATTCTGTAGCTGCAGAATGAAGGCTTGCATCTTGCTGGTTTGCGGAGGTCGTGTGAGAACATGGTGCTGAACCATGCCCTGTGCAATTGCTGGTGTTGCCAACTTCTGCTGTTTCTCAAAGGAGCAAAAGCAACAGCAACTGAAGCTGTTTGGAGCAAGGAAAGATTATATTTTTTGCAATCTCTTTTCTGCTAGGCTTGTTAGGGTTTGATTTGAATTGGCAAATGGTGCTAAATGCTGATTTTTTTTTAAAAAAAAAAAAAAAGTTTAAAGGGTGTAAAAAATCTTGAACATTGCAAAAACACAGGTGTTTATCTGATCCTCCAGCACACGCTCTTTTTCTTTCCGCTCCAGACCCGTGGCACCGTCTTTGCCCTGCACATTTAGAGGGACTTAGGCAGGAGAAGAATAAAAGAAAGGCTCAACTTGACAAAAGCTGTTCTCGGCAATTATCTTTGGCAAAGCTAGTCTGTTAATTGTTGATTATTTTTCAATTAGAAGTAGAAATTAAATCCAACTATGCCCACTGGAGACTTTTTCCAGCGGAAGAGCTCCCAAACTGGGGAGCTATTCTTCCGTGACAGCGCCAGCTTCTCCAATAGCAGCATCGCCATGTGTTTTTCTCAAGGAGACTGCAGTTAGCGTAGCACGCTTTGGGGGCTTTCTGCTGCCGCCGAAGCCAATTTAACACCCGTTAAAGCACTGAGCAAGCCGCATCCGAAGCCTTGTGGGGCTTGAGCGCGGGCCCATAAAGCGTGCAGCTCGGAGCCGGCCGAGACGGCCTGAAGGAGGCCGCGGCCCGGCCTTGCCAGGCCCTTGCTCGGCTCGTCCCGGCTCTGCCCGGCTCGTCCCGGCCCTGCCCTGCGGGCCCGGCTCCGTGTCGGCCGCCAGGTGGCAGCGCTGCCCCGGCGGAGCGGGCAGAGCCCAGGGTGGCCCGGTCAACCCAACCCCAGCCGCCTGGTCAACCCGGCCCCCGGCCGCCTGGTCAACCTGGCCCCCGGCCCGGCCTGCGCTGGGGGCCGCAAGGCCGAGCCCCCCCCCCGGCCCTCCGTGCGGTCGGCGTCCTGCCCAGCGCCTCGCCCTGCCCCTGCTTTGGCCCTCTCGGGCACGGTGGGCCTGCTGCCGGGCACACAAGGTGGGCGGCATTTCATATAGCTGCTGCATACTGGAGCCCTTAGACACGGACAAGTCAGTCACAGATGACGGTCATATAAATAGCAGTGACTGGCTTCGGTACCTCCGTCATGATACCTGTGCTTTTGCAGCCAGCTGTGACAACATGAACACACGGACTGTCAGCCTGATGAGGAAAGAAACAGGGCGACCAAGTGTAAAATAACGCCGTCTAAAAGCTGCCGACCTAAGTCTCTCATGCTGTAAATTGAACCAGAGCCATTTAATCCAAAGGAATTACACCAGTTTGTTAACAGCAGAGAATGGGAATGGAGAATTTGCAGCGTGGCAGTGACCACATACCATTCAGGAAACGTGTGTTTTGTGCTGTAAAGGAAGGAAGAAATGGGTCTGTTTCAGCCCTTGTCTCTGTGAAATGACGGCTTGTTGTCTGATGCAGCTCCGCTTTAGCTTCTTGGTGAGATGTTCAGAGCATACATGCAAGGGTGATTCATCTCCGCACTTCTCAGTTGAGATAATGGCATCGCAGACCCTACTGCTGAGGTTAACCTGTATGTTGCATAAGGACAACAGATGGAAATTCTGGTTTAGAGCCACTGCAAAAAATAAAAACATGTTCCAAAGGGAAAAGGATCTTGTATTTCTGTGTTTGAACCTTTGATCTTCATTCACATCTGAAGGGAAGAGTAGACCTTTTGCTGAAGACACATGGTTTTGCATCTGTGAAAACACAGCTGTATATAGCAAAACAAAACTGGCGAAACACAATGGTTTTGCTGTGTCAGTTTAGCTGTTAGCGTTAAAATTCTTTAGAAATACTGTTTTCTGAAGAGCCTTTCAGAAGCTTGCTCTCTTTACACTGTTGTTTGTTGAGATTTTATTCTGTGGGCTTTAAAGTTCATCAGTGATCATGAGACATCTGCTACCTACATATTTAAAGTGAACTCCTGGGAAAGTCTGGCACTCCGTCAGCAGTCCTATTTTAACAGTTTTCTAAAAAACATGAATGAAAGCATCAAAACGTATGGGCAAATCCACGCTGGCAGAATAACCTTAAAAAACAGACTCGATTCAGAGAAAAAATAATCCCTGTCATTAGTGCTCTAATGTAACTCTTAGTGGTGTGTGTGTAATACACAGCTATTTCATAACAAGACACTCTCTTTCCCAAGTTGTCCCAAAGCACCCCCTGAGAGCAAGAGGCCGCTGTCTGGTGCCTCTGGCCACATCGCTTTGCACGTGAGCAGGATGGCAGACCGGCTCCCAGGTGCCTGCCTGCTGTCCCCTGCCTCCCAGCGTATGCAGCCACACATCCATCGCCGTCCCAGCAGTGTCTCCAGACAGCTCCGCTTGTTTCGTGCTCCAGCACCTACCCATCCGCTGGCAGCACTGCGACTCTCAGGTGGGTCAGGAGTCCTGCTGGGGTATCCTTTTTACATGAAATGGTTTATTACGAAAGACGAGGAGAGGAGGTGGAAACAAGGAGGGCTCAATGTGCAGACCTCAGAAGGCAAATGCAAAATTGTTTCTTTGAACGTCACTGGGTAACTAGTTCCTTTTTGGGCAGGGAAGGAACCGGACTCTGGTTTTTAATTCCTGACATTGGCACGACAGTGCTTTGCTCTTAAAATGTATTTGTCCTGGAGCCTTACGATAGATTTTCAAATGTGTTTAGGTTCCTAAACATGCAGCTGGCACTTAATTGGATTTTCAAAAGAGCATAAGCAGGTTAGACATCCCAGCATCCACTGAAATTGGAGGGATTTAGGTACCTATTTTGCTCTTGAAAATCCTGCCAGGTGCCTGTCTGTATCTTCAGTTGCCCTGGAAAATCTGGTCCCCATCCATCGCCGTGATCCCTGCTCTCACATAAATATTTGTCTCCCGTCTCTGCCTCCTGCACTCTGGCCTGCATTGATGCCGGAGCCTCATCCTTTGTAGTTCCTAACTCCAGGGACATCCCTCTTCTTTCTGTCTACCAAACTGGCTCTTCATCTGTTCAAAGGCTCGGTCGAGCAGCTCTGAGCCTGCCCATATTTTTCAAATTAGTTTCCCTCTCTACTATTTTTTAATTCTTTCTTTGTCTTGTTTTGACTCTGTAAAGCATCTGGGGATAGGAGACTGTACCAACAGGTATGCACGTGAATGCAAGGAGGGCACAGCGCTACGTGCCTTTGTGTGGGTGTATGTGTCTCTGGGCTGAATGCGAGGCAGTAGGAAATTAATTTCGTGATCAGCCCGCCTCTGTCAGTGTGGTGGAACGGGGGAGTGATCGATGGGTTTTGTATTTAAAGCATGGGAACTCAGAGTCAGAAAATTAATATTTTTTAATTCCTGGCTCACCCGCCGGTGGGGGTGACTCTCCCGGCCTCCTCGTACAAGCAGGTCCCCATCTGTAAAATGGATCCCGCGTCTCCGTTTGCACGCGTGCGGAGCACGGGTAATTAATTAGAGCTCGCGCAGCCCTTTGAAATCCTCCGACAGAAGGTGCTGGAAGGTGCTGCGGGCTGGCCCGGGGCTGGGCAGCCTCAGGAACCCACGGGGCAAGGGCACGGACAGGGAAAGCTGCTCCCCAGTTTCTCCGCCAGGAATATTTTCCCATTTTCTTTGGGGGAAAACAAATTGGGAAGGGAGTTATCAGTGCACGCACCTCCCTCGCCGCGCATCGCCTCCTCGTTTCCCCAGCAGCAGCAACAGCTTCATTAGCAGGCTGACAAAAAAAAAAAAAAAAAGACGCAGAGCACTGAAATATTAATAACAGCCCCAGTCCGGGGGGACATCATCTTGCGTCCCACCCTCACTCGGGGCCTTTCCTCATGGCAGCCACCGCCGGTGGGGAGCGGGGCGACGGACGAGGCCCAGAGCCTGAGGGGAGCGCGGCCTTCCCGCCGGCCCCATCCCGCACCCTGACGGCCCTAAAGCCCCTGCTGGCCCTAGAACCTCTGCTGCCCGTGTCCTGCCCGTCCCTGCCCGTGTCCCTGCCCGTCCCTGCCCGTGTCCCTTGCCCGTCCCTGCCCGCCGGCGGGTGTCGCTGCCGCCCGCCGCTGGGCTCGGCGGGGCCCGGGGGCGTCGCGCTCGGGAGCGGGCTGCCGGGGGCTCGTCGCCGCGGGGAGGAACAGCGGGTTTATTTGAGTTGGGTTTGGGTTCGTTTGGGTTGGGTTCGGTGGGTTTGGGTTATTTTATTTTTTTTTTCCACGCGGCGGGAGGAGAGGCCCCCGGACTGGCGCCGCGGGGCGAGGGCGGCGATCCCCGTGCGATCGAAATGCCGCCGGTAAAAGCGAAAAAGCAGGCTTTTTGGTTTAGTTTCTTCTTCTTCTTCTTCTTTTCCCCCTTTTCACTGTCATTATATGCATGTAGGTGTCTTCGTGCTGTCTGCCGAGAAGAAATAGATATTTACGTTTGGCTGGATGTTGTTTGGCCGAATATCATCAGTGACCATCGGCGGCAGGATTACTTCCCTGGCTATCAGTGGATGTATTCTCTTCAAAAACACTCGCTCCAAACATTTCTCTTGAGAAGTTTCTCGCGTGGGTCACCAGCTTGGTGCCTGCCCTGCTCAGGACCATTTGCCCGCTAGGATTGTGATTTCTCACCGATCTTTTCCTTAAGAAAAAAAAATACTTTTTAACATCTTCCAATGTTATGGGCTGTCCGTGTCCCTGTTTTCTCCTTTTGCGATGTATTCGCAGTAATTTGCAACTTTTGAAAGCCACTCATTGTTTCTCTGAACTTATTGAAATGCACAGATATGTTAAATAGGAAAAAAAAAACCACCCAATGACTTCTGTTTCACTGCATATGCAAAGGGAGTGCAGCTTGACTCTTCCCTGGGCATTCGTTAGTCACATCCTGTTGTCCATTGTTTTGCTGTTTGTGGTGCGAATCCAATTTATTTAATGGTAAAGAGCCAGTTTTTGCTTTTTTTTTTTTTTTCTTTCCAGCAATGGTGAGATGATCCGAGAAAGCACACTGGAAACAGAAATAGCAGAGATGCCGATGTGCAGCCACCACGTATTGCTGCACTAGCCTCTCGTAAGGGACGAGGCTCTCCAGAGTGGCTGCACACAAATAGGTAGCATCCAGTTTTTGGTTGCATTTAATTTGGAACATATTCAAACACGCCGGCTGCTCCCAGATGCTTTGCAAGTGAATACATGGAGCAAACTTTGCCGTGCTTCACACAAGGGGCTGCACGCACAGCGCTTTGCTCCTTTTCGCAAGCCTTAGGAGGTGGTCCACTGGCTGCTTTAGGTTGCCTGTTTCTTTAAAATCCTCTCCAAAATCCTCAGGAAAAGCTGTTTATAGCAACAGGCCTATTTCCAATGCCAAGAAGGAGCGGAGGGACACGCCGTTTTCAAATTGTGAGATTTTTAGGGAAACAGAAACAAGTAGGGTCCTTGTGAAAGGCGTGAGCTGCCTAAATGGAGGAACTGTACCGGCTTCGAAAGCGCCACATTTCCAAAATGATTTTATTAAAAAAGGACATCGAAGACCAAATTTATGATGTTGTTATGGCAACAGAAATAGTCGGGTTGCGATGTGTGTATCCAGAGCGTAAGATGGTAAGAAAGCAGCAAAATAAGCATGGTGTTGTAGTTGGAAAAACAAACTGAGCAGTGCTAGCCACATATTCCACTTTTCTCATTCGCTGCCTGCAATTAGTACAGCAGTCCCTGTTCTCCGATGTCCAGTGCTGACGATGGTGCTGTAACGAAGGTGCGAGTAAGGCACTGCAATATTCATTGCCCTTCCACACAACCTGAGGTTTAAGGTTGTCATTTTTGCCATCGCCACACTGGCACGGTGATGTTTTGCACTATTTTATATTTACTCCTTTTTTTGGAACCTGTAACTTCTTTGCTGCGTGGACACGTGCTCAGATCCCTTTTTGTCTCTGAACTCTCCACCTTCCCTCCTGCAGGACTGTCAGCAGCAAAAATAGCTGAATGTGCTCCTCTTAACTCTTTGCAATGGTAAAATTTCGCCGCTGCTTTCAGTTCGGTCATTAAACTGCAGACTGTACTCCCAACCCGCGCTGTTTTAGAAACAGCAGAAATATTTGGTAATGTGCACGGGGCTGTACTGTAACACGCTTCGGGAACCTTTTGTCCCACATCTGAACTGGATGAATTTGCCAAGTCTCAAATTTCAGGGGCAAGGCAGTACATTTGTAAGTTGGTGTTTTTGTTATTCTGGAAAAGTTATTTGACTTGCAGGCTTCTTTAACTTACCTTTAATAAAAAGGAGATGGAGTGTGACATTAAGCAATTTTACAGCATTAGCAGCTTTTGGCTGTAAACAAAGACAAACGAATCGTGATTACTTTCAGTCTCAGAAGTTTGCTGTCATTTGTTCATAAACTGTGGACTTGATCCTACAGGACGTTATTCAAGCAAAACACGGCTTGAAGCCTCTGACAATTGTGCCTGAGTAAGTACTCTGGGATGAGAGCCTCTGCCCGGTGAAAAATACACGTACTTGCTATCTAGCGTGAAATATTTCCTGAAGTTGCACGCTTCATCGTAGCACTTTTGATTCTCTTTGGGATTGCCTTGCTTAGACAGTGGTTGGGATGTGAAGGCTGGAGAGAAGAAGGGAAATCGAGGTTTTGGAGTGAAGCTAGTTTTTGTCGTTGCTATTTTTTTTTTCTACTAATCCTCCTCCTTAACACAAAACAAGGCAAAAGAGCTTTTCTCAAAGCATCTGATTTTAATTTGATGCAATTTTTTTTAGAGGTTCCTGAAAAATTAAAACATATCCCCCCAACGTTTTGAGCTTCAATTTTCAGTATTTTACAATGTAAAATTACTTGACATTATTTAATTGGACGTGAGGGTGTAATACAGGAATTTCCGTTATGTGATGGATTAATTGTTTTCCTAATACTTTAAAGGCTGGGATCCAAACATTTTTCCATTCTATTGTGAAATTAACTGCAATAAATCTGTCAGACCCAATTATTCATTTAAAACATTCCTCACTGATTAAATCTGCACATTTGCCGGTGCGTGTGCACGGGTGCGAGCGGGCGAGAGGCAGAGGTGTGCGGCGGGGGGGCGGCTGCACTTTGCTTCCTCTTAAAAGCGGCGGGCAGGGCTGGAAACGAGCACTTTCAGGTTGAACCTGGAAAATGTCATTCTCCAGATAGTGCCATGTGAGGAATTCAGCAGGCGTCCGTCCGTCCGTCTGTCGGTCACCGGCTCTGTCCATCCCTCTCCTCGGTGCCAGCTCCGAGCAGGCAGAGGCGTAGCACGAAGGTGTTTGATGCTGTTTGACTCGATCATGTTTTGCTTCTGCCGTGTGGCGGTGGTTTTGTGTTCTTTTTTTTTTTTTTTTTTTTTTAATAGTTTGTGGATGTTTTCAAAGTCTCTAAACAAAGTCAGATGTGTTAACAGTCTTATTAACAATGTTAAAATGGAATTAACAGCTTGTGGATACCTCGGGAGCACAATAGCATGTCAGCCTACCCTGCCCCCTTATAAATTGTGTCCCGCTGTCTTTCTTTTGTTTCGGGCCCAATCAGCAAACCAAAGTTTTGTCGAGGCAGAAGGGCAGCCCGGGCGTTTGTGCGGGGCCGCTGCGGCGGGCTGGCCGGCCGGCCCGAGGGGAGGGCGACCCCAACGCGGCAAGAAGGGCTCCTCTGACCTGCCGGGCTCCCTGACCTCTGCCTCGCTGTTTTGGCGGTTTAAAAGGCTTTTCCTATGTTGTAGTTTACTTTTATGGTCCTTTCAGTGCCACTACAAAAGCTTTTGTTTACTTAAGATGTATTTCGGGTTAGGTTTCTCTTAATCTTCATAACGCCGGTGGCTGCGCCGCTTCTGGGAAGGTTCGCCCCCGGAACGACGTCGTGCTGAATTTTACACAGCTACTGCCAGCCAGATCACTACAGCCAGGTTTTGGTATTTCCAAAATTATTTACCCCTGAGAGGGGAAGTTAACACCAGCACGTGCTGCTCTTTAACGTGATTTCACCATAAGGGGGTTCTGTGCAAAGGGAAAACTTTTATTTCCCGTTCTTGTCTCCCAAGTTTACTTCTTGCAGCCTTGCTGAAACCTTTAGAAACATCACCCGTCACATCTCAGTATTAAATGTAAAAGGAACATTTAATGAGGTCTAATTTTTTTCATGTGGCTAGAGTAACCCTGGGTTAATTTGCATATAAAATTTATGTGAAATGAGAAGCATTCCCCATAAGAAAAACATTTATGTGCTTTGCTTTAGCTATGGTAATTGTGTTTTTACTCCTTTCATCCAACAGTCTCAAAGTATTTCCAATTCCTCCTAGAGCTGCATAGCAGCACAAGGCGGGCAGGCATTTCATCCCCGTTTGTAAGTCAAAAAACTGCAAGTCGCAGGCAGGCTGCAGTTTGCCCAAGGACTGCAAAACAGTGGCAAGCCAAGAATGGTAAAAGGAGTGAGTCCCTTTTGTAGCCGGTGCTCTAGCCACTGCATCGCATTTGTTGAAGTGACACACAGGGAAAGCACAAAACAAAATCTTCCTGGGCATTGATGTGATTGGTAGCAGCGTTGCCTTCAGGAAACTGATTTTTACCTGCTGCTAGTGCCGTGAAATTGAGGTAAATATCCTTGAGTGATGCTGCAAGGTGTGGGTGTGCAGGCAGGTGTTTGTGCGGGTGGGGGGCAGGAGCACACGGATGAAATGGCAGTGCCTCCAGTGCCCGAAACTGCTGCCCGTGTGGGTTCAACAGCTCTCAGACATGTGGGAGCCCCCAGGAGCTCCCCACCACCGCAGCATCCCACCCTGTTCTGGCTGTGCCCTGCCAGCAGCAGAAATGAGAACAGGGTGCCCCAAAAGCACCTGCTGAAGGAGACCCACTTGCTGGAGGAGACCCACCTGCTGGAGGAGACCCACCTATTGGAGACCTACCTGTTGGAAGAGACCCACCTGCCTACCCCAGCTCTCAGAAATGGGCACGCTCCAGCTCAGGAGGTCAATACACAGAGCAGTGCATTGGCCAAAATCACCTGCCCTGCTGCAATGGGGTCGTGGCACTTTGAAGCATCATCTCAGGCACCAAGTGTGCATCTCTCAAGCACCATCATAAACACATGCTGTTGCCCCTGCCTTCCACCTGTATCCACTCTTTAGCTCATCATCTGAAAAGGCAGCTTTTGCTGCTTGCTGAACAGCTTTCGTTCCCCTGCACTTTTTTATCCACTGATACTTGTTTGCATCTTCCACTCATTTGCATTCAGGGTCATCTGTAGACTTAGTTCCCGTGTTTTATTAGTCTTCAGAAATACATCTCAATAACCACTAGTTATTGTTTTTAAACTTCAGTTTACACAGCTATTCTGAAAACCTAGAAGATAATATTCCAAATGCACATTAAAAAAAGGAAAGAAGTGCAAGCTAATCAAGGAGGCCTGTAGGCCATTTGGCTTCATTCTGGTGACTGCTGAGCACTGCTTGCCCTCACTGCAGTGACAGAAGTTGGAAACATTTCACCTTTCTGAGGATCACGTCCTGAAGAAGGTCTGCAGTGAGTAAGATTAGGTCGAAAATACTATTTTCTCACCCAAATGGGTACAAAAGCCCTCTAAAAGGGAAACCTGTGCCAGTTTTACAACTATAAAAATCAGTATCTAGTCTGCATTTCTTAATAATGAATAAAACAGGCTGATAAAGACTAAATTATAGAGGGATCAACGGTGTGTTAGCTATAGTACAGATCACTTTACTGTGTTGTGAAAATGTTGTGCTTAATAGGCTATCCAGTAATTTTCTGCAATTCAGCTTGTTTTAAAAGCTTTGTGCCTATTTTTACAGTGCAGCGTTTTTACACCACTGAGAAATTTTATGCATAAAAAGAGATATTTTCATCTTACTTAAAAGTCCATGAAAGTGAGGAACAAAGAGAAATTGTTAACTAGGTGCAGTTTTATTTATAGATAAAAAATTAAATGCCCGGTGTGGGGAAGTGCATTCATTTTTATGCAACATCTGCTGAGAGAATAAAGAGATCTTTAGTCTAATCACTACGGATTTCATAAATAGGTGTTGCACTTGCTAAGAAAATATTTTTGTTGGTGGAAATACAACCGCCACGTTAATACTTCGCCTTCGTTGTCATCATGCAGAAGCCAGGTGCACCTCGGATGAGCAGCTCCCCGAGGTCCGGCACTCCTGTCCTCGCATCGCTCCTCGAGTCTTGTTTGCCTTACCAGCGCAGCAGCCGGGATGCAGAAGCCCATGTGTGGCATTTGAGGAGGGCAGAGCGGTAGGCAGTCCTCACCAGCTTTGCTTTGTGGGGCCCCAGAGCCCGACCATTGGAGGTGCTGAGACCTTCCCAGGCCAGCGTCCGGCCCTTAGGTGGTTTGATGTTGCACACACTTGCCCTAACACGCGAGTTTTCCAGGTTCCTTCACCTCTGCCTTGATTGCCTTCACTACACAGAGTTCACATCCCTGCTAGACCCCTACTGAAAGAATATTTAAGAATAATCACCTTTCCCCTTTTTTTTTCCTATCATTTATACCATGTAAGGAAAATCCTGTATAAGATTTATATTTCATGGAAAACAGCACAGTCCATTTACTTTTAACCAATGGCATTTTTGCATGTGGAGCTATGTGGATGCTCATTAAATGCATCTTCTTGGTGAGCTCTCAAAATGTGCAAGAGCTATGTGAACTGTTTGAAGGGAGAGCCCCTCAAACTACACAAGATTTAAAAAAGGTGAATATAAGCAGGCTCGGAGCAATTTTAAGTAAGAAGTTATATATATGTTATGAAACCGAAAAAAATGTACACACACGTTTGATATTGCGAATGCAAAGAGTTCTCCTGAAGGCAAGATCAAGATGCTGCAAAAAGTCTTTACAGGGTTAGGCCTCAACAGAAGTACAAAAGAAACTCTGGTATGATGCAGGGTGATACTAGCATGTATTTAAGTCTAAAACGAGTGCTTTTTGCATGAGCAGCTCTCCACAGCGTTTCCTGCCGATAGGTGTGTGGCGCTGTGTCAGCTGGTGGAGGTGGGCGTCATGGGAAGGAGGAGTCAGTTTTAGTTAAATGTGGCTACGCGAGAGGGTTGCCCCCTGTTGTCTGCCCTGCAGGCTGGAGCAGAGGACATGGAGCATGGAGAGGATGCTCACCTGAGGCCTTAGGGAAGGCCTGCAGGTGCCCGTAGTTGTCTTTTTATTGCCTTCACCTGCAGGAGAAGCGAGTGCAGCATGGTTTTGGGGCAGGACGGGAGAGCAGGGGACTTGGACAGGGGCTGAGTTGTGGTCTTCTGCTTCTTTGGGTGAGCTGCACGCAGAGCAGGGGAGGGCAAGGGTTTTTTCCAAACATGCCAAGAGCAGAAGTGACCGAGGATGGAAAATCCATCTTTCCCATAGAGCAAAACAAGGCACCTTGACCCGGAAAGCACCATCCTGAAGGGGCATGAAGTCATTTCAGGTGTCATCTGCACGACCAGGGTGTGCGAGCCTGCTGCCCACCTGAGGCATGGGTGGGCTGTGGGGGCTCTGGGGACTTGGCTGGAGTATTCCTGAGGTTCAGCTTAACTTCCACCTGGCTGATCTTTTCTGAGGCCTTAGTTGTGTTCATATGCTACTACTTGGCATTCGTCTTGCAAGATTTATTTATTCACCTATTCTGTGCCAAATAAGTGTTACTGAAGATATCCCGAGGGTTAACTAGTTGCAGGTGACTTTTTTATGACAGACTTCTGACCCCGGAGGGAGGCAAAGTGAGGTGTCTGGGTGGAGGTCTGTGCAAACAGAAGGACACTGACCTTCATCCCTGGCACAGGTGAGTGGTGGTTTGGGGAAGGAACTGAAGGCGATGGGGGGTGCCAGAAAGGGGTTTGGACTTCCCCAAATCAGACCAGTCAGGCGTCGAGTCATATCACATCGATTCTTTACTAACACTGTATTTTATGAAGGCACACTCTTACTAGGAAATGACATCTCAAGGTGTTCTACGTAGATATATCTATACACATTTTTTCCATAGTAGCGTAATGCAGTAATGATTTATGTAATAGAGTAAGACGCAAGAAGTGTTTTGAAGATGTAGCACATTTAATTATGTATGCTTTCCCATGGCAAGTTGATTTTTAAATTGGGAAACTTGGGAAAACCTTGTAAATGAGGATGCTGGTTTATTTATTTATTTGTGTCGTTTCAGCTAAGACAGATGGGATTCTCGGATCATGCACTGTTAAGCCTTCCTTTGGAATTCGCGCCACTGTGACCACAGAGCCCAGATGGTGCTTAAATCTGTCATTTTTAACAACCCTACTTTCTTAATTTTATATCCAAACACACTGAGCATTCTAAGTGATTAATTACTGTCCAGATATGTCTGTGCTGCCGCAATTTACTTGCATGTGCCAAAGATCATTTCGTTTGGAGAAGTTAGATTGGTGAGGGCTGAGCAGGCACTGAGAGACTCCCCAGCAGATACCTTGTAGTGGAGGTGTCCGTGCAGAGCAGTTTGTGCCTTCCTTCTCTGACTGCAGTGGATTAGCAAAAGTTTCTCTCTGTAAAACAGAATTTTATTGCACAGAAGCTTTATAGTATCAGTGTGCAGGATTTGCACTATTGCCGTGTAAGTTTCAGTCTCACCAAATCTTCTGTTTGCTGGGAGTAACAGCAAAAGGAAGGTTTCTGATGCCTGACAATGGCAACATTTTCATTTAAATCTGGACTTTAGTGGCATGTCCAAGATTGTAATGGCCAGCTTTTTAGGAAGAGAAAGCTGAAGGGTTTTCTTAAAGAAGCAGAGCTTGTCCCAGAGGTTTCAGGAAAGAAATGATCCAATTACTATATTTAGATTCAGCTGTTTCTCTGGTGGTTACTTTTCAATTTTTATTTCCAAGTGACCATTCCTCTCAAAGAGTTTAAATATATTATTTTGCCAAGAGAACTTGTGGATGCCCCATCCCTGGAGGTGTTCAAGGCCAGGCTGGATGGGGCCTTGGCCAACCTGATCTAGTGGGTGGCATCCTTTTCTGTGGCAGTGGGGTTGAAGTTAGATGATCTTTAAGGTCCTTTCCAAACCAAGCCATTCTATGATTCTATGATTGTCTATCTACATGTCTGAGACTTGCCTTAATTTACACATTGGCAGCAGGCTGTTACCAATTCCTTGTTTTTTGGAAATAAGGGGAGAAGGGATGCTGCGTGGTCCATGCTGTAGCACAGGTTTACTGCAGATATCATATAGCCCAACAAAATCCTTGAACTGCTGCTGCACTTCCCTTTGGCTGAGCACTGATTGCCAGCCATCTGAGGGTTATTTTTTGACATCACCACATACTGCCTGCTTGGTCACGTCGATTTTGTGCAGGTAGAGCTCCTGCTCCCCAAAACTCCAACAAGTGGGAGCTTCCCCTGTGGTGCCCGAAGTCAGGCAGGGTTCCTAGGGCTTTTTTTTCCACTTTGTGAAGGAATTGTAATGCTCGTGCACTGTTAACCACTGACAAAGTAAACATGTAACCTATTTTCTATTACTGGTGAACACTGGGCAGCAGCAGACTGTGTCTCCTTCGTGTGGTCTTCGTACCTTTTACAGCCCTAGCTGTTAGCACCACGAATAAAAAAGCCCTCTATGTTAAACGTAGCAGCGTATTATTCCTATCTGAGGCTGAAATTGCCTTCCCTTCTATGCAGTAGGAAGCTGAGGAGTCTCTAGTGGCAAGGGAAATCTGTCTCTCTTACACATAAAGTTAGCGAGGAGGTGTTTGTCGTGGGAGGTTTTAAATGAGCTCAGCCAGCATTAAATACTGGAGAACTGTGGTAGCTGCTGCTGCTGAGACTCAAAGTGATGAAGTGATGCATAGTATTTATCTAACCAGACAAGCCTGCCTCTCTGTGGGTCTCTCAATGGACATGAGCACTTACCTTAGAATATTTTGCCTTATCCACCATCCACACCACCACTAAGGACCAGTTCACAGGAAATAAACAACCCGGGTTGTTCAGTTCAAGACTGATCTGCACGTATCTGAGGAGCACAAGTTTAGCAGTGCTGAATTCCAGTTCTACTGAAAAACCTTGAGAACTGTTCCTCGCCATGTTAACATACTTCAAAGGAAACTTCAGTTCTAGAAAAGCAAAAGGAGATTTTTCTTCTCCCTAGTTTCCTGCTATCTGCATGGAATCGGATAAGTAATAACTAATCAGATAATCGGACACCGCTGGCCAAATGCGTGGTGTAAGGTTTTAAGGGATACCTTTGACTAAAATGAAAGGGCACTGACTGTGAAACATGGGCAGTATTCAAGGACCAAACAGGCGAAGTACAAGGTTCAGAGGAATCCATGCTACAGGGGTAAGGCTTACAGGGATTTTGTCGTTTCCTCAAAAGTAACTGTCTTGCTAGCTCCAGCACAGCATACACTTGTAGATTGTGCTGATGCATGTAGGTGTTAAAAACTAGGTTTAGACAGACACGTATATGCAAATTTGTGTCTAAAATAGAGGGAATGTATTCTATTCCTATTAAAAATGTGTGTGTTACCTGTTTAAATGATCCCATTTTGCAGTGAAAACTACAGTATACAACAGCACTGTCAAAGGCATTTATTCTGAGGGTGCTCCATCTTGGTATAGGCATTTCCCTTGTTACATTTCAGTTGCATTTAATTACCGTTAGTAATTACTGATTGGTGCTGGTGGTGGCCAAACAGATAATGAATAAACAGATAATTAATATTAAGCAGCTAACACACAGGACTTCTCAACACCATCCTACTGTCCTTCTGTCTACTGCCCGGCGGATGCGACCACCACCACCTCCACGTTTCCCTTCCTGCCTGTAACACTGCCGAGGAGGTCCTACAGCCACTCGGGGAAGTCATGGCACTGCTTCGACATTTGATTTTGCTTTATGATTTAATAAGGCAGGAGTGGGTTCTGGTTTTTGGGAGGGGGATTTATTGGCTTTCTGGGACTGGGAGCTTGAGTTAGTTACTGTTTGTTTCGTCGCTTTCTGGTGATGTTTGTGTCTGTTCGTGACATTTTTTGGACGTGCTGAGAGAGCTGTAGTTGGGAAGGGACTTTGTCTTTCCTGGGTGTGTGCACCACCAGGTTCTGTAGCATTGAGTTGTTTGGTTAATTTTTATGTAAGTTGTAAACATGAAGTTTTTCCAAAAAGAACTGATAAGCCCTTAACCCAAGTCTCACCATAAAAAATGACCACTGCACATTTTCTAGTAATAGCCCAGAATTACGCTGGTTAGTATTTCAATTTTTATTTTTATTCCTCTGGTAACTAATTCTGCTTGGTAGCAGCTGTGTCAGCAGTTACTAACAAGTGCCATACGCCTCCGTTAAGTGGATCACAAGGTTGCGGTGGGCCTGCCCCTACTCTGAGGAGGGTCGCTTCTCTCCTCACCTTGCTCCGGGGTCCACAAGCACCTACATTTTGCTAGCCCATTCAAGGACTGATGAGTAACTTCAGCAGGTACTTTTGCACCTCCAAGGTTCCCGTAAAATGAGAGTTCCTTAGACTATGGAAGTTGTGGCTTGGGCTTTTTTAATCTCTTTTCTATTTTTTTAATCTCTTTTCTATTAATTACAGTACGATTTACATCTGTAGCTCCAACTCTGTTTTGTCCTTCGTATATAAAGCAAAATGCATTGTATTCATTCCACTGGAAGCTCCCAGTTCAGAGTCCCTTGTTTTCCAGGTGGACGCTGAACATTACGCTGCCCTGTTTTCCCTTTTCACAAGACTTCAGAGTAGTTTCACCCAGGAGGAGATTACCACTATTGACACCTTGATATCCTGTGTTTGGTGTTGGCACTTAGATTACTTGGAATATCTCTATACGATCTTCCTTAAATCTTGTTAGCGGCAGAACGACCTGATGCTCTTCACGCTTATAACTTCTGAGGCTGTCTTGTCGCATGGCATCCAGGTGTCTGGCCTGGCTGGGCTCAATGTGTAAGTCTCTTCGGTGAGTTAAACCAGGTTACCTAACAAAAAAAATAAAAAACATGTAATCAAAAGGATGAAACTCCCAAAATCTCAGTTCCTGCACACCTTTGAAAAAGATCCCACTTCATCTGAGTCACCATCCCTGGAGGTCTTCAAGAAACGCATAGATGTTGGTAGAAAGGTTTAGTGATGGGCTTCAGTACTAGGTTAAAGGTTGGACTAGGTGACCTTAGAGGTCTTTTCCAAGCCAAATGATTCTGTGATTTTATGATTTGAAATACAACAGCTTTTAGCCTAATTGTTTCTAGCACAGAAGGACCATCTTAGAAAAAAAATGGCTAGGCTAGGATCCCCATTTTCCCCAGCCCTTTGTCACACATTATGTGAAACTTGAATGCTACCAGAGCTGCTTTATTTCTACAGCTTACCTTTGTCACATAGTCAAAACTCGATGAGGAAAGATGGGTGGTGACCATCGCAGGATCTTCCATTCCCCCCCGAGTGCGTCTTCCTTACCCCCCAATGCTGGACTCCTCGGGATGTTGCTGTGATCAGAAAGAAGCTGTCCTTCGCAAGGGAGCCTTTTTAACCTCCTCATAATGAGTTCCCAAGTGCTGTTTGGCCCGAGATATTAAAGCTTGCATGTTTGCAATTTCTCTGGCAAACTGCCTCTCGCAAAGAGGATATAGTGTTTTCTTGGTCCTTTGCCCAAAGTAATTTTGCAAGAAACTGTAACTGCATTTAGTACATGTCGTTCATTTGAGACAAGTCATTGTAATTGCATTTGATCACAATCAGTTTATGGCTGTTTTATCATGTTTTCATGCTGCATATCTACTCAAACATCATAGCAAAACTTAATGGCTACTGTTTTACTTCTGCATAAAACATTTTATAGCCTTTTTGTGCAGTAGACATCAGGTTTCAATCACCGTTGCCCCATAGAGAGAGAAAAAAGTTGGCCAAAGAACTATCAAAAGTCCTTAACTACATAAAATTTTATTTCAGGTCAACTTCCCATAAAAGATATTAAATGTATTTTGTGGTTTATTCTGCACGTTAACAATTTTAGAGGAGCTGCAATATTTGGGGGGAAGCAGTATGGAAGGGGGAGGCTAATTCACAGAAGATGTTTCACATTTGGGGTAGTTTTCCATTGTAAAAGTGTGTATTCGGGTTGAGATCAGCGGCTGGAGACTGCCACAGTCAGATGCTCAGCGCCGCTTTAAAAGCTTACTGTTGCCTTTACAAAAATCAAATTTCTGACCTTGTGTTGATGCTTTTTATCATAGCTTTACATTTTTGATGTGCCATTCATAAAATCCAGCAAAATTCGTGCTCCTTAAATAATATATTTTGCTCTCTGAGCACTGCTAAAGTTCCCAGCTGAAAAGTTTAATTAAAAGGGAAACTTTGACATGCTGCTGAGAAGATTAGTTCGCATTAGAATGGCAAGATAAAAGAAAATTTAGTTCTAATCTAATTAACACCAATTAAAAGATGTAAAAGAATTTGCATCAGCCAATTGTTAATTATGCATCAATTTGCCTTTCCTGTGTCAAAAAAAAAAAAGCAAAATGCGACCTGTTTTGTTTTCGGACACTTATCGTGTGATGATATTGCCACAGTCACTCTTCACGCGGTTTGGCTAAGATGGTAACACTTACTTAGCATCACTGGCACTCGGGCCTTTAGTGAGAGGCTGAATTGTTCAGTAACTTGGCAAGAGTATGCAGGCATGATGGAAAGGCAAATAAAAATTTGGGGTGTAGAGAAACCTATTTCGCGTATCTACTTGCCTCTTCTGCTTCTTGAATGTATGCATGAGTTGGAGGGGTATGCCCATCCATTTTTAGGTGTGTATGTGTATTTGCACTTGCTTATAGAGTTCTTATTTTGATTCACAGTTTCTTTGAGATTGTATCTGAGATTATCTGGTAGAAAATATGGTTTTATTCCACGTGCCTTGAGTGTTCTTTTATGTGGGATGTAGTATTTTGGGAGAACTGGTGTGGCTAGTGACCTTCACAGTTTGCTTTCAGGCGAGGTCTGAAGGTGTTTATTTGCAGTATGGCAGGCCCTTGCTGCAAGTTTAAAATGTTCTTTTTTTATGTGCACTTGCTTTTTCTAATCTGGCTTTTGTAGACTTAAATTTAAACATGAGATGTCAGGTTCAGCATAAAGAAAGGTTCCTTGCAAGATTATACTGGTTACATTCTTTTCTTTTTATTAAGGTTATCGTATTACTAGATTATTTTATGTATAAATACAATTTCTGGGGAGTAATACTGCCAAATGAACGATTAGTTTATGACGTTGGCAGCTGCTTGTGCCCTCAACAACCCAAATATAAATTTAATATAAAGTTCCTGAATTAATGTTTATCATTAATCTATCTCTTCATCATCTCTTTCAACTCTTTTGCTCATAGTGTGTATAGTGGATAATGGCATAGGAGCAAGACTAACGGGGGTTATGAAGATGTCAGAGCTTTGAGAGGCACTAAGGTTGCACATTGCTGGTAGCCAGCTACGGAGGAAAGGAGATGGCTGCTTGCATCTGAGAGAGCAGTTATGCCAACCAACTTTGGGGAAATCACACAAAAACAGAATTTTAAGGCCAGGTTGTATGTTATGGGAACAAAAAAGGCCGGGGAGTATGTCAAAGGGAGTAGAAATATTTGTGCCACAGAATTGCTTGTAATTAAATGGTATAGTTGGAGTTGTTGTCTTAATGTCTTAATTAATGTCTTAATTAAAAATTGCCCTGTATTTGCTCACAATATTTATTTATTTTTTTAAAAAATAATTCTTTACTGCTATGAACATGCATAAGGTAACTTTTCTGTGTGTCTTCTTGTTCATGCTATGCCTTGCTGTGCTGTTCTTTATGCTTATATTGCCTTTTGTGGAAAGCATCACAAAGCTTTTTTATAAAGAAAACAAACCAGGAGCTAGAACATTAAGAGTACATTATATATTTGACCAATCACTTTTATAAAGTCTGATGCAAGTCTTTAATCTGAGATCCTTGGAGAATGCTTTAGTTTTTAATATTTCTATGACCTTCTCCAGGGGACTGAAAAATTACTTTGAAGTATCGAAGTGGTACATGGAGTTTTAGCTGTGTGATTCCCATTAAAGTCAGTAGGAGCCAGGTAGCTAAAACTCAACACAACTATGAAAACACACTCCTTGTGCAGTGTTAAGTAGTAAAGCAATTCTGTGACATGGCAGTGACATTTTACTGCATTTGCTGGCTTTATAGATCCATTCAGGGCTTGTATTTTTACTGGAGTTTCACTGTTTGGTGAAAATAGTAAAGGAATATTTAAAAGCAGGTGTAGGCTGGTCTACTAACAGGCACAGCTGTCGGGAAAACCTGCTGCCTTGCATATATTTTTTAATGGAAAATAGCAAAACCGCTTTTGCAAAGCCCAAGCTTGTTGCCCTCGTGTTGGTCATGGTGCAGGCATTTGTTGGAGGCACCTGAGGACACGTTGCGTGTTCTCTCAACCTGGGGACAAAATCAGCCCTGTGTCACCACTGGTGCTGGCAGAGGATGGGGATGTGCCCACGTCTGCGGAGCAAGATGACCCAGTGCTTCCTAGGTGGACTGACAGGCTACGGAGGGATGCCTGACCTGATGAATACAGTTTATTTCAGTCTGAAATGCCTTGACATTTGGCAACTGTATTTACAGAACGGGCATGAAGTCTTTGAACCTTCCCCCAGCCAAGGGAGAGGGGTTGTGGGCACCTCCAGGAGGGCAAAGTGCCTCTGGTGGTGGTGGTGCATCCAGGGGCCAAGAAGACAAGTCTTTCCAGGGGAACTCCAGCCCTTAGCATTTAGGGGATTTCCCTGAGGATTTGTGCTGGGTAGGTCTCAAAGAAGCCTGTCGCTACATCTTAGTCAAATATCATCACCAGTTTTCTGCAGCACGCCTCCAATTCCAGTTCAGGACAGTAAGATTTTGAGTTTTGGCTGTCAAAGATGTCTGTATATTGTATATGAGCTTCTGATTGTACTCCACACCGCGCTGCAGAAGGTTTTGCCCTGCACAAGAGCTGTATCACATTATTTTGTGTGGACCATGATAATCCGCCCTTTGTCTTTTGTAGCAAAGACAACCCATAAAATCAGAGACACTGGTCATCCTCATTAACAACCTTTCAGCTCTTCTAGATTTGTTGCCCATGATACTTTGTGGCTGTAGTGCATGTCTGAGTGGGGGCAGATCAAAATCAAAATGAATTACAGGAAACCTCTGGTCCAGCCAAATTTATACCAAATAAGTAGCCTGGAATGTGAAAAGACAGAGTCTTCTGCAGACATCTAATAAATTTCTTTTTGGATGACAGAAATGTTTGTGTATCAGGTTTTCCGAAATAATATAGGAAGTCTGATTTATATGATACTGAGGGAGGAGAAAGTGCAATGGTATCTCCATTGCACTTCAGTCATGTCCTGAGATTCAGTTAATTGCACAGAGGCTTGATCCTAAACTATAATTGCCCTTTTGCACGCAAAAAGCCCATACTTTTTGGCTGTGAGCTCTGTGCAGAAATCTGTAGGGTTGTCATACACCAGGGACCAGTTAGAAATAATTACCGATATTCTGGAGTATTGACGACATTTGAGAAACTGGATAGCAATGCCACTAGAATCTTGAAGCAAAACTCAATTGCAACTTTTCCCGACAAGTCATCTTTCCTTTGTTCACTACTTAACGAGAAGAGCAAGTGTTCAGAGGGGCTTGCAATCAAAGCTCCATTCATCTCCTCCAAGTTGTGCTTTGTCCACCCTGGCCTTTGTCCAATTCAAAGTACCTTTGGAGCCAGCACGTCTCCTTTGCATCCTTCTGCCCCAAACCAAAACATCCTCTGAAAAAGTCACAACAAAATCAAGCTGTTAAAGTGTCTGTGAAGTTTTATTTACACCAACGTAAAATAAAAAGTCAGGTGTTCTATTCATCCTGCCTAAAATCAGAAAGGAGGATTTAAAGCTTCCAGATCTTGCATTTCACAAGGACGTCCTGGAGCCACCTGCTGAACTGGCCGGCCTCCACTGCGGCTGTCCACCAGGGTACTCCTTGGGCAGAAGTGGGCTGGACACCTGATGAGGAGCCCTGCCATGAAAGATGCTTGGGGAAATAAACTTAAAGCTATCCCATCTTAAACTTAAAGCTATCCCATCTGTTTAATGGGCGTCACTGAAAAATCAAAATGAATTACTCCAGAATTTCAGGGCCTGAGCTCATCTCTAATTGACACAACGCGCTAAGAAGCCTGCAATGCTCAGAAGATAAAACCAGCAATTAATATCTGACTACAGCTTCTCAATATGGCCGGTGATATGCTGACATTAAATATTTTCACCAAAGATAAGTCTGGCAGGCACATAACACGCCACGTTACCTCAGTAGTGCAACAAACTTCATGCGGCTAGGCAAGCGTATTTAGAGAGTTCAAATAATAGCGTATCAAGTTTTATAGCATCAAGTGTTTCGTCATTAGCTTGATTGTTTCAATTTTTCTCAAACTGACTGAAAATGGATTGAAAAATTTCCAGGATTAGATAACATGGAAAGAAAGCAGGTAGTGTTCCCGGACTGATTTTACCCTTAATCCCCAAATGTTGCTTGTGTGAGCCTCTGCAGCTAACCAAGGAGCTTAAGCGCTACTCAGGGTTTTCAGAGATGAGCAATGGTAATTCATCTTTAATATTTCAGCACATTAAATGCTCGTTCGTGACCCGAAGCCCATGCTGTGGGGAGGGTAGCTCCGCATCAGAGAGACGTTTCGCTGTACCTCCGTTTTAAAGCAGCGAGCTCCATTCGGAAGTCATAGGCCGCAGTCATAGCCTTCATAGCCGTATGAAGTCATATGGAAGTCACGGACGTAGTCATAGGCCAGAAGTCATAGCAGTGCCTTCCTCGGGGCCGTAATTTCTCTGAATTAGATTTCCTGTGCTGCTTTGACTCTTTTGAGTCCTGTTTTCAAACCTTTTTAAAAGGCCGTATTTATGAAACGCCGACCTGTCCTGCAGGGTTCAGGGACAAGGCCAAGCACTTGCTCGGTGTTCTCCTCAGCTCCCCGATGCGTGTTTATACGGACCTGTTGGAAAGTGGATCGGGATCTTTATCGCCATACAGCAATAGAGCAACTTTTCTCATATGGTTATCCACAATGGTGCTTCTCTCATTTTAACAACGCAGTGTATGTGTGTTTGTCTGTATTTGTGTTTTTAATTCCATTACTAGAAAACTCTTGCACTTGATATGGGATGCCTAGTGAGCCATGTCTGAACAAGCAAAGAAATAATAGTATCGCTGTTGTTACACTTTTTTTCAGCTTTAAAGATGTAAATAGATTACAATTTTGCTTAATCGGTTATGATTTTATTATTTGTTTCTCTTTAACTGAGAAATATTTTGAAGTGTGCAGAGACTGAATCAAATGTTCATTATGTACCTGCTCAGGGACCGGGCTAAATGATTCTTTAAGCAGTTTGGAAAAAAATGCTCATTGAAGACTTGTTAAGTCATGTGAGAATATGCATTAAATGCTTATCTCTCCTGTGGGTATGTAGGTATCAGATACTTGGTTTACTGTGTGAGGTTTAATGCTTTTCTTCTAATTTCTAATGAACTTTACCACCAGACTACTTGATCATGACTAAGCCTATGAACAATGCAAATGGAATTGCCCCCTGATGGTGAGGAATGGGGCCCAGATGGCCCTTAAAAGGTGATAATGAGGAAATATAGCATATCTGAGTAGCTAGAAAGAGAGAAATTTGTTGAAGACAGTCAATCTGTTTGAAGCAATGGTCTTTTCCTTAATTATATAGATTTTCATTTAGGGCTGCTTTAAAGTAAATTTTCCCAGAAAAATTTATTTGCAACTGGAAACCAGAAACCACTGGTTCTGCTGCTCCCTGTTTTAAATTATCTGTGGAATCTTCTCCTCTCACATTGTCTTCAAACTACTGATGACAGGCTGCCTGTGAACATTATGGCAGCATTTTGGGTTGTGTGGATCCTTGTGCTGCAAAATGGTAGCAAAATGAGTACTGGAGATAGATATTGGTATGTTGTAAAACGTGTGCATTACCAGAAGTCTGTTGTAAACTCCTGTAGATGAGGATTTGCTTGCTTCTGGAACGATTCGTCCCTGTTTCAAGCATTTCATTGCTTTTGGGGGGTTTCATAAAGCTCAGACTTTTATTCCTCCATTTAACTTTATAACTTTATTAAAACACTGTGATTTGGAAATATATTGTTGCTTTATATTGTAGCTCAGATGCTAATGAAATAGTACCATGGGTCATTTAAGGCTTTCCATTGTAGCTCTCCTTTCACAGCTGCCTTATGAAACGATGTTTTATGTTGATTGCGTTTGCTGTGTTTGTTGTGAGAAAAATGCCCGTGGGAAAGGGACATCTACATCGCTAGGTTCTGGCAGGATATTACGTGGAAAAAAAGAAAACTTACTGGTAAATCCACTGATATTGATTTTGTGAGTTTGGTAAACTCTGTCCCTGGGAGTGATGTGACTCAAGCACACACCATAATTTCACAGAACAGGTAGTTACGTATAAAGGTAGAAACAAACAGTAGGTAAACGCTTACCGAGTGCTATTTTTTTGGACGTGAGATATAACCTTGAGTTTAAGCGTCAATTGCAAGCATGCAACAAGTATTTAGCAGTAAAATCTGTTGGGATGCCTTGTTTGCCTCACGGTGTGCCATATCAGAAAAAAATCTCCAAAACAGACCCAGATCGTGCAGACTTTGTTTTGCTGCTGTGGGAGAGGATGGGCTTGCTGACAAAATAGGGAAGGTCTTCCAGAAGGACTTTTTTTTTGGCCCCTAACTTACATGGTTCTGTACCATATTCTGTCATGTAGGGAGTGGTGCCAGAGCAGGTTCTCCTCACTCCAACCCTGACACATTGAAAGGCAAATACAGGGCTCAGTGGTCACAGCATTGACAGGGCCCAAAACTGCTCTGATTGTCATAGGCTGTGTTAACTTCTACCTCTTGTCCTCTCCTTCTAAATGCCCTTTCCTCAGCTTATTGTTGGTTGAACTGGGATCAGCAAGAGGTCAAGTTCCTGTATGGTTAAATATCAGAAGACACTGCTGTTTTCTCTTCTGATAGAGCATCCTGTTCTGAGGAGGAACCACAAAGCAGTGCTAAGGGAAAGCTAACCTACAGAGAGGTAAACTACAGGAAAAGTATTTTTTCCATGATTTCTTTTGATTTTCTTTCTTCCAAGTGTAAGGTACTCCAATACTTAGAATGATATCTGTATTGAGTTACCATTTCTGTGCCCAGAAGTAAGTTACTTACTTATTGCAGTAAGTAAAAACATTCCTGAGATTCAAACACTGTGACACGAGTCAGAATATCCTGGGGACTGAAGTATAACTGCAGCAGGGCCTGTGGGATTCACAAGGGAGTATAACTGCAGCAAGGTCCCAGAGCTAGGAGTGCTCAGAGTGCAGACGTCTGCAGCCAGATCCTGTCGTATGAATATCAGCATGAGAATTGTCTCTGGTCCTCACATCATTTAGGTTATTTTGTGAATGCTGGAATAGCGTTGTGGGTCTGGAGGAAAGCATGAGCACCGGTATCCCCAGAGCAACAAGGATAGGTGGCGTCTGTCTGCACGTGAGAAGCTGCTTGCATTTTTCTCTGTTTCAGAAGCAACTTTCTGCTTGATGAGCCATGCTTGTGTCTGCCAGGAGATTCCTGTGTGTCTGTCTGTCCTGCCCTAGCCTGTGCCCCGCATCCTGCCCAGAGGGAAGGCTTTGTTGTCACCTGCTGCAATCTCAGAAGGGTGTGAGGGCTGCATTTCTTGTGGCTCCAGCTGTTGTAAGCCAAATAAGCAGATCTTTTCTGCTACTTACAAATGTGCAGCTTCCCATAATTTATGTGGGATAAATATTCTGGGATTCCTTCAGTTTTGAATGGAGCATTTTGGTTTATTCCCCTGCTCTTATGCAGACGGTTAAAAAAGAAAAAAATCTCTTCATGTCATTGTTTAAAGGAAGTGTTTTTAGTATCTCTGTCCATCCCAGCCTATCTAAAATAACCCAGAACGAAGATCCCATATTCCATATTTTGCCATTTTACAGGTAATTTATTCTACATTTAGGTTTATATGGCATGAAGGAGAAGCCAGAGGTGGAAGGGTACTTTGCTGGGCTCTGATGTGATTCAGTGTGCTAGTCCTGTTTATTATAATTGATTGGGAATGGTTAAAGCACCTAGCAGCTGCCCCCTATATTATGCTGATATTTATATGGTACTTTTATACTCTGTCTGAAACCATAAGCACAAAGGGTTTCTAAAGAATTAATATAAAACTTGCTTGTAAAACTCCAAGGTTTATGGCATGATTTCTTCTGCACAGACCTGCTTGTTTTATGTGGGTGGATACTACTTAACTTTCCTTTCTTGCAGAAAAACTCTGGGTTTTGAAACGTTTAAAAACCTTTTATCTTACTGAGACAAGCTTACCGCCTTTTTGTTAAGGAAGTTACTTGGAAAGTAAGTGGCATGTATACATGAAGGATCAACGTGTCATAGATATCCTGAAGTACTTTAAATCACTTGGGTAACCAGTGGCCACTTTCCCCCAGTACTTGGAACCTTTTGTTTAGGATTAACTCTTTAATAGCTTTTTTTTTTCTTTCCCGTTTCAAACAGACACAGCCTAAGGCTTGATCCAGAAGAGGCTGCCACTGCCAACTGGCTCAGGACCATCTCTTCTCTTTTATCCTGTGACCACGCTTGCCTTGAGCCAGGCTTCCTCTGATATTTTCTCCAAAGCTGAATTTATGGCCCGTGGGTTTTACACCAGTTGCCAGCTGTGCTAATACAACCCCATCCCTGCTTGGTAGCCACAGGCTGCTTATTTCCTTGTGAGCCTGGGGCCATTGCAAGGCTTCACAGCACCTCTGTCCAGGTGCCTTGCCCTGTCATCACAGGGGCACAACAAGCTGGGGGGAAACCTGCAGCTCTTTTTAAATGGTGACAAACTTGGGCATCTCAGACACATCTTTGGAGCTTCTGCACAAGTCTCCTACTAATGCCGTGCTCAAAATTTCAGTGACTTCCCAAGAGCTGCTGTATTTCAGTCCCACCAGTAACGTTATCCACATGCTGCCTTCTGCTCCATACATACATTGATGGCAGCATGCAAAAGCTGAGCAAAGTTTGTTTTGGGCCGAGCTAGTTTAACGTGTATAAAAAGAATAATGCTAATAGTATTCTGGTTTTGAACTGTGGGCTTCACAGCTTTCTACACTTTCCTCTGCAATCCGCCCACCATGAGTTTTACTCTTTTAAAAACTGCCAAGGAGTTCCAGGACTCTCAGAAACGAAGCTCGAACGACAGACAGCCTACCGCATTTTATAAATCTGGTAAATCCCAAGGGCACAGTTAGCTTACTGAGTGTTGACAAAACTAGAGGAGGCAAATGCCCCTATGGGTACGGTTATCGGTGCCCATTTTCTTTTGATGGGATGGATTTAGCTTTAATGAAGGAGCTGGCGTGCCAGGAGCATCAGAAGGGCTCTCTGTCTCTTCCCACCCCCGTCTGGATGTTATTAGGTGATGTTAAGCATATTCTTTCCTGGACATTTACAAAATAATAGGAAGAATACCTTATTTTCATGCCTATACTGCATCCCAGATAACTTGTTCCCTGTTCGAAGTACTTTTACTTGAAAATAAGTCTCTGGATAATCTGCACCCACAGACAACCTATATTAAATAAGGAGGCAGGGTGGGATTAGAGAGAGGAAGAACTAATTGGTCCCACAGAAGGAGCTCTTGGCTGAGTGGAAGAAGAGTAAGCTCCCTGTCGGCTGTATGAGCCTGCATTCTGCTTGTTTTGGTTTATCAGCTAGCCCATGGTTTACACGCATGCAAATAGGGGAATAACAGTTCACACTTCAGGAAAGGAGCAAACCTCCCTGCTTTTAACACCGTGCTCCATTATGTGATAGGATTGTCTTCACTTTGCAGAGCAGTTCTGAATTTGGGTAGCTAATACACATCTGCTGCGCTCAGGTGAAAACCCAGCGAAGCCAAGGCACTTTGGTTGTGCTCTGAGGCCGTACCCCAGCTCTGCGTGGCGTTAACCTCCTGATAAAAATGAAGTACTTTGCTTCCACCGCCTTCCTCCCTGCCAATGTCTGCCATGCACAAGCTATCCCAGTGGGAAAAAAAAAAAAAAGAAAAAAAAAAAAAGCTGCTTTTTTTTTTTATCCGAGAGAGAAGCCTGAGGCTGTGGAATCCTTAGCCTTACAAAAATATAAATGACCAGGCTTTGATTCATGCAGAAGGTTTAAGGCTGATTATTTTAAGAACCGTTGAAACCTGAAGCCCCATCCCTCTGATTACAGTCCTAGTCAGTATTTGACATCGTGCAGTAATGATTTTGAACATCTATTTTAGTTTGGATTTAGGGAGAGAGCCAACCTACATTGAAGTATATTACCATGCTCTGACTTGTGAGCATCGTGTAGGAGGTTTAAGTCAGATTATTTTAAGAACTCAACAAGCCTGAAACAGCATTTTTATGATTATAGCTTTTTTTCCCCCCATCCTTTCCACACAGAGCAGTAGTGAATTCTAACATCTCTTTTAGCTGGCTTTAGAGCCGGAGCCAGCCTACACTGAATTGGCCTCTTTTGATGCTACAGTATTGACTGAGGGGAGGGACAGATGGAACAAAAATCCTAATTGCCCAAACTTACAATAGGTTCCCAGCAGCAGCCATCACAAAAGAAATGTTAATGCAGTAAAAGGTAAATGGAAGGAAGCTAAACCCAACTTGTGGACAATTCAAAACCTACATCAATTTATTTTAAACTGCTTCCTGCAGCTTGTGAACACCTTCCTTGTCATAGTGGAATTATATTTGTTTTAACATTAGTCACCGCTCTGCAGAAGTCTTACCATGCTTCTGCAATCTGTAAAGTAAACTGCAAACGGTAGTCCAGCATGGGGAACAAATGACTTCCTATGGTCCAGGGCCAGTGTTCCTGAAGGTATTTGTTGCAAATGGTCAACTTCCCCTGCGTATTCTTCACAACTGCAGCCGAACACTCTCTTTTCTTCTATTCAGCGAGACGTGAGGGTATCTGCAAGTACAACAGATGGCGGTAGTATTTTGATGCTTCAGCCATGAAACGAGGGGGCAAAATGTCATTCTCCATCCATCCATCTCGCCATTTCTGTATGCTTTTTCTTCTATTTTCATTTTTGATGCCCTTACCTGTATCTCTGCCTTTTAAACTGCAACTTCCATGATGTGGAATGATGTTGTAAATAATTACAAGCAGGTTGTAAACTGAAAATTGCTTTGCAGGAAGCCTGTGTCCCCACTCCATGCCCTGAAAAGCTCCCTCTCATTAAACAGATTTTAAGAGTTGGTTTCCTTGGCTGACCATCATTACCTTTTCTGATAACGAGTGCACCTGAGAATTGTTTTTAGCCCATTCCTAGACTTCCAATTCAGGATATGAATTCAGTGTGTTTGGAGACTACACCCAGCCACAGCTGGCTCAGCACCTCGCTGAATCTGGCAGCCTGGTGCCTCCCCTGGTGGGGTGACTCCCACCTCACACCAGGGCAGTCCCTCACATGGACCAGAGCTGCTTGGGACGAAGCCCTCAGCCAGCCTGCAAGGAAGGTGAGAGTGATTTACACCTGGAAACGAGCAGTGCAACCCACAGACTGCTGTCCCAGCTGCAGGGCCATCCCCTGGTGCTCCCTGCTGCTCCGCGCCCAGCTGGAGGCATCGGGCTCTGAGGTAAAGCAGGTCATCAGTGCCAGCACAGGCACGCGTGTGGGACTGTCTGTGATGCTTTTATGACACAAAAAAAGCCCAAGTTGGCTATGTGGCTTAACATAATTCCATGTAACTACATTGCCTGGCATTTTTGGAAGAGAAGCCCAGGGTGCCAAAGCCTGGCGGAGAGCTATTCTCCAGGGCTCACCTGGTAGCATGACTGGAGGCGGCCACCAGCTACACACCTCGCTCCCTCGTCCCACTGCAGGGCTTCACAGGGTTTAGCCTGAATTATGAAATGGTACAAGTTTAGCCTTAATTATAAAGTGCTTTGGCCCACCTCTGCCCGATGATTATCTTCTTTGCCAGCCACGGGGCTGGGCTTTGCACAAGGGGGGCATGGGTGGAAACAGCAAGGAAATGCAGGGCAGCCCCTTTTTCTTTTCTTTTCTTTTCTCTTTTCTTTTCTCTTTTCTTTTCTTTTCTTTTCTTTTCTTTTCTTTTCTTTTCTTTTCTTCACAAGTTCTGTGTAGAAACTTTGGTTCTCGTAAACCAAAGGCTTTCCTTCCCGTAGCCCTCAGCTGCTGCCTTGGCGTCAGCGCTCAGAGCTGTGTCACTCGCCAGTCCCCGCCAAGGTAGCAATTCAGGGTCTGCATGTTTAGTTATAAAAGTCAAAGGTTAAGTGATTTGGGAATAAAATGTCATTTAACGTGACAGAAATGTGACAGAAATGAACCTGCTGATGCTCGCATTACTCCTGGGGTTTTCTTTTCACGTGCAGGCTTGGTGTTAAGTAATTTTATTAACTGAGGAGGGGGAAACATGTTATTTGCTAACGTTTTTATCCGTGTGGCAAAATTTATTGTGTTTCTTTGTAAGTATTTTAAAGCGGCGAGATCGGGAAGGCAATGAAAGTAAAAATGGAGCATGTTTTTCTCTCGGAGGTGTTATTTAAAACATTGTACGATTAGTCAAAAAGATTAATTGTTGCTGGTGGCTAAACAGATGATAAATTTTAAAATGATATTATTACAGTGTGTCAGCATAAAAGCTCTGTGTCCCAAGTGTGTCGCCTTTTTATGTTTCTGTTGACAAGGTTCACGTTTTATAGCACGCTACCAGAAAGTGTTGACACATATTCAGATCACTGATTAAATGTTTTAAAAACGTGCCACTCAGAAACTAACCCTGATGGTCTTTGAGACAGGCATTTTAGGAGCCGGAACGCATTTCTCTTCATCAGTAAGCACAGTTAGCAGTAGTAATTAACATTTTTTTATTTTTTAAAAAATTTTGGTACTTTACTATTTTAAGACCAGAACTATTTATAATGTACTTTCAGGCACATATTTTTATGGTCACCTTCAATGTGGATTAAGAATTGAATGCTAAATAATTCCTCACAAAGCTACTGAAGCAGTGAAATGTAAAAATAAAATCATCTTTCTCTTGTAGGATTTTGCCAAGGGATTTTTCATGTTTTTTTTTTTTGTTTTTTTTTTTCCTCATCATTCACATTTTGATGTGTCCATCTTGAGAGCTTTGAATGATGATAAAAAGTACAAGCCTTTGTAATTTCAGTTGTTCAAGTTGGAGATGCCACTCGGTAGTAAGACCTCACTCATCATTTTGTTCCACATCCTGTGATCTGCTCTGGCACTAGCTCTGTCCTGGAGTTGCCTTCTGCTCCTGGGGCTTGTCCTGCAGCTTCTTCCAGCCCGATCACACAGGTTGCTTGGCAGTTTCCCATCCCTCTGCTTTCACAGAAGGGTCATTTCTTCCCTGAACAGAAGTCATAGGATAAAAAGCAAAAGCAGTCCCAAAAAGTGCAGGATGCGACCCAGGTGTTTCCTCTCCAAGCTCTGCTCGTGTTCACAAATGTAGGCTGCTTCGTAGTTTTTTTCCCCACCTATTTTCCATCTGGGAAACCAAGCACCCTCTTTGCAAGAATGGCTCAGGGTGTGCTAGTGCACAAGGGACTTGTGAAAGTCCCTGCCACAGGTCATGCTCTTGAGCCCAAGGCTGGCACGAGCACCCATTTCTCACTCTGGGCAGCAGCTGCTGGTGGCTCCTTCAGGGGCCTATTCACTGAAAGAAAATAATTAACCCTAATTAGAAAAGCACTGCTTTTCATTGGAGCTATGCTGTGGAGCTCACCATACCATTTTTAAAGATTCTTTTGAATTCTTCTTAGAGAGAATGTGTTACTGAAATACAAAACACGCAAACTATCGGTGTTTTTTTACTACATCTGCAATTCTAGTCTGTTCTGAGCAGAGCTGTAGTATTTTTGGAGTGAAAAGTATAGTCAAGAAAGAATATCTGACTGACAAATTCCCTTGATATTTCCCATGGTAGAAATGCATGGAACACAATGAAAACACCCTTCTGTTTTCTGATCATGCAATTGTCTCATCTCTTGGTTCACCAGTGGTTTTTATTGTGCTTATTATTGTCCATCAAACTCTATTCATATTATGAGTTTTCTGTTTGTTTGTCTTGCAACCCAACTGTTCAGAGATTTTATTGTGGAAAACTACTAAAAGTTTATGTAAACAAGGAGGTTGACTAGCTGAGTGTAGAGGGAATTTTTAAGGGCACTACCTAAAGCGTTACACTATTCATGAAGAAAAGGTGTTTCTTCATTTTCTTCAATTTCTAGTGAAAACTTTGTATAATCACTTTTAAATTAAAAAAATAATAGAGGAGACTTCCTCCCATCTTTAGGAATTGAAATAACCTGTTGTGGGGGAGATATGATCAGTTCCCATGTCTGTAAGATTTGGTTAGCACTGAATATATGTTAAAGTAGAGCAGATCAAAGAGGCACAGCATCTCCCTCCTGCTCCTGTGGCAATGCTGACCTACCTCTGATTTTCCTGTCCTGTTACACCACTGAAGAGCGCTCCTCAGGTGGCTGGAGCGTGAAACAAGCCCATCCCTGGGGCCGTGGTGCATCTGCATGTGGTGCAGGAGGTCCCTCTGGTCACCACCTCACCCAGGAGCCATCTTCCTCATATTTCTCCTGGCTTCTTGGGACTTCCACCCTTCTGTGTGTCCCCTCTGTGGAAGAGAGAGGAACCTTTTCTGTGGAAGAAGTGATATAGCTCACATGACACAGGGTGGTAATTATTTACTAAAAAGAGAGAATTTTTTATTTTCCTTGACAAGGTAGTTCAGCCCATCCCTGAAACAGGGATCCTAGACAGCTGTGATGAACTGTCCTGTGGGGAGCTGCCTCTGTCTCCACTGACTGCTTAAAGGAAACAGATTACTTGCATGGACTTGAGACTTGAATTTTAGGCAACTCAAGTTTAAAAAAGTGAAACCCATCATGGACTGTAGATATTAAAGAAGTTATACATGGCCCATATGTTCTGTCAATTATACTTAAAAAATTGAAATTAACACCCCAATAAAAGATACCCATATTTATCTTGCAAGAGACATCTTCAGAGATGTCGCACTAGCAGGGGGTTGGCCAAAAGCCTTAATGAAACATGAAGAAGGGTGTCAGAGCTGGACATACCAGGTTGTATTTTGCAGCACAAAACTCCCAGCCTTGGTTGAAACCAAATCCAGTGGAAGCATTGCCATTGGCTTCAATGGCAGTGGGAGCAGAATTTATAGTGGCAGACAGTAAAATCCTGTCTGTGTTAAGCAAGTGACTTTTTGTTTTCACTGAGTGGAGTAGTGGTGTGGTAATTCACCCCAAGTGCTCTTAAACACAGCTCTGTGAACATCAGGTACGTGGCTGAGCATGGGCACCTGGAGCTCAGCCTCTGGTGGACCAACGCTGACAGTGAGAGTACAGGCACCCTGCATTGGTGGCCTGAGGGTAGGGTTTTCCAAGATAAACAAGGAAACATCCTCTCAGCATCTTTTTAATTTGTATTTTTGAAAAATGTAGTGCATTCCGAGCAATAACAAATGGAGCCATCATGGTGCTAACAGACATGAAAATTCATCCGCTGCTCCACTTAAAGTACAAAAAAGCCTTCACCAAAACTCCCAGTTGGGCATTATTTTCTGGATTTACTACAAAAAGAACAATGCATGTTTATTAAAAACAGAGTGGCTTTTAGCGGCAGCAGTAGCACCGCACACAATACACCAAAGCACAACGGGGGCCTTCTCATAGCAATTGATGTGGAGAAGACCTTTGGCAGAGCAATATGGAAATTCACATTCAGTGGCTTGATTAATTTGGAGTTTGGAAGCCACCTTCCAGAGATGGATGACAGTGGCTTATTAAATAAATAAATAATAAATAAAAAAAGCGAGCTGAAGCAGCGCCGGCACTACGGCACCAGATTTATGTCATCGGCGGGGACAGAAAAGGCCTTTGTGGCTGCTATTGTTCCGCCTGTCAGCCGAGCCCTCGGCAGCAGCCTTTTGTAGGAACTTGTGCCGGGGTAATAGCAGGGAGACGACGGCGGTTGGTCTGTTTGATGTAACCCGGTGTTATGTATCCCGGAGCTGGCATCTAGGCACGCACGCGGAAGAAAATAAGCGTGCCGGAGTGCCGGGGCGGGCGTCCCGCGTCCCCAACAGCGCGGCAGATCTTGGCTCTGCCAGCCTTGGGTCCCTAGCACCGGCACGGGGGAGATGCTGGCGAGGGTCTCTGGGGTCTGGCGGTGCCAGGATCGGGGGTGATGTGTGGAGGGGAGGCTCCTCGCCAGCCTCTCACAGCCCACAGCGGCCCGGCATGGCTGCAGGCCTTGGGGCCTGGGCTGGCCCTGCTGCACAGGGCTCGGGAACTGCCTGCCCCAAACTGCTTGGAAATTGTTAGGAAGCACCCGGTACAAATGAGGGTATAAGGTCATAATCTGGCGCGTTTGGGGTAGAAAAAGTTAGAAACAGTAGGAAAAAAAAAATTACTCCTGAACCACAAGGTTGTGTATGAGATATTCAGAGTGGTGAAGAGACCCTAATATCACATCTTTTTAGAGGAAACAGTCTGCAACCCCTGTGCTTTTTACTAAAACCTTTGCATTTCTTTTCAACTTGATATTGTTATGTCTTATCCAAAAAAGCAGAAGAATTTAAAAAGCACAATTTTATTTGGAGTGCTCTGTAGTTCGTTTTCTCTACAGAAACATAAGAAAGGTTTGTGTTGCTGATGTGACAGTCACTTAGCTCTTCCATATTAATTACGAAAAGTAGATAGATGAACACAAGTCATCAAAAATGTGAGCATGCTGTCCTGAAGATACAAGATAAAAAATACTATTAACTTGCAATTGACTGTAAGAGCAATCCTCTGTGTGTCTCAAAGCCGGTAACAGTGAGTGGAAGTTAAGGAGCATATGGCACTCACTGAGAATAATACCCGTCCGATCTCAACCCTGTGACTGCAGGAAGTTTGAACAAGGACTGAACAGTTGCCTTGCACCTTGGAAGCTTGAATTTTTGATTTGCAAGCAGAATATACAAATCGTTTTAACTCCACTTATGAAGAATTGAGTCGTAACAGGGAAATTATCATAACGACTTCTTGAACTCTTTTTCGTCTTTGGCATTTCTTCAGACGAATAAGTAAAAGTGAATTGAGATTGGCAAAAGTGAACTAAGTAACACAGCGAGAAAAACTCTTCTAGAAGTATTTGGGGGGGGAGATAGAACAAAGTCATCAAGTTTCCTACTTGCTTGTTTTGGGAATAAACTTTATACAGATATAAATCTTATAGTACAAAAGTAAAAGGCCCACAGTGTGTTAAAAACAAACAAATGACAAACCAAAAAAAAAAAAACAAAAAACAAACAACTCTGGACAAGATTCTTAACTTAGTGCATCTCATGTCAATACTGAGTACACACTAAAGAGATTTGCCAGGATAAAATTATAACATCTGAGTTTGCTATAAACTCCAGTGGGCAGAATGTCATCTTATCTGTGTAATAAAAAATCCATGAAAATACTGGTCATTATTCTGGGTTGTGCCCAAATTTTTAGTGTTTTTGGAAACTGGTGTATTCATTCTTTGCGTGTGTATGTACTGGAGAAAAGTCTTTCATGAACCAAATTGTATTGTGTGAAATATTGTGGTTGAGCTGAAGGTAAGGAAGGAATGTTTTACTGGTTTTGGAAAACTTCATTTTGTCTCGTTTGCTAGATTTGTACTACAGCTGGGCCACTTTGCCTGAGGGTGCCAGAGCAATGCTTGATAAGGTCAGTGATGATTTAGGATTACGTGGGACATGGTAAAAACTGAGATCTGTAAAAAGGGATTTTATTTAAGAAACCGTGCATTGTGTTCACCATTATGTGAATGACTGATTTCTGAGTTAGCAGTGTTGCTGAGCTGTGTAGATCGGTAAGCTAGAACTGCTGCAGTAAGCCCAGTGGTTATGGCTCATGCTACCTGAAACATTTAAATTGTGGGTAAACATTGTGGGTAGCCATACACCTCAGTTTAGCTTATTAGCTAAACTTATTAGCTAATCTTATTAGCTTAGTCTAGTAAATTCATGTTATATATACTTCTTCAGAATGTATTTTCTTAATATTACATAGAAAAAATCCCTGTATAACTTTGGATTAACTAATGAACATGCTATCAATTAAACTGGCTGATGGTTTCCTTGGTGCAGTGAAGGTTTTGTTGGCAACTTCAGCGGGGCCAAGATTTCATCCACAGCAATCTTGTAGAAACAGAAAATCCTGCTTCCAAAAGGTCATCTTCACTTCTGCTTGACTTCAGTTGGTGAATGGAGAGCTTTGGATGTTTCAAAAGAAGCAGAACTCATTTTGCAGGATTTACCTACCCTAATCTACCTACCCCAAATTAAAAAAAAATAAAATAAAATTGTTTGTGAAGCATCCTACTGCTGGAAGTGTCTGTAAATGGATGTATATGGATGACTTGTCATTATCTCAGGAGCTATTCTTTCATGTCATCAGTTGTCTGTGTGAATTAATGTTAGACAACATCTTTAGGTAACATTCAGTGTTTTAAAGAAATTACAGAATATATCAAATGTAGTGCAACCTATTAAGATTTGGATTGCCAGAAAATAATACACTCAGAAGTGCTTCTTGGGGTAAAACGAAGCATATATTTTTGCCTTGCAAAAAGGAAATCAAGAAAACTTTCTAATCTCCTCTAACTGGAGATAGGGCAGCCATGTCTCTGCTTGCCAAAGTAGCTGATCAACTCATGCACACCTTAGAGATTTTTTCTGGTTTTAGCAGGCTTTAGATATACCATTACCTTAAAGCCTTGCAATTATCACTCATTTTGCCATGTATTATCATGGAGGAAAATTTGTTCAAATAAGATGCTTCTCTTTAAATGGGTACTAAAAGTTAGCTGGTGGCATTTATACATTTATTTATTTTGCTATTCAGTGCTGGAAAATAAGGTTTTTATGAGAGCAGTCTTATTTTTAATTTTATCAGCAGTGATTGGTATGTGACTTTCTAAAATGTTCTGCTTTGTTGAAGTCTTAATTTTTTTTTTTTGCTCTGGTACTAGCTGTATGGCTCTGATATCCTTCCATAAATATTTTCAAATCCTTTTTTTGTGTGTGTATGTGTCTATTTGAGTGCATTTCCTTTTATACTGTTTCATTATGTAGGGTTTACTCCTTTCTTGTTTGCTTGCTTTTAGCAAATAGTTCCAGTTATGTTTGCTGGGGGAGGGCAAGTATTCTGAGATTAGGATCCGGTCCCCCAGATCCTGAGGTCACCATTCACACACTCTTCCCTGTGTGTATTTTAGTTAAACCCCACAATGTATATTCTAGGAGACTGAATTTGCCCCAGTAGCTGGATGCACAAAGGGAGCAAGGCTGTACTTATATTGCTGTTTCTTTTGTAGTTCCCTGATCCCCTCTCATCTGGGCCAATTGGACTGAATTTTATTAGGATGAAGAATTTAGCACCTCCTAACTGGTATTAATGTTTTTGGTAAAACTACAGGTCCATGATGCAAAGGGACTGAAAGAAAAACAAAACTTGTATTTGACCCGTACATCGAGATACCTGATGACCTGAACAACCAAAAATTCATGAAGAGCAATGTCTGAGGAAGCAATGACCAGTGTAGGTGTGTATGCTGACTAGTAAAATATAACTCTGAATCAGAAAACTTGGTTAAAAACAATAGTCTGAGAGATCCTGCTGCCATGACAGACTGTTTTGTAACACACCAAAGTAAATTTTTCTTATTTCTGAGATAAGTTTCTGGATTCAAACCAGATCTTCCAAAAGACAGTGAAAAAGGGAGAAATCTTTATGGAGTTTGCCCTGACCTATAAAGCCACCACTCTGCAGGAGTCACAAATGGCTTTTTGGCTAAGTTCAGCAGCTGAAAAGGCAGATACTTGTTTTGTCTCCAACTCAGACAATAGCTGTGGAGAAGAATGTCTTCTTTAAAAGTTCTGGGGATCAAGCTGAATGTTCAGCTGCTAGAGCTTCGGCTCTCCTGGTCCCTCAAAAAAAAAAAAAAAAAAAAAAAAAAGCTAAAGGGCCTAATCCTGCTGCCATTGAAATTGATGCAACTTTGTCTCTTTTCGATTTTTAATTTTTTTTTGGTAGTCTCCTCTTTTGGGCTGCTGGAAGTATGTTTTATGCTTTCAGGTTAAAAACAGGTTTCATATTTTACAGTACAATACAAAAAACATCTAAGGGAAGGAGAAGAGGTTTCATTTTTGAAAACTGTTCCGGCTTGATAATAAGCAGTAGGAAGCTGCTGTTTTCTACACAGCTGCAGATAGTGTGGGTTCGTGTTTGCAAGCTTCTGTACCGGGGCTGTTGGCAGGTCTCCCCCAGCCAGCAGGCTCTCTGGAGACAGGTAGGTAAAACTATCATTTACAGGGAGTAACTGGGCAGTCAGCATGTCCTCTTGTTTATTTTTTACAGTGGGAGTGCTTTGGTGCCCACCAACTTTTTGATGTTCTAGTGCTACCCCACCTGTCCAGCAAGAGCTGGGCTGAGTCCCACCATCAGCCTGAGCAGGATCAAATGCACGACTCCAAAAATGCCCTGGCTGTCCAGCCATTTGCTTTGCTGGCAGCGGGGGATCCCCTGTTCTTCCTGTTGAAGCTGAGCAATGCTTCAGCCCTCCCCAAAACAGCTGGGATCCTGGAGAGCAGGATCTCTCATACAGCGTGCAAAATAGATCTGGGCTCCCCTTCCCCAGGAGACATTCATATACACAGCGACCTGCCCCTCCCTTTGTCACGGTTTAGGAGGAAGAGGTGGATATGGAGACACCTGGACTTGAGGTGTTCTGTGAGGAGGTGGGGACCCATCAGAGCACACTTTGTTTCTCCATCCCCGGGACCACAAAAATTGCTGCTGGGGACAGAGGATTTCCCAGGGGTGGAAGGGAAAGCAGGTATATAATGAAAGATTTCTGTGAATCTCTGCTGAAAAGCAAGTACTAGAGTGCAGTTGATCTTTCGTAGAAACCAAGTGATGTTAGTGATGCTTTTGCAAGGGAAAAAAAAAAATAGAATCTCTTAATTTGGCCCCTGCAATACCCTGAAGGGTTAAAAGTGTCCTTAATTGTAATTACCTTAAATTGTTTGGACATAGTTCTTGTGTTGTAGCTCTTATCTTTTACAGTTCGTATTGCTTGAGTAACTTCTAGAGTCAGCCAAGGGAGAGAGACATCTGGAGGGCAGGTCCTCCAACCCAAAGACACCGAGCCTGCTTGGTGGATGACTTGTTCTTTGGAAGCATCTGTTTCTCATGGTCAGTAGTAGATATCACCTGCACAAGTCATGTTTTAGGTTACCAGTGTGAGGTGGGATGAAATCTACTTCTGAATAGATAATCTGGAAGTTACCTAAACTGAAAAAGTGGTGATGCCCCTGAAAAGGCAGTGGTACCTGCCAATGGCAGCTGTCCCGAACCAGCTGGGGAAGCAGAAAAATCATGCTGCAGCCAAAAGAAATCTCATGGTTAGATGATGGAAAAGAAGATGGGATGATCCCAGAAGATGTGGATTTCCAGAGGACTGTATCTCTGAATATCCATGAGCATGTAGAACTGCAATAAAAGTGCAGCATGTTTTGTAGAATGTAGAACAAGCATCACATTGACAAAATCTAATTAAAGACAACCTGGAGAGAATTACTACAAGCTAGCAATGCCATTCTTGCATTTCTTGATTTGTATTTTCCAGATGGAAGGGACAAGCAGGTATCTTCAGTGTAACAGCTTTTGTTTTGCAGAGTAAAGGAGGAAAAAGACACAGGGAGACTTTCAAGAGAAAGTTCAAGTGGTTGTAGCAACAACCACTTTAATCAGAGGCCGTGCTTGCTGGATACAATGCGATGTCATGTAGAAATACTCGAATTAGTTCTGAGTGAGCTGGCTCAGGAAGTAGGAGCAGCGTAATTGCATTAAGTGCTCTGCTCAAGCTAATGTTTCCTTCTGCTTGCACCGGGGCAGTTCTGATATGTCTGATGGTGTCACGTCAGGTGCGTCGATTTGCCTAATGCACAGAGCAATGCGCAATGCCTACACAACGGGGAGACCAGCACAGGTGCCACAAAAAGTCGTGTTTTATTGCTTCCTAGCCTGCTTTGCTAAACTTGTCTTCCTACAGCAGAGAAACGTCACCTGGGCGCACATCTCTGTGCATTTGCCTAGTTCATATAACACCAGGTAGGATTAAACCAGAACAAGGAATGACCGGGAGTGGGGCCATTTGGCCTCCTGAAGCTCTTCAGGGAAAGGAAGGCGGGTTGAGCAGAGCGATGGGCACCTCCGCAGGATGCTGCAATGCCTGGGGCCGTGCTGGGGCTGCCCCATGTCCACACAGGGCTCTCCCGTGGGCCTTGGGACCGGCTGCGGCTCCCGGACGGACCGGGAAGCAGCGGGCTTCCCTAGGGGCACAATGGAGCCATTTAACTGCCTTGCCTGGCTTGATGTATGAAGGTGGCTTCATGAGTAGTTCCCATAACATTTTGCTGGTGGTTTAATCATTACCAAAAGAAAAGGCTAAAGAATGCGGAGAACAGGACACTGCGCTTGTTCTTTTTTTCGGGGGTGGTGTTTTCTTCTGTTTTTAAGAAATGCATGTCTTTGATGAGATATTGCCGCAGGCTATCGTTTTACATTTTATGTCGGCTACCTTTTGTCAGCGGCTCGTTATTGATGCTGTATTCTGTTTTAATTCACACTTCTCTGCTAATCAATTACAGCGTTTATCCATTAATCAGGTATTCTGACAGGGTCAATAACTGCTTTTCGGTTTTGTGGGATGTTGCGTGTTACCAAGCAAGGAGCAACAGTCGGCACATTGCTTCAGCACAGTGTTATTTTTGCGGGCCGGTGAACGTTCAGGGCAGCAAACACCTAACAAGGCTTCTGGCAATTGCTCTGGTTTTCTGATTCATTGTCAAAACCCTCTTCTCTTCGCCAAATTCACGTGCGTGAATTCGAGAGCGCGTGCGTGAATGCGTGCGCTCACGCGTGTGAGCCCACGTACGCCGTGCCTGCCCCCATCTGCGTGCGTGCAAATTCACGTCGGTACCTTGGGAAATGCGCCGGTTCAGCTGTGAGGCTTGTAGGAGATATAGCAGTGGTAAACCCTCGCAGGAATTAAAGTTGTTTTTTTTTTTTTTTCATTTTAGCAAGTGGTGTAGATAACAGAGGGGGCAACATTTAATTGGACAGTTACAGTTTTGGTAGTTAAGTTACCGTCTATAATGATGGTAACAGGTTTCAATTATCTTTTTTATGACAGATGTACCAACATTTAATTGTTTCTCGTCAAGTGTGGAAAGAAAAGACACTTCTGTAGATTTTTCAATTCTTCTACATGTCACTTAGCTGTCTGCACCATTGTTTGAGCTCCTTTCTCTCATCCTCTTTGCAGCAATGAGTTGTGTCATTCCCTCATGATCAGCACTTTTGTTGTCTTTGTTTTTTGCTGTACCTCAGAAGTCCATCTTTTCTTTCATCTCCTTCCCATTCATGCATGAGGGAACAGTTGTGCTCTGTTGTGGGGATGTTCCGCTGGATTTCAAACAGTAGGGTTTCTTTTTATTCTCTTCTAAGTAGTACAATGGGGCTGAATGTCTGTTGCAGAATGCACACACTAATATGCCAGGTTATTTGGTTTCTAAGAAGTCAATAAAAATGCTACATTTAGGTTCAGTACTTGGCTTGCTTTTTTTTGCTGTTTGCCTTTCAGTCTTCAGTTATAAATCTGTTTGTTTGTTTCTGGTTATAAAATATAATCCTCTATATTAAATCCAAGCGTGGAATCAACAAACACTTAGGAAAAAATGTTACTGGCGGTGGAGTATTTTCACACTAGCAGATTTGGCAGACTGTGTCTTCCCTGATAAGGAAGGGAAAACTGCCGCCAAATCTAATTAATGGGGTCTATAACAGGGAAGGAGAGAGGGAATGGGGAGGGGGGAGATGTGATCATGAGTTGGTCTTGGCAAAACTTTCCCGTTTCTTGGAGACTCAGCAAGTCTTCACATTTAAGAGAAGGTAGCTTTAGTAGATTTGATTTTTAAGTTTTGATTTTTTTTTCTTTTTCTTTTTGCCTGTGCATGTACTTAGTTTAAAAACATCCATTCAAAAGCCAGCAAAAGGCTAAAGACCTAAAAAGCTAGAGATATCTCCAGACACTTTGTTCTCATATTCAGGAACAATCTTCAAAATCCTTCTTAATGAGGTCATAAAAGAAAAAAAATTGAACAAGTGGTACTTGTGTACCTCTCTAGGATGTGTCATTGGGGTCACTTGCCACTAGGTTATCCTATTTAAAAAGGGATTGGGATAGTTCAATCAAGCATTGCATTAAGAGAGAGACTTTGATTAATTCCTTCTCTTCTCTATTGTGCTATAGATAATTTCAGTAAATTTGTGATACTTTCTTCTTAGTCGGTGTTGAGGCTTAACGTTCGTGATGCGTCATGCTGAGTATTAGCATTTATTGGGCCTATTTGGCTCTAGTAAAGAGGGGTGTAGGCTGCAGACAGCCCTCTAATCTTTGACAAGTGAGGCCATTCTTTCAACATTACCGTTATCTCAGGTCATAGAGAGAAAGTGTTCTCTTACAGGTTTGCTGCAGGAACAAATATTGCGTGTAAAGGAAGGGGAAGAATAAAAAAGTAAGTAGGCTGATGATTTATTGCCGATTTGTTTTTGGAAAATAGAGTTGGCTTTTATTTAGAAAATCACTGGCTTGACTAACTTTTTCCTTTTGTGGCGCAATGGGATATAGGTAAAGAAATGCAAAAAGCCAAGCTGTATTACCAACTTGTGCTGTTGCTGGAGATTTGAAATGCGGCAGAACTGCAACGTAGAAGCCAGTTGTGATTTTCTTATTTTTGTACTGCGTGAGACCTGACTTTTATTTATAATGCTGATTAGTTGTTGTGGGAAATTTTTTGTTTAATTCTCATTGAAAAAAAAAAAAAAAAAAAAAAAGACCTGTTCTGACAATGAAGAAATTGCCTTATGCCCTATTTCTCAAATGACCATGCATTTTTTTCCCTTTAAGTACAGGTCTTTGGAATTTGCGTGGTATGTCACTTACTCGTTGTAAAACTTTCTATCTTCACGTTGTTTGGTGTAATCTCCTTTCTCTTTCCTGGCTCATTTTGAAAACGTGTGTGATAGTCGCTCCGGAGACTCCAGGCCCTGTTGGGTATACACATACTTAGGCGCTCTTTAAAAAGTGGATTTTTGACCTGATAGACCGTAACGGCTCCCAGGGAGCCACTATGGTCATTGTGTAAATCCTTCTTAGTTTTTGGTTTACTCACTTGATATACCGTAACGGCTCTTAGGGCCGTTATGGTCTATTGTGGTAATCCAGCTGCTGCACATGCGCATGAAGCTTTTGTGCCTAAAAATCCCGGGGAAGTTTTGCTGGGAGTGCAGTGGGCACGGACAGAACCGCTGCCGTCCTGACGAGGGGGTGAGGTGGCTGGAGGAGGAAGCCATGGCTCTTCTGCCTTTTCCCCTGGACGCAGCCAAAAATGTGGGGCACATCGGCCTGCCAAAGAGGATGGTAAAAGGAAAAAGCCCGCCGCCCGGCTTAGGTGCCCAACGTAGCATCTGGAACGATGGGTTTAATCACAACGTTCATAAGTATGAAACAGCCCATTTTTATGTGTGCATTTGTTTAACGTGTGTCTGAAATGCGTGTCGGGCTCCTGCCCAGTGGGATTTTTGACAACTGAGTTATTGACCCTTGAAAACAGGGAGTTGTAACTGAAAGGCTGATATAGTCGTAACTATAGCAACACTGTCAGTGTTCCTGCAATTATTAACTTTTTTTTTTTTTAATAAAAAAAATTAAGAAGCTGTTTCCATTCCTAAAGAAATCCTAATTGCAAACCGATGGTGCCACCACGGAGACGCGATGCGTTGAGGCAACGTGTGCCAGTTGCTCACATAATTGAGGTACCGGCAGAGTAGGGAAGAAGAGCTCAGCATTGCTTGCCGGTAGGAGGAAAGCCAATTTGTTGGGTACAGCTGCTTCTCAGAGCCCGGGATGGCAGGCACTTCCAGCCATCGCTTTGTGCTGCCCACAGTTGGCCGGAGAACACATTTTTGTTCCCCAAAACTCGGCCTTGGGAGAGCCAGGGGCAGAGGTGTGGGCATTTCTTTGAAGCCTGTGCCTCTGTTCGGCCACCAGGCAAAGGGACCACGAGCCACCAGAGGACGCAGACACATCTCCCTTGTGCCTCTTCGGCTCCTTCCCGCTTCCAAGTCCTGCTCTGTGACAGAGGTGGCACACGTTGGGTCACTCCAGAAAGAGCTGCCAATGACAGCTTTTATTGCTGGTCTGGAGTTGGCTTGCGTTTTTTAGCCCACCTCCCAACAGGGGTAGTAAATGCCCATTATGTGCCCTCGCTATTTAACGTGAGCAGAGCTTGCTACTGCCACAATGGCGGCAAGCCCTCCATTTTCTTATTCATTGGAATTCAAACTATTGATATTACAATATTTAATGGAGTTCCTTAATTGCTTTTGTTAAACAATCAGTTGCTAAGCTTTCCTTAGCCAGGTTTTCAGATAATGGCTTTTGTTTTTGCGTAGCCATCTGTCCCTGTATTAATTGTCCTTTTCCCCTATCATCCACCCGTAATTTTGGCAAACCAGTTCCTGAGGACGGTCTAAATTCCTTTTGCCTCATTGTCTATTGTTGGACACCGTTACCTTTAGCATTTCACACATTTAATGGATGTAGTTCTGGCTACTGAAGGGAAGTTCAGTCACTTGCGCTGCATCATGGGGAGATGAAGTTACTTCATTTCTATGCAACATTAAGTGCTGGCAGAACAACGCAGAGGCCTCGATTGAAATGATCTCTCGTTTGCAGGAGATCAGCGTGCATGGCAAGTAAAAATGTTTTTCTGCTTTCTCTGTGAAGTGAGGTGACAGCTCACAGCTAGAGGATTTCAGAACTTCCTCTGGGCTCAGCGCTGAAGTCCCCATTTCGTTTCCACTCTGTGTGCCGAACCACCATTTGTTCTGCCTTGTTTAAACAGCTTCGTCCCTGGTCTTTGACTGGAAAGGTGCTTGGTCAAGTGATGTTACCTGAGTGCTCAGGCCCTTCATATTGTGCTCTGCTACTTGGCCGAACCAAGATCATGCTGTCTCCTTTTGGCTTCATCCTCCTCCCCTATAGTCTCCGTCCTAGCCTCCCCCTTCTGCTGCTTCATCCTCAAAGACTTACACCAGGCTACCCACGTCTTCTGTAAGTGATGCAGCTGGCTGCCCTGAGTTTGTACGTTCTCTCTTACCTCTGGTGCTATGTTAAGAGGTTCTTCAGGACCTGCTTTTCATTGATGCTCCCCGTACCAAAATCTCTGCTGACCTTGTTATCTTTTTTTAAAAAAATAAAATAAAATTGTTCTTACCTTACTCCTTTAAGTAAGCTTTTGACCTTGTCTCCTTCTGGCTTTCTAAGTGCGTGCCTACCCTGACTCCCTGTCTGCATCCCTGGTTGATGGTTTGGTTTCTGCATTTTAAAGTCACACCTCCTGTCCTGCTGTGTCTCTCCTGCAGCAGTTCTCCTAGGTCTTCTTCCCTGGTGGCTTGGTGAGGACTTCACCACTTGCACAAAGCCCATCCCTCCCCTTGGGGCTGCCTCCCAGGGACCCTACACATTTGTCACCTGTCTCCTCACTGTTTGGGCCAGCATTTGGCTCTCCAGAATTACCTCTCTTGCTTTGCCTCGCCTCTAGAGCTGCCTGCTGCATGTTGCCAGATTCAGATTTTGTGTCTACACCACTCAGATCTCAGGTTTTCCTGACCTCAGCCCTCTGCCAAACCTAGCTTCTTGCAGCCTCTGATTGCCCTTTTATTCACTTTTCAGAGAATAAAGCATGTAGATGCTTTTTAATCTTCTTCCTTACCGGTCCTCAAACATGGACAGTCTTACAAAAGCCCTTCATCCTCCCTGCATCCAAAGCTGCCCTAATACTTCTAGTGTGGGGCTGAACATTGTTTTGTTGGGTGCTGGCTTCAAGCAATAGAAAGAGTGTACAGAGTAGTCAGAGGATATTTTGAATCAGGACATACGTATGTGTTGTTGAATAACGGAGTAATCAACATACTCTTATATCTTCACTCCCCATGATTCAGTCCATCCTGGTGTAGAACTTGTCTTTTGTTCACTTTTTTTTTTTTTTTTTTTTTTGGGGGGGGGGTAGTGGAGGGTAATAAACGGCATTTTTGCAGGGGCTGTAAAATAATAAGGCAGAATATTTTAAGACCAGCATATCTAAAAATGCATAAAATTTAACAACTACTATTTATAATATCCCTTTTGTGGATCAAAACCTAATGGCATCCTTGAAATGCTCAAGTTAAAAAGCATGACTCTTATCATGGTGGAATAACACTTTACATTATGACTGCCTTGGGCAGGAATGGAGGCAACATATCTTAAAAGACTCAAAGACATAGCCATATTTGTTGAAAAGAAAAGCAGTGTTTCAGACTGCACCAGATTTGTTTTTTTTTGCTTTGAGTGTGCTGGGCCTTGTCCTGTATGGCATGAAGAATGTCTAGCAACCAAGCATTTCTTCCGAGGAAGTAATAGCTGTAGGAGGTAGTGAAATAAATGATTTAAATATAGCACTAGCAGCGGCAGAGGTGGTAATTACCTTTCAGTTACACAAAACACACTAAACACATATCTCTTCAGGTACAGGTAACTAAGAGGGGTATGTGAGACCTTCCTGTGGAAGTCTTCCCAGGGCTCTGCCTCTCCTTGCTGTTTCTTCAGGGGACTCAAGTCTGGTTTGGTGTCCCACAGAGTACTCTGTCCGGTGGACAGGGAGATGCCAATGCTGTTGGGAGTGGGACAGTTTGCCAGCAGGGCTTCCCAAAAATTGAGCATGAGTTTAGCCAGCAAAAATTCCCCATTCCCTTGGCCCGAGCTCTGTTTTCTGGCTATTTTAGCTAAAAAGTTATCTTTCTTCCCACCTATTAACATATAGTGGTAAAGTATTGGGCAAATAGCCTCTGAATTCCTTCCTTGCCCACAAAAATAATCTGAAGACAGACAAGGGTGGATATGAGGTCATCTTCTTACTTTTTTAAGGCTGAAAATGTTGAGCTCTAAGAGAGGAAAATGAAGAAGGGTCATGTGTGAAATATCTGGTTGCTTGCTTTCTTCTGGCGGGGATTTTGCAGAGACAGAAAGCAGTAACGTTAAGGGCAGAGCTGCTTCAGCTCCTTGAGATGTGTCCTCAGCCCACAGCAGCTGTAGATCTGCAGGGCCACACCTGTATTTGCAAGGTAGGTAGGATGCCTGCAGCGTGTGGATGCACAGTGTGCAGAAGCACTGTGAAAGCAAGCCATTGTCATTGGTAACTAGTGATGGGACAGCCTTCCACCTAGGGTGTGGTGGCCTGGTGGGACTGAATATTTCATTGGAGAATTCCCAGTCTAATGACATCGCCTGAGATGTGGGGAAAAGCAGCTTATTCCAGCAAAGTGTGAGGAGTATTTGAGGCTAAAATCTGTGGGGAAGATCACTTTTATTATGTCTTTGCTGTATGGAAGATGAATTCTTTTTGCTGCTTTCCATTCATACATGCTACTGTTGTACTGTGACATATTTGGTATACATACGTGTATGTATTTATGTGCAGATTCATATGTGCATAAATAAGTAAATTGTCTATATGTATATATATGTGTGTTCCTGTATATATATATATACAGGCACACACATATATAAGCATAAGCATGCACACATGTAAATAAATAAATATTCACTGCTGAATGTCATGGTTACAAGCCAGAAGACAACCTTATCTTAAGACAGGATATCGTACTGTCTTTCCACTTTCTCATATTGTCAGGAATGCAGTTTCCAGGTTTATTGTTAATTACATCTTTATACATTTTTTAAAAGACTCTTAAGAAGAAGTAGGTTTTTTTTTTTTTTTGGCTTGCTTGCTTGTGCCCAGAGCAAGTGAGATTATTATTTTGCATTTTCTCCTTTAAATTCAAATGACCCAAAAAGGAGGAAATCCTTTGCTTTCTGGAAGTGTTCTGTAGAAGTGAGTGGATACACCACAATTTTTTTATTTTTATTTTTTGCAGTGCATAAGATGCTAATCTCTGACAACAAACCTTGCTGTTACTGAGACATTAGCTCTACTAAAATGTTATTCAGGAAGATAAAAATTGAAATTCCGTGACATTCTTCCTATCAGCAAGGAAACAGATGATGACAAACAAGGGGTGATGTGAGACTAAAACTGGTGTTTCAAAGCATCCAAATTACATATATATAATACAATTTGGAGATACATATTTAGCAAGAACATTTCAATTTGATCCACAGCACATTTCAGTACCTGTAGGACTGTTTTCTGCCTCCTTTACAATTCTTTGTTTCTTAATATTAGTACAGATTATCTGATGTACTCTGCAGAATTAAAATGTATCTCAATATAATTTCAATAATTTCAACTTTTGTACTAAAGTATATCTCAGATGATGCCCAAACAAAAAAAAAGCTGACAAATTTGGGAATGGAATATTTTTTTTCCTTTTTTTCCAGTACAGGATAGAAGGCATATGTTACATAATTATCTAATTTCCGTAAGTCTGAGCCTGTATTCATGACAGAGGTCAATAAAGAGGACCTTTAAAGGAAAACACCGTGATGCCCCTACATGTTTTCACAGGGAGCTTTTTCCATGAGGATATATATCAGTGAGTTCAAAGAGTCTGTATGGTGTTCAGTTTTTATACAGATGTTCAGTGCTATAATACTTACTTAGAGGAACAGCGCTGCTCATTTAAAACATCATAAAAACTGTTAAATGCAAGTAGGCCTAATCCCGTTTCTCCTTATAGGCTTTATTTTCATCTAATCCAGGACTTTTGCTTCTCCATTATATATCAACGTTAGGAACCAAAAGCAATTTCCTTTATTTGTGCAGGCTGCAAGGCAGGCAGTATGGTTTTCTTCTTTGCTTATCAATGAGTAAGTACTGATCAGCCTGTGTCACGAATTCAGGGAGCAAAATCCTCACTGCTGTGGCGGTGACCCATTCGCCTTTCCATCCCGTCCCTTCCCTTGCAGCCAGGCCCTGCTCTGCCCCCTGACAACCAGCAGCCTGGGACAGGGCTTTTCCCCGAAGTCTGGGGTTAAGGCGGGGGGGCTGGTGATGGTGGTGTGTAATGTGTAGGGAATCCACACGGAACAACGCTGCGGTGTTTTGTAGGAAGGGTCATCCAATGAAGCAAGGCCGTCAGGGAGGAGAGCAGCTTTGACTCCCAAGCATTACCAAAGTTTCAGCTGTCTTTTTCGTGCATTCACTGACACCAGTAAATATATGCTGTGGCAACTGTGGCCTCACGAGCAATGTCACCTGTGAAATACAGATAAGAAGCCCCCACAGAGCCTGTAATGTCAGTACTTGTGCTTGCACTTGCACGGAGCCAGGCCTGCCAGGTGCTTCCAGTGCCCTAGCAGGGGCTTCTAGCTGCTCCCTGGACTTTTGTGAAAATAAAACCACAGTGCTCTGCAGCAAACTTGATTTTTCACCTCATGTCTCTTCTGCTCTTGATGATGATGATTTGTTAAACTCCGGCCTGTGGCCAGTGACTGACTGACCATCAGATGGGATGGGGCTTCCATGTGGGGGATCTGCAATAGGGGCTGGGGTCATGGTTTTATGGCAAGTTTAAGTCTCCCAAGATGTGGCAAAGCCGATCTAAAGAGTTCTGTGAAAATGTTTAGAGATAATTAAATAAAAGTAGCTTAGAAATATATATATATATATATATATATATATATATTTTCTAGAGCAGGCTTCTGCGTTTAGTTTTTTGGTCCCTATTTTCTCCCTCACACATTAATGTTATCCACCCTGTTAGGTCTGGCACTTTTACAGCCTTTGAGCTTGCTTACACAGCAACGTTCATCCTTGGTAAGACAGGCCATGATGATATGACCAACGTGTTATTTCAGACCAGTTCCCTGCTGTCGGCAGCCCCCAGTGGGGTCCCTCTCATCCTAGTGTAGTCACCTCCTTCAAGGCCCTCGGTGACCCGCATGTGGTTGGGGAGCGGGTTATGGCTGAATCCTACTGTGGAGAGTGAACCTAGGGCTCTGAGCACACATCCCAAATACACGTCCCTCGGGACAGTGGGATCTGACTCCCCCACTCAGTAGAGCAAGGGGGCTTCGTCCCTTTCTGGGTGGCATAGGTGCTCTCTCTGCAAAAGCTTGCCCCTTGCGAAAGGGGGCTCGGTGGCTGGAAGGGACTGAGCCCAAAGAGATTGGTGGGCACTAAATTTAGCAACCCCAATGCCCTGACCCTATGAAGGAGACAGTTTCAGAGGGGCGCTTCTGAGATAGGTGGTGTTGTGCCTGTTTCCATGTAATAAAAACATCCTTCAGCTGGCTGTGGGGAAGATCAAGTTGAATTGATGGCTATGAACTTTTTTATCATAAGTTTCACGATATTTGGTATTTCCTTCAGGACCAGTTTCCTAAAACATCAGCTTCATTTTTTTTTTTCACTTTTAAAGAAAATAACTGGCTTTGACTTTTGTAGTGAAAAGCTTGAAAAAACAGAGCCAAGGACGCAAGAACCAGAAAATAATACTTCATCGTGCATTTTAAAGGTGTTGAGTTTTTTAATGCAGTCTCACAATGTGACATCACTTTGCTCTTGATTTTTTAACTTCTTGATGTTTTTAGCAAATAAAGAATGGATGGCTTTTTCTAGAGGCATACAGATTAATGGGCAGATGTGGGATAAATACTGAAGAAAATGTATTTGTGTTGACTTTTCATTGTAATCTGTACAAAAACAGTAATGATTTTAATTCTTGTAGCATACAAAAATACACAGAAGAGCAAGGAAAGACATTGGATAATAAGGCTTTGCTGGGTGTTTATTTACTGGAGATTGGGGAAGTTTTCCAGTCTCTGAAAGGTTGCTTAGTCCCACTGCTTCTACTAATTTTGTATGTTTTAATTTTAGATAATTGAACAGGGACATAGTTAACGGCATGAAAACATAGAAGTCAGAATTTTTGGGCCACCTCTGCTATCTTTTTAAATTAATAAAATAGGATCTGTTTTTCAGCTGGTTTCATTTGCAAAGGCAATAGGGCTGGGCTTATTATTACTGCTACCATAACTGTCATAGAAAGATTCCCACATTTTGTTTAAATTTAATAGTGATAGAGGCATAGAAAATTCATTTGATCTTATATAATGTTTTCATGGTTAATAAGATTTACATATGTCATTTTTGTATGATTAAAAGTACTGGAATTTCATTGCAGTAGACATTAACTCCCGTGATTGAAGTTAAGCAAGATTTTTTTTTTTTTTATAGCTAATCAAGAGTTTAACTGCCTCTGGGGCATTTTAAGAAAACGTTATACTGTACTTAACGAACATTATACTATAAATAAGAGTGATATTTCTGTAATTAAAACAGTCTGGATATTGCTTAATGAATGTTTTTCTTATCTTAATGTATAGGCCGTAAGGATTCATGTAGTTGCCTTTATTAACTTGTGGAGTTAGTTAAAAAGCTGGTTAAAACAGTAAGTCCATATCAGGTCAATATAAAATGCTTATGTAGGGATTTCATTGCTCTTATAAATCTGACTAGTTAAAAATAAACACAGATGCTTGTTTGTGCCATCCTGAGCCATACTGCAGTGTAGTATTTCTGCCTGTAGACATTTCTAAAGTATTGCCTGGAACACTGCAATATTTGCAGGTGTTCTTTTTTATCATCTGTTTTGGAAATATTTTAAAATTTGCACTACACTGATATCCAAAAGCAGACAGTGATTGTTTTCCAATTAGTATAGCTACATTTGCTGTTGAACTAACAGCAGTGTGTGTGTTCGTTCTTTCTCCTGTCATACTACGCCAGCTTTGATGTAATTACCTTTTTCTTTTGGATGTAATTGCGATGTATTTTAGATTTATGGTTACACAGACTGTTCTTCAGCAATTTCATATTTACTAATTGCTTACTGAATTTTTCTTCACTGCTCAGCTGTTTGGCACAGAAATCATTCTAAAGAAGTTCACTTTAATAGAAATTAGTTCTTCAGTCTGAAATGCTTGGCTAAACATAAATCGTATTTTTGCTTCTCATCGTACGCTGAAAATAATATGCAGTTTATTTCCCCATTTGAAAACAAATGCCTTTATGTTGTTAAAAAGATGTTCACCAGCTGAATTGCATGTGCAAGCTTCTGAGTCTCAATTTTGCAAAGTCTCTGTGCCAAAAAAAAAAAAAAAATGAAAAAAGGAGGCTGGTCTACGTGTAGCCTAAGAACACAGGGAAATGGAAGAGTTTCAGAATCCCAAATTAATCCCCAGTCCTGCAGGCACTTAAGCACATGGTTAATTGTAGGTGTTTGCCTAGTCCTTTTGATTTCTCTGGGTGAAGCACATGCTTGAGCAGGTTTTCAGGAGCGATCCCAAAGTGCAGAGAAGACCGCAATATTGTTTTGTTTTCCCTAAGTAGTAAAAATGTCTGCACTTTATTTAGTAGCATAATTTGCATACACTTCTAAGTAACTGTACAGGAATCACTGAGCTGTTGGTGTTTGGCAAGTGTGGAATGCCGTAAATTGTAAGCCAACATAAAATATGGCCCATTTAGCAAAAAATTCTCAGAAGTACAAAGGAAAACCTCATTTTGCAAAATCTCCCCACCACAACAGAAATTAGAATAAAACTGGTAATAAAACATCAGAAATCCTGAAAGACACAAAGCGGGGGGAAATTTTCTTCCTCCCTATGGCTTCCTCCGCACCAGTATATCGATACTCATTTTTCTTTATTCCTTCACTTCATTTAAATATGAGCAGGCACATCTTCAGCATAGTTTTTACTGTAACTACATCATGAATCAGAACTAACTTTAGGGCTGGTCAGGTTTTCCTTTTATCTCACACTGTGCATATATGCATTTCTGACCTGCACAGGCTTTGGCGTGAGCAGCTGCACCATCACTCACCAGGCAGGAGCTGGGCTTCGTTGAGGTTGATTTGGACAAGAACATATTTCTTATTTTACATGGAATTCGTTAGTAAGTCCTTTACTGTTTGGAGGCTTTAGCTGTTTGGGCCTCAGACAGTAATCAGAGTAATTAACACTTAATTCTTGAATCCTGATCTTGCTCTTGGCCACGCAGCACTTTCCCCACATGAACACAGTTGGGTCAGCAGCAGCACGGGGGAAGAGAGGGGAACGGTGGAGAAAAGTGGGGAGAAGCATATCCAGGGAGAAACGAATTCTGTCCAAATGTTTTTATCAATTTATGTGTGTACAGGGACACGGCTGGATACACAACGTGTGCATGTGGAAGCGTTGTGACAGAACTGGTGACAAAGAAAGTGGCCCAGGATGGGCTGGAGTGGAGAGTTCAAATTGTTTCCCTAAGAGGCAAAAGTATTTCGGTGGTGACTGTACAAAGAGAGCACCTCCTCAAAATTCAACCTTTCTGCAGAGGCTACCTGTCTGATTCTATAAAACTGCCACCTTTATTAATTTGCACTTTTTTTTGTATTTACTTCCTAAGGCAAAATTCTACCTCGTGTGCCCTCTTAGTGCTTGTTGGTGATCCTCCTAAACTGGAGGATGCTCGACCTCAGAAGATGTTTTTGTTTGTTTGTTTGTTTTTGATGTTGCACAGCCCTGAGCATACTTGGTGCATTTTGGTTTGTACACACCAGTGATAAATCAAAACAAATCATAAATCAACACCATGCATCCAAAGTAATCTCTTTTTACTTTGCAACACGCATCTTCAAAAGAGTAGTTTTATGTGCAGTCCTTTCTGAGCCTCTTGCTGTACTATTGAATCTTTGGTTTTATTGTGGGATCTTTTTGTTATTTAAAAATTGATGTAATTTTATTTTGCAGCTGGTAGTTGCAACTCTGTTAAAAAAAATGCAATACAAGAGTTTCTGTCAGGACATCATATGGCTAAACAAAATTTTAAAAAATCTCACCAGAGTGTTGTGGATTATTAAAAATGTGGATTTTTTCTTAAGGAGAAATAACATTAAATAAATATATGAAACCACTTAAAATGTACCTGTAGAAATTAAAACTTCAAAGTGTCTCTATCTGTAGGAAAACAGGGAAGCGAATTGTTATCTTGGTTACACCTTCCTTTGGTGACTGAGGTCTGGTGAATGTGTCGCGGACAAACACATAATTTTTCCATGGTCTGTCCGAGGTTTGGGTCTGGCGGGGCAGCGATAGGTGTCCCCCGGAGCCAGGAACTTGGCTGATGCCCAGAGCGAAGCGGGGCCAGCGGCATGGCCCAGCCGTGCCACGTTGGCGTGACAGGCCGCCCCGAGGCTGCCGCGCCGTGAGGAGGGGAGCAGGCCGTGCACAGGGCATCATCACGTGTGTTCGAGCTCCCCAAGACAGGACACCAATTAACCTTGGGTGATGGCAAACGCACGCAGGCACAGACGGGCTTTCCGCTATGAGCAGCCTGTTGCCACGAGGAGCAAGCAGCCCTCGTGGCCCTGACCCATTATTTAAATCTCTTTTTTTAAATTCCCCTATTAAATCGAAGAACGGTCGCACTCGCATCTTCCTTAAGCCCAAACTGTATTTGCTGCTCTGAAAATGCCAGACGCTAGTAACCGGAGAAGCCGATAAAGGTCCTCCCCGTCCTCCCTCCCCCAGTTTGGCTATTCTGAACTAAGAAAAGCCCCATCTCCAGTCACAGCGATTCAAGCCGTGGTGGAGCTCTGAGTGAACCAAAACAACGGGGTCAAACATGGTTGAAAGAACATGGTGGGGTAAATAAAAGGTCTTTTTTTTTTTTTTTTTCTTTTTTTTTTTGACGTTTAGTGCTGGTGGGAGGAGAAAGTTTGGTTAACTATTTAACCTGTGATAGCCTTTCATCATTTTATGGCTTAGGGGTCCGTGATTCTAAGCCTTTGGCAGTAAGTTACTGGTTTGAGCTCGATCTGTGCCCCAGAAAGGCTCTGGTTTCCAGTTACAGGGCTTACATTGGTTTACTTGAGATAGGAAAAATTATAAGTAGCAGCTGAAGACACACGTTTTCCCTAAAACACCTCACCAGCAACTTTCGCTGCAGTACTCAGATTTCATCTAAACACTGCACTGCGTTCCTCTACTGACTCTTCTCTGTGTCGCAGTTGTGTTCTTTCTTTATCAGAGGGTCTCTTCTTCCCCGTGTTGTTTGCCTGTTTTTGGGGTATAAGGCTGTGTCCTGCCAGCTGGAGTGAGTGCTGGCCCAGGGTCTCTGGGAAGCCCCCTCTGCACCTCTGCTCTGGGCTCTCCAGCAGCAGCCGCTCCCCGACCCAATCGGCCCCTTAGGAGAGCTGGAGCACGCATTACGGAGGGTACAACTTGTCCTTTGCTGAGGGTTTCTCAGCACTTCTCTACCCCCCATCCCCATCACTGGATCCCTCATGACTTCGTACAAATGCCCAGGTTTATTCTTTCGCTTTCTGGAGACCTGAGAGAGGGCATCCCGCTCCCGTCTTGGCTCCTGGCATCTCACACCTGTATAACTCCATCAGCTTCAGGGGCATTAATCTCGGCAGTACATCGCTGTGAAATCATATCAGCCTTGTTGGGGACTTTAAAAGCAGACAATGCCTCTTTCAAGGCGCTTTGACTCATCAGCAAAGCTGCTTTTCAAAAGCGCCAAACCACGAGACCTGCTCGCCCCTGTCTGCCGGAGCAAGGGGCTGCTGCCTTGCCGTTAAGGAGGGAGAAAGTAGATTTTTAGGTTTGAAGAATTTCTTACTTTTTTTCCTTTCTTTTATTTTTTTTCTTTTATTTGGAGCATCAGGGAAATTACCTTAGTGTTTTGGAACAAAGGAAGAAATCAAAATGTAAAGCAGAGTGTTTGATATGTTGAAAAGCTGCAGTTTTTATTTTAGCATAATTGGATCACTGTTAGTGGCAGTTGTTTGGTAAAGCACCTTAGCGAAGTTCTCGCTTTATTCAGAAGTAAATATCATATGTTTTCTCTTTTAACATAAGCCTTTTTTTTTTCCCAAAAAAAAAAAAGCCAAACTAACCAGTTTACCTTGAATTTCTTTCCACTAGGAAAGCACTAGGCTTTCGGAACCCCGTATTCTGGCCGCAAAGCTGGTCAAACCATCTTTTGTTTTCCACCCAAGAAAACGTTAGCATTTTTTCACATGTTAACTTTTCAACAATTGTGGGGAATTTGTTTTTATTTAAAAGTGCGGTCCTTTTCTTTTTCCTCCCCTTTTCTCTCTTCTTGATATTTTTATTTCCCTTTTATATGGAGACTTGTAGATTTTGTCACTTCAAACGTTAGCTGTTCCTCCTCTTTTCTTCTGCTTTACAATACACACTAGGAGATTTTTTTTTTGCATATTCCTCCCCTTTCTCTGTGAGATATTGTCGTTGACCAAATTTAAAACACTACAGTATTTAGAATCCCCGCGGTGCCATTTGAAGTATTTGGACCTGGAAAATGCCCCAAGCAATAACTACCTGAATTGCTTTTAATTACACAATATAGCTGCATCATTTTACTTCAGATTCTTTTTGATTGATGCTGTAAGGCAATTGTAACCATGGATGATGGGATTAAGTGCCTCTTGAAGTGACTTTAGCTTCTTGTGGGAACAAAGGGAAAGAAGAGAACACTTAGTCCCTTTTGGAGTGAACAGCCTTTTTTCACTTGCTATATAAAGAAATACAATTAACAAACATTATCCCCAGAGGTGAATTGAAATGTACATGCAGACAATAACTGCTCTTGACTGCAATTAGACATATATGATCCGAGGTATTTTGGCCATTCATTAGTGCTAATTGTTTGAGAAACAAGCCCACAGAACAAATGATTAAAATGTTAGTGCCATAACCAGGATTATTAGCATGTGTGATAAAATGCATGCGCTGCAGCTGTACCAATAAAACTCTCGGGAAAGTCACTTTGATTTGACGAATGCTTAGCTCGGCTGTGAGCTGGTCGTATTTGCACAAGGCCTGCTGATGTTTATAACAAACAACTTCTAGCTTCTTTCCTTAATTAGAAAGAATTACTATGCAAATTGGGGTGCTTTGTAATTTCCCGCAACTTGCCTTTGTCTTTGGTCAATTATTTGTGCGTGTTTGGGAGCTACTCCCTAGTAAAACAGACATAGTAAAGCCGTTATATTTAATTTCTTTATTTTTATTTTTTCACACATCAGATAATTAGTTTGGAGGAGATTTTGAAACATTAACTGTGTTGGGTTCAGTGGGGTCTTAGATTTTGGGTCACTTCTGTCCTTCTGCCACGCTACCCTGCTGGATATCTGGGATTGAGGTTATTTACCAGTTACAGCTCAAAAATGCACAGTGTGGAAATTTTCCTGTTTTTTTTTTTTTTTTTTTTTTTTTTTTTTTCTTTCTTTCTTTCTTTCTTTCTTTCTTTCTTTCTTTCTTTCTTTCTTTCTTTCTTTCTTTTTCTTTTCTTTTCACGGTTTTCATTCAAATGCCTAAGTATGATGGTTAGAAACTTTTTGCCAACACTGTGCCAAGGGTGGTAGAAGTAGAGATTTGGCCTATCAAGTAATGGATATTTTTCCATGTGTTGGGCACGTGGTGGTGTAGGGTCTCTTCTAGGATGACTCGATCTAGCAAACAAACATAGAGCAGAGGCTCAAGTTAAAGTGCTGATCCTGAAAATAACTGATGGGAGTACTTTATTTCTGCGCTGTAAGTTGTTGGCTCCAACGAGACGGCACAGGTGCATACAGTTCAGTAAATGTGTGAGCACGAGCAATGCTGGAATGTGAAAATGCAGTATGCATCAGGGAAATCTCTGTAATTTTCAGTAGTTTCACTGGTAGCTGTCCCGCTGTATGGCTGCCATTGCAAAGTGCAACGCCTCTTAGCATTCGGAATGGTTTTGTTATTCCCTTCCCGAGGATGAGCTGTTTGCTCTTAGGTGAAACTGTTCTCAGAGGATCAAGAGTAACTTTAATGTGCTAGCTGCTTTTACATATTTGATGAAGACTTTAGTAGAGTGCTCTGTTTGCTGAAGAAATTTACTTTCATTTCCAAGACCCACAAACATTCAGCATGCTGCTGAATGCTATGAATGAAAAGCTGCAGTAAAACAATTTAATGAGCATTACCCAATAGTCTAGTCCTCATTTTAACTTACAGTGCTTAAAGGAAGAAACGTTGTCTTAGCAAATTCACTTGGCTTGTGTCCATGTGTTTAGTTTTAGGCACAGTCAAGCTTAGTTTGAATCATTAAAATACTTGCAGTCAGGAAACATATGCAAGATTTTCTTCCTCTTTACAGCATGGGGTTAATGACATAACTGAGATTGCAGTGCTGTTCCCTGACAACCCCCTCCCTCCCAAAAAAAGTAACCACACTGGGGATGTTTTCACTCTCCAAAATAATGGAAGTCCAGATAATCCTGATAGTGATTGCTACCAGAATAGCTAACTGTTACTATGCTGGGTTTTGCAACTCTGTTTCCAAAAGGTCCACCTTAATACAGGTGCTTCTTACTCTGCAATTCATTCATTGTAGAACACAAAATCTGACTAGGCAAGGAAAATGTGCAGTGAAAACAGGGTGTTAAAATAATATTTGGGAAAATAATAGCACCTGAAAATGTTTGTTGCGGTCACACCTAGGTATCCTTGATGAAGAGCCTTGTTTTACACTCGCATTTCTAGAGCTCTTTGTTTCGAAAGGAGACGATGCTGGCAGCTGATAGCAATTCCTCCTGTACTCTTCATTTTTGGTCACACCTCTTGAAAAAATTAGTACTTCTTTGACTTGCTAAAATGTTTCATTAGACTAATGATTTGACAGATTGACATATTTTTATAATAATCTGTGTTCTGAGAAACCTGCAGTTTGGGCCCATGGGGCTACAAAGCTGAGAAGGAGATACCAGAAGTCACCAGGTGGTAGCATCATGGATTAAATTTACCACTTCTTGAGGGGAGGCCACACTGCTGCCCCATCTAAACAGAAGATCACAGACATTGAAGGTGACAGCTGGCTGAACCTGCTCTGTGGACAGAGGTGAGGGTTTCACCTGCGTGATGCTCTACGCCATTGTGCATGGTGCTCAGAGCAGAGAGGCCTTTGCGGGGCTTGCAGCAGTGAAGGGGAAACTGGCTTCAGCCCTTGAAGAAATCCTGAGAAATGAGTGTGTGACAGGAGATACATCCCTTTGGTACACTCTGAGATGATGGTCTTAGCCATTTCTGTCAAATTTGGGCATGTCGGAGGGTTGGTGAGAGGCAGACAGTAAGGGTGCTCCAGCAGCTGTTTGTCTGTAGGCCGGAGTTAACAATTAATGGACTGAGCTCTTTGGCTCCTTTGTGCCTTCCAACACTACCGGGTTGAAGCCATCAGAGAAAAAGAATGGAAACTAATCACTTTTGTCCTCTCATATATGTTTAGTGAAGGACTGCAGACTTCTTTACTGACCTCTGTGTCACACTGAAGAAAGACCCTCCTCTTTCCATTTGAGATAAACCACTCTTCCACCTCCTCCTCGCTCTCCCAAAGAGTACTGCTACAAGAAAATGGGATTAAGTGGATTTAACTAGCAGCCACTTGAGTTGCCTCAAGTTGTGTTATCGCCCGCACTTCAAGACAAGGCAGGGGATGTGAAGTGCTTTGTGGGAGAGGGGCAAAGATGGTGCTTAGGAGAGACTCAGCGCATGGCTTCTGGTACTGAGTGTCAGGATCTCCACTGCCCAAGTCTTGGAGCTGCTGCAGTTGGAGATGAGGATTTATTAGCAAGGGTAGCACTGCTCTTTGTAACAAATAGTGCATCATTTCTCTTTAACAACAAAGCTGCCCCATTACTTAGGCTGAATTAAGTATTACCAGGCATACTACAAAGAAGTCAGTATTTGTTTTTTGTGGGCTCATAAAATGGGTCCACCCAGGACATGCAGGGACCTGGCACAGGAGATGGTTGAATAGTTGTCCTTTTCTGCTTAGTTTGCTGAGATAAAATGTGATAAAAACTGCCTTCAAATTTTTAACCCAAGACCTATATTCAGCTTTCAGGGTGCCAGGCCAAGGGGAAGAGCAGATGCTTCAGCGGGGTTAGCTTAGAAAAGCAAGTATCTGTAGTGGTCTGTCGGCAGCTCATCACGTTGGCTCCGATTTCGATTGACCGAACTCGTTTCCAGGCGTCTGACAGGGTTAGTCATGTTCGCTTTGAAGGAAAGCCATGTGCGCATGTAGCTGTGTGTCATCCAAATGTAGCAACTTGGGAAATATTATTAAGAGGGGCATAGGAGAATGCATGGGTCCCTGACGTGATGTGATAATGACATATTCAGTGCGGTGCTAGAAAAGCTTTGCATTATTCAAAGTGCTGAATAATATACATGATAATGCGTAATGGTGTTATATGGTGGGATTATTTTGTGGTGGAAATGACTTGTGCTCTGGATACGAAGGCAAATTGTATTATTTTGTCCTCATTTTTGATGTAGCAGAATAGGCCTGGGGGGTACACCATGAAATGGGTGGGAACAGGAACAGGCAAGGGCTTTTTTTGGAAGGCCGAGAAACACAGTGGCACTGTCTGCAATGTATTTCTCTGTGCCTGTAATTATGGAGCAAGGCGAGCTCCCTACTGCACTCGAGGGCAGCCTCCCCCGGCAGCCCCACTGCCTCCCGGCCCACGAGCCCCGCAGCTGAGGTGGGCTGGCTGCTCCCTCGCCAGGAGCCACCGGTGCAGGGTGGAGACCTCAGCAAACCTGATGCCTCTAGACCATAATGATGCAACCCACTCAAGCCCCGTGGTGCCACGGGCTCACCCCTGCACCCAAGTGTGGTGTATGAAGGGTTTATACACGCTAAAAGCTGCTGTGGCCAACAGCCTGCTGATGATGCTGGTGAGCTCAGGAGCTCTGTCAATCAAGGGATGTGCTGTGGGTCTGAAGGCTTCAGTGAGGACACGTTGGGATTAGTGAGGCTGCACATTATGTGGGGTTTTCATTCCTGGCTGTTCTCTTGTTTCCCTCTCCCACCATTTTGCTTATTTAAAATTTGCATGCAAATACGTTTGTTGAAATAATGCTAAGGTTGCAAAACCAACCTTGCAAAATGGTGTTTGTTTTAACCAACACTCCTGCTTCATTCACAGCATGCCATCTATCTTCTGGAGCACACGTGGCAGATAGCAGCCTCCTTGCTAAAGCAGCCCTGATCTGTTCCCAGCACAGCCTCCAACCTATAGAAGAGTTGTGACCGAGGGGGAGAAAAACCAAAACCCTTTCTGTATTTAATATTTGTCACAGTGCACAGAACAGGCAGTGTAATTAAGGCTACATGGATAACCTCAGACCTAGCATTTCTTCAGTTCTGGGTATTAAGGCTTGCAACTTCTGTTGAACATAGTGATTTGGGGATTTTATACTGTAATTAACCGTAATAGTGATATCTCTCAACTTTAGCTCTTCCTGAGAAATAAAACCAAACTGCCACTATTTAGATAGGAAAGTTTCTCTTTTTAAAATATGGTCAAGTATTCTTTAAAGCATTGTATCCAAGAGTCTGATTTCACCCATATCCTTCACAGGCTGAATTCTCCTCTGCCAGCTGGTGTTCCCAAGCTCAGTTATCACTTTGCATCATCTCACAAGTACGTTCCCAGGCGAGCTGTGCTGTACGTACCTGCAGATGACGAAAAGAAGATACGAAAAATCCCATCACTAAATGTCGATTGTGCGGTGCTGGACTGTGAAGATGGCGTGGCTCTGAACAGAAAGGTAATTAAAAATTATCTGTGCAATACAATCAGCGCTAAACAGAATGTGTGGAAAAACATCACCTTTGCCTTGGGGAAGTGGTAACCAGAGAGACAAAGATAAATCTTAAGATACACAAAGCAAAGTCATAGTGATAGGCTTTGTGGAGTTAGTTCACAGTCACCAAGCTGCGATTTTGTTGTTGAAACAAAAGTATCTTCAGACTGTGAGCAAACGAGTATGGGTTTGGGCTTGAGCCTTTGGGTGTTTAGAAGGATTTACTTGTTGAGATTTTCAGAAGAAATGCCAGTAGGGGTGTTTCTGAAGGAAGGAGAAGTTAGAACCCAAGCACACCAGCATTTGGAGGGCATTTTAGATGGAAGGAGCCGCAAGAAAGCAAGCAGAGAGAGCAGAGTGAGAAATGGATGTACACGTGATAAGTACCAGTGCTAAGCTTTTTGTTGATGTTCAGTTTTGAAAGAGAGAATGAACTAAGCATGCGTTCAGATATGCTTGCTAGCAATTTTTGTTTTTAATATCTCAGAGTAACCATTTCCCTTTTAAAATGTTTCACATCTTAAAGCACGTATACCAGAAACCGGTTTGAATGCTTCATAGTAAAAAATATTTCTGAACTGGAACATCAGTTTGCCATAACATCATCTTCATATTTATAAGTTTTCCTGTTCATTTTACAGTGCCTCAAACAACAGCAAGTGCTGTTTAGGGTTTGAGTACGAATGTGTTGTCCAGGAAGTTATGAAAACAGGTTTGAAGATTTTCCCATGTAATCTCAAAAATGTGTATGAAATTTTATTCTTTTCTGTTTCTTGGGAGTTAATGCTTTCCAGAAGGACTCTATTTAATAATGCTCTCTTTAACTTTCAGGTCTTTATATGTATGTGAGAAAAAAAAAGTTTACGGAGTTTTCATATATTTATTTTAGTTCTGAAAAGTGAAAGTAGCATAGCTGGATGTTCATGCATACTGTTGAAGACAGTTGGAAAACATTTTTCCAGTTGCTAAAATTCTGTGTGGGAGACTATAATTATATCTGCTGTCACAGTGAATTAGTATTGTTTAGTTCTTATCTGGGAGGCTGCTGCTGTTAGATGACACAAGACACAATTGCGTGTTAAAATATTGCATTTTTAGGTTCAGCTTAATTGTATAAAACAAATCATTTAAAGCGGAGGCATCTATTTGTTATATAGGATGACAGCAAACCCAAATTTCTATGATCAAGGTGACAAAGTTGATAGTAGCAGTTTCTAAAGGGTGTTAAAATTCTAGCTCTGTTGAAGTGAAGGAGAGTTGTGCCACTGGGTATAAGATTTCAAAAAAATTAGGAGAAAATTATGTAACACAAACTGGAGATGACAGATGAGCCCCTGACTGAGCTTAAATGCAAACAAGAAGCAGACAGGAGGTAGAAGTGGAGGCAGGCTACCAAAGAGCAACACAGAAGTGTTGTATGGGCATGTAGGGACAGAAGGAGGAAGGTCAAAGCTTGGCTGGGATCTAAACTGGTGAGGCTTGAACAAGAATGGCTACCACAAGTATGTCAGTAGCAAAAAGAAGAAAGACTGGGGTAGTATTAACCCACTCCTCCATGAAACCTTTGGCTTTACTGTCAGTCTGCTCTCAGGCCTCTTAGGGCATTTCCTAGAGGCAAAGTCTGGGGAAGGAGGAAGTAGCCACAGTAGAGGAGGATGAAGTCAGTGCCTAGTTAATAAGATGGTCCATGGGACCAGACAGGACACACTGGAAGCTGCTGAGGGATCTGGCCTATTGTCATCCTGAAGCTGCTGTCTCTCATCTTTGAAAGGCCATGGTGACTGGGGGAGGTTCCTGATGCCTGGAGAAAGGCAAATAATGCTGCAGCCATCTTCAGAAAGGGTAGGAAGGAGGAACCTGAGGCCCATCAGCCTCACAGAAGTGGTTGGGAAATTGATGGTGCTGGTTCTCATGGAAGGTATTTCAGAGTGCCCAAGGCCATAGCCAGAATGGACTGATCGGGAGCAAATCATGCCTACCAAACCCGATTGCTTTCTCTGAATAAATAAATTAACATCTTTGAGGATTAGAAAGATATGGATGTCTACCTTGACTTTAGCAAGGCTTTTCACATGGTCTGCCATAATATCCTGGTAGTTATCCTGAGAAGAAATGGACTGGGTGGAAAGACTGTAGGGGGGGTGGCAGTTTGGGTGTACATAGGTGGTACATGTTGCATGTACTTTGTATTGCCTATTATGGGACCAGTACTGTCTATGCTCTTCATTAACAACTTCATTGATGGGAGGGAGTGCACTCTCACCACGCTCATGATGACACCAAACCGGGGAGATCAGGGAAAACGTTTTTCCCTCTGCAGGTAGTCAAACACTGGAAGAGGTTTTTCCAGAGCAGTGTTGCCTCCTCCCTTCGCATGTGTGGGTTTTCACACGTTTGCTAGATGAGGCCCTAAGCAGCCTGATATAGAGCTGAAGCTTTGAGCAGGAGGATGGACAGGGCGGTCTCCTGAGGTCCCTTCCAACCTGAATTAGTCTGTGATTGCATGATCTAGTAGCAAAGCATAATTCAAACTGATTGGAAGATTGAATTTCATTTTTAGATCTGCCACAGATACTCAGGAAGACTTTGAGAATTAGGTTCTGTGAATGTAAAGCTGAAATTATTACTGCTCTTGCTGCTTAATTTATTAATGTTTCTGAGGTGTTTGGAGACTTTGTGTGAAAGATATGTCAAGAATATGCACTGAAGTACAGTATTCACTGGCCCATTGCAAATGGGTCATCTGAAACCGAGGGGGGAAAAACACCAGGAAACACAACATTGAGTTTGTCCTTTATTCTTACAACAAATAGTACTGATGAATTTATTGCCATGTTTTATATCAATAAAAATTCTACTTACGGATTTTCTTGCTGCTGAAATGTTGGGTTTTTCAAAAATCAGAACCTGGTTGAAGATTGAATCAAATACTTACCTTGAATCAAATGCTTACACAGACTTTCACTTGCATCAAGTCCAAGCAGCAGAAACCCTTGCATTTTGCAAGAAGTTCCAAAGAGAAAAAATCTCAGCTTTTAAGGGTAAACAAAGTGAAGAATGGCTAAAAAGCAAAGTTATAGTGTGCAGAGTACTAAGCCTGGAAGGAGAGTGAGATCTGCTCTGAGAAGAGCATGAGGGACATTTGCAATGCCTTTGGGACTAGACAGGGCTGTAAGGAGGTCTTCAAAAATTTGGAATAAGGAACTTGATAAGAAAATATCCCAGTGTTGCTGAAAACTTCGGCTTTCTTTTACAAAGTTAGCTTTAGCCTTGCTAAACTGTGGCATGGGAGCTGTGGCATTTTTTTCTGTTTCTGGGCTGCGGGGTTCAGGTTATTTCTCCACACCTGATACCCCTATCGGGTATCAAAATTACAGCTTGATTATCTGCACCGAAAGTAAAGCCATATGTGAGTCTTTGTTCCTATTGAGACAGTGGCATTCTGAGCAGTTCAATGATCAGGGAGCAGCCATCAGAAAAATACCCTCCTTTGATTAAAGCACTTTGTTTGCAACTTCCCATGTTCAGTTCTTCCTCACCCTGTAGGAGGAGTCCCCTTCCAGGTCCCTCTTTGCCTGTGCATGTCTTCTGCTCCCCAAAGGCCTCCCTTCCTCCAGTCTCTGGGTCATAGCTCAGCAGCCTCTGGCCTTATCACGTAAAAATATCTTTCCTCTCAATTTTAGCTTTTATTCATATTTGCCAGGATGCTACCCCAGTAGTGCTGTTAGACCTAATTGCCCCGCCTAAATTTCATGCCAGGGAATTATCCTACCAGCCATGAACAAGCATTTATTTATTTTATTATTATTATTATTATTATTTTTCTCATTAAAATAAAGGCATGCAAAAATTGTGTTGCTCATGTTTCTTATATCAGAGGTGTAAAAGCAATCCCTTGAAGTATACATACAGTTGGGAAACTGCTGCGGAGTCCTCCAACATGGAACACTTCAGCTGGAATTATGAAGTTGTTGTTCCTCTGGAACTGAAGAGTTCTTCTTCATCCAATAAAAGTTATTAATATTCAGGGCTGCACTGTAAAATGATGGAGGACTGATGAGGGTTTAAGCTCTACAGCCCTTTCTGCTGTGAGTCACCATCGTTTCACTTTGTCTCTTTTTGAAGGAAGCTGCTCTCTCCTCCAGCACTTGAGCATCAGAAGCTGGAGAAGAGGAAGTGTCAGCTCCATCCTTTCCTCTCATCCCTGCCTTCAGAGGGCAAGCAGCAGTCCCTGAGCCTTTCTGCTCTCCCTGCAGCCCTCAGCAGTTCAGTTTGGCTGAGAAGATGGGTAGGGATGGGCCTATTTTGGCTTATCCACAGTACAGCCTCTTAGGGTCATAGCATAAATTTGCTCCCAGTTAATATCTTGTAGCAGCCACTTAAAAGATCATTGCTGTGCTGTGCCATGGAAGGATTAAAAAAAAGAGAGAGAGAAACTATTTATTCTTTTGAATCATCTGTTTTTAAAAATAGGATTAAAGCCTGACCACTCTTCAGACTGTTCCGTTATGAATAACGCATACGTAAGCGATGACTCTGGGTTCATTACAGTTAAGAGCAGATCATCCGCATGCACACTGATTTTATGGAGATTTCTCCCCATGAGAATGCCTTCTCCATCGTGCCAGAGATCTGATCCTGGGGTCAGAACAAACAGCACGCCGGAGAGAGAGCATCCTTGCCTACCATTTTCCCCCTAATCTGAGGCCTTCTGACCTTTTTATTCCTTATCACTGATGAGAAGAGGCTCTTGCATGCAAAATAACACTTCAGCTAAATTTGAGGGTGGAAATAAATACATAAAGTGTGTCAGCATGGTACACAAAAAAAAATATCCTAGGCTTTCCTTAGTGAAATGTGTTTCCTTATTGATCTTATTGAAGGCTTTTGCAGTATCAGTGGAAATAAGCTGCGGTTGGTTTCCATAAATTTCTAGCTGCTTCAATTAAAATCAACAGTTTTCCTGTGTTATGCAATGATAATCTTTTTTTTATTATTTTTTTATTTTTTTTCCTTTTTTTAATAAACCCAAGTTGGTTAGGATTTATCAATGCCACAGGTATTTCTCTAGGCACATAGTGAGAATGTTAGCTAGTACTTCATAGGCACAGTTGCATGAAACATTGATAACTAGGTTATTTTACCAGGTCTTTGCTTTATATATAATAAATTAGTACTGTACCTAATTGTATTCCTCCTACAGGGAGAAGGCTTGCTGATAAAGTGTGTAGAGAACGATTAAATGTACACAGGTGTATAGTAGGGTGACTTGTCTTCAAAAGATGCACAAAATTAAAATGGGAATGCTGCTTTCCCTGATGGCTTGCCATTATTAAAAGTCTCAGTAGCATGGGAAATTTCTTCTGTAGGAACTGGGGAGTCCAGAAGTCTCTCTGGTTTATAGTAGGGAAGCTGAACTGTACAGTGAAACTCTGCAAGGCCTTTTTGATCCTTGAAGAGTTCTGATGAATATACATTTTTATGGAAGTTGTAAAGTATTTTCACGCCTTTATTAATCCCACCATGGTCCTGGAAGAACTGCCACTCCTGAGTGGTTGCTTGACAATAAAAGTTCTTATTCCTATTGTTTTATTCTACAAGCCAATCATCTTCCTTATATAAAGATAAGAGGATTCATAAGTACAATCACAATATTCAGCAATTTTCTTCTTAATGAGCTCAATAGTGCCTGTGTCTCTTCGAGCGGAGCCTTTGAATTGCCAGTTATTTCTTTTCCACTGGTTCAGACGTATCCAATTAAGTTTGACTTGGACACGTTCTGATATAACTATTACTGCTGACACAATGGTGTCTAGAAACGTAAGGAAAATGTCTTGGCTCAGTATTAACAGGAATTTCAGGCTGGGATTTACTAACAGACCTGGGAAAATGTTTTAGAGTACACAGTTACTGCTTGTATGGACTTGGAATTTGCGGCACTTTAAGTCTTCACGGGTACCGTACAGTGTCTTCAGGCACAGCAGCACACCTGGGTACTGAAGGATAGCGAATTGCAGGTCTGAAGCTCGTGTGTTACTACATACTTCTGTAGCATTTCTGGACAGTTTTGCAGTATTTCCTGTGTCTTCATAAGAGGAGGGACCTGCCTGAAGAGCCAGTGAGCATCTAGCACTTTGAAGGGAGCCATTGGTTTTCAGGTGTGCTACAGAAAATCAAGCCAGTACAAAATGTTTTGCATACATGTGTAACATGCAAATCCATTGGATCAAATTTGGGCAGACTTTTGTTTGTATGCAGATCCATGCATAAGGTTGTGTTGACAGGGCTGCAATGGTACTGGGGGTGGGCAAAACATGAAGGTACTTCCCAGACTGCAGTCAACATTCTCAGCACTCAGTGTTTGCTCTACGTCTCCTTTTGGTTGGCCATGAGCAAAGCAATACACTTGTTTGTCCAACTTTCTCTTGCAATTAATCCTGAAGACTGGTCTTGAACCTAAGACCATGGTGCTAGTAACCAGTCGTCCACCCTGCTTGTTCTTCCAGGGCCACATTCTGAAAACAGACAAGCAAGCCAAGCATGAGGAAACTCACAGACTCCGTTAACGGTGACATGGATCAGAAAGTGGTAGGACACATAGAGAATATAGCACTTGCCCTCTTTGTTAAATTTTTCTGCTATTATCTCTACGGTCACAGTTGAGGCAGTCATTCAGATCATATTTCTCAATGAATAAGGACATTTGAGTCTAAATGAGTAATTCAGATTTAAACCCTTCAGGACTTTGAGCTTCTTCCTAGTGTACACTGTTACACATCAACGTAAAGGTCTTCCCACCTCCTAAGCTTCCCCAGTATCTTTGTGTGATTTTGGTTAGCCATGTCACATTTCTCTTTTCCTAAGCAACTTTAGTTAGCCCCTTTCTTTCAGCTGTTGATGATTCCTCAAATGTTCTGTGAAATCAAAGCCAGGGGTTGCTGCTCTGGTATGCACTTGTGTTTTGCTAGTTGCAGGACAGTCTACTCCCAAAATAAGCAGAGAAGCACCTAAAAACAGCCTGTTATTTCCACCATGTACTAAGCATATGCCACGACATCCCTTCAGTTTAGAGTGGAGTAATGTATATCTATTCAACAGAGCACAACACATGGATTACAATTGCTTAAAGCCCTGTTTTTTTAATGTTCTGTGAATGACTTTCTTCTCTAAATTGCGAATAGACTTTGCATTAAAGAAGGTTTTATACTGCAAAAGAATGCATTTCCGTGGCATGGGCTGTCGTGTGTAATAGCTATGAGACCATACCTCTGACTTACTGGAACTGGAGAGCGTCCAGAACCATGAATTCCTTGTGCACTCACATACCACAATAGAACGAGTTAGATACTCAGTTCTTGAGATTTTTCTAGTCCTTGTCATAAAAACCATAATAAGTGGGGACAGAACATTAGGGAAGTGCAAGCACTTGTTTACTCACACCTAAACCTGCACAGCACTGTATGTGACAGGCTCCAGGGCAAGAAAGCTCCTAATGTGTCCCCAGGTTGCACATTGCCATGCCCACATTTTGGGCTTTCCACCAGGGAATTCTTTTGCAAAGGAGCAAAAACCATGCCTTTTTTTTCATTGTTTCACATAAGTCATGCATCTAGAAGCATTCAAAAACTGCTGTTTTGGCAATGGTTTTCATGTACGTATGGCGCATGTGTGGTCGTCAGCACACCTAAGTGTGTTGGCCAAAGTCTATTGTATTTCTGTCTCCCAGGACAAACACACATTTGCAAATCCAGCCTTCTAAACATTTTGATGTTCCTGTAAGCTGATCTGCTGAGGTTGCCCATCTTTTCTTTTGGCTGTGAGTGCCAGAAGGGAGATTATGATCTCTCTTCTTGTTTATCAATAAACAAAGTGATAAGTTGACTGTGGAGTCTGATTAGCACTTTGCATCATTTCTGAAAGGATAAATAAAATCCTACTGTTTTCTGTGTTTAACTGCGATTTCTGTCTTTAAAGGAGCTTGGTTGCTCTGAGGTTTCTGTTTCAACTCCTAAATGGCTGCATAACTTGATAAATCTACTGTGTATCATTATAATAGCACTTTTTGCAGTCTTTTTTTCATCACAGTGCATTAGGACTACCCTCTCCAGAACCATGTACTTTCCAGTTACTGTCTCTTCAAGGCTGGGGGAAAAGAACTGCAAATATTTGTCTTCATTTCTGATCACTGGGCTTCAGAAGATCATAAATCCTGGTGGTGTTCCTCATTTGGGAGCAAATGGTTGGGAAGAGCATGGGCGTTATTTTAGGATCATTATAAAACATTGCTAGCTCATTCTTTCCTCCTTACTTTTTACAGTATCTTATGAGATTGCCTCAGAATAGCTGCTCCTATGCCAAGCTTGAGATAACTTCATCTTGTAAGGTTTCACAATACAATTGTGCATTATGAGGGGTTATGTTGAACAAATTGGTATTCTCTTCCAGCTTAGCCAGGTTATTTGGTTACATTTAAAACTTTGATTCCACAGGGACCCAATCTTCCACTCATTAACCAATTATTTTTAAATAGATTAAATTTAGATCATAATTTAGTATGCATTTTCTTGAGAAAAAGGGCAAATTAATGCATGTAAACATGGGTGAATCTATTTAAATAAACTGTCCGCAAAATCCTTACAATATGTAAACAACATTTGTTATGCCTTGGAGATAGCATATGATTGGACTCATGAGACCCTGTTTATCCTACTGAACAGTTTCTTTTATAACTTCAAAGGGAATTTTATATATTTATGGCAATAGCAGGGTGTTAAGTGTAGCTAGACAGAAATTATACCTCAGCTATTTAGTTAATGCCAATAGGGATTAAATTAGATTTTATAGCTGTTAGTAGAAGTCTGTTTTGTAGCTAACAAGTGGGATTTTTAAATCCTGGAAAGCATAATCCTATTATAAAACTGGCAGCTGAATTAACATTATCTAGGAAGCAAGTCTTCACGGATTAACATTTTTTGACATTAACAAAGAAAAACTAATGCTACAGGGATATTAGATGCTTTTCCCAAAAGTAGGAAAAAAAGGAAAGTGAATATAGGACAAGATAAATGGCACAAATACTGCAGTAGGGAAAAAAATTGAAATGTGCATGAGAAATGAAATCAGGGAGTGGCCATGTTCTGCCTCAAATACAAAAAGAGATACACTGGATAGGAAAAGGCTCTACAGTTGGTAGCTCGTGTTAGCCCACATGCTGATCTATACATACACACCTTGTGACTAACTTGCAGTTATTCCACAAGAGCATGGAATAGCCACGAAGGCTTTTTCCTGTCCTGAGGTCTTTGCATTCCAGATGGATGCTGTAAGAGCCCAGAGCCAGCAGTAATGCAGAAGAAACACTTATCCCTTTATTTAATAGGCCCATAAAGCTGTTACATGGATATCTTGAAGCTCTCCTTACATCCTTACAAGTTCTCCTTGAAGGACAGTTATGGAACAACTGCTGTAGGCGGTAGTACAGAAGATGAATGGGTCACTGAACTTGCTGTCTTGCGGTATCTTTTTTTAGGTATTGGTGGACTAGATAGGCTGAAGACAATGGTATATGCCATGTCAAATTTCATTTAAAAATCTCTATCACAATAGAAGAGCAAACTTTTAATTACTTAAAATTACAAAGTATACATCTACTTTTCATTATTTTAAAAGCTCTGCATTTAGAATCTGAGTCCCTAGTCACAACTGCAGCACAGAAATAATGAAAGTATATTTAGTTGAGTGCAGTATTGAAGAATCCACTTGATAAGCATGGAACAATTGTCCAGACTTTGCAACATCATAATCAGCGTTGTTGATCCAGTACAGGTTTTGCTGTAACAATATCTGTTGGCTTCCATTTTGTCTAACACATTTCTTCTCTTCCTTCTTAGCAAATACAGACTATTATTTATTACTAATGAGAACTGTACTGAAACAATTTGTTCTAACTTTGCCTTCCAGCCTCCAAATGCCTTGACTCAAGTAAAGCAGAACTGGACCTGTCACTGTTAGACTGGACTTTTAATATCCGAGATTACAAACCTAATACATGGTTTTAGGGGCTGATCCTTACTTTGGTGCTTTTGAAATGCTGCATTTTTCCATTCCCTTCACACACATGCTTGATTTTGTAGCTCGTGAGAATTCACATACCAAGCAACCTCTGAGTAGCACTTGATTTGACTTGACAGACACTAGCAGAAAGAGCGACTGGCTTTTAGCCTGCAATGGCCATCTCAGTCCCTGGTCAGCAGGTGTCACCTCTTTCTATGTCCACATCTTCATACCGGTGTATTTGGTGTCAAAGAGCAGAGCGCTGCATGGATCACACCCTCCCAAGGCTGATGTTCCCTGTAGGAAGAGTGACGACACTTTGCCGTAAGCATACCCAGTGGGTCAAAGAGGTCTGCAAGAGACCTCCCTTCCTGTCAGTGTTGAAGCTCTGAGCTCTCTCAGTGCTGCCAAGATAGAGCAGACCCACACGGTCACCTTTCCAGGCCATATGGTCTTGGCAAGCAGCCTCCTGCCATACTGACTGGGGTAAAAAAAAAAAAAATAGTGTGTTTGTACAAATTTAAAACATCTCTTTGAGCACTGAAGACCAGGTAGTCACAGAGGACATCTCTGCAATCTGGATGTGGCATGCTGGAGCTGGAGGTAAGGAGGCTCTTTTCCAGTGCAGTCCAGGAGCTGGTAAGTAAGTGAGGAAATGCAAGTGAAGCAAATAAGGCCCTGCTGAGGGACAGTGGCACAAAGCAGTGGTTTCTGAGGTCAGCTTAAAGAAGTCTTGCCTGGGGTTTCACAAGGGGCTGCTGTGAGCCTTTTTGAGACTCTTGATATTCTAGAAAAGAGGACTTGTGGTACCTTGTAAATGGGCAAGTTACATACATGACGTTCCCAACTCATTAGTCACTGACCTTTTAAGACCCAGAATTGTGGAAATGCTTAGCAAAGTTACAAGCACGACATGTAGTAATCTGTGGTATCAAGCCTGATTCCTTGAGAGAGACAGAGCATTTATTGAACTGTGTCTTTTTTCTTCTAGTAGTAAATATAACTGACAGGGGAGTCTAATACCTCCATTTGGGGTCATTTATGGGGGGTTAAAAGAAAATCAAAGAGAAGGTTAACTTCATTTCTGGGGTAACAGAGGTGTTGAGCTGGAGGAGCTGTTGCCATCTACCTCAGTCCCCTGATCTGAAGCATGATGAAGCCTTTCCAAATGACTACATTGGAAATTTCTGTAACCTGTTGTAGAGACTGCCCAAAGATATCTCTGGTCCCTCTAATGTCTGTTCTAGATTTTCTAATAATTTAACGTCAATGCTGCTTTCAGCAAATGTGATGGATTTTGTTGTCCATGACCCCATACAGGAAGAAAACAATAAATCTGTAACCCTCTCCTATAAAACATTATTCTGTGTATTTAAATGTTTTTAATGTCTCCTATAGATTTTCTCTTTTAGTGAAAGTGATGGGATATCCTTCATCTTTTTTTCTGACAGGAGATGCCTGAAGATGTTATTGATCTTCTAAGTTTGTGTACTCTGTCCAATCTTTTTTTATTTCTGGTTCCCTAAACCGGATATTTCAACTGAGTTCTTATAAATGCAACATAGAACTGTGCAATTACTTCCTATTTTATACTGTATGATGCTTCTTCTGATATGTTTCTATAATAAACTTTGTTTTTTTTTTGTAATAACACTTCATTGGTGGCACCTATTCACTTCAACCTACTACTAGTGCATTTTCAACTGTTTCTGGCTCTACGTCTCTTTCATATGTGATATTGTTTTTTTATTTTCACGTTTGCTGATCTATTCAAGATGTCAAGAGTTGGACTTGATGTTGTCAAGAGTTGGACTTGATGGTGTCAAGAGTTGGACTTGGTGATCCTTAAGGGTCCCTTCCAACTCAGGATATTCTATGATTCTATGATTCAGTTCGAGAATGTCTTTGCCTCTCTCTCCAAATTACAGATCTCTGAAAATACTGTAAATCTAAACACTCCTGCACTATTCAAATTGTTATTGAAAATAGTGAAGCCATGCCCATTTTCCCTACCAGGCCAGCTGCCTGGTGGATGAAAGTAGGTTTCCACAGTAGCATATTTCCTTTGAGGTTTTTACATGTAGCGGTGTCAAAAGCTTTCTCACATCTTTGAAGCACTTGACTGAGCCCTCTCCAGTTTCTCAACACCTCTCTGGAAGTAGGTGGCTGAAGCTGAACATGCTACTCCAGATGTGACCCCACCAGAGCTGAGCATAACGGAACCTCCTTAGTTTTCTGGTCATGCTCCTCCTAATGTAGTCTAGTATTCAGTTTGCAGCCTCGTTTTCAGTGAGAGCAGACTCTTCCCTTGCTGGCCCTCATTCAGGCTGCTACCCACCAAAGTCCCAGGCGTGTTTCAGTAGCCAAGCTCTGCAGCCTGTCACCCCCTAGCCAGGCAGGAACACGGGGTTATCCTGCCCTCACTGCCCAACTTCTCACTTCTTCTTGCTGAACTTTCTGGAGTGCCTGTTGGCATGGTCCTTGGATTTCTCGTGGTGCCTCTGGACTGAAGGTCTACCAGTCACATACCTCTAGTTTAGTGTCATTGGAAAATTTGCTGAGGGTTCATTTTATGTCATCACTGAGGCTGATGAAGAAAATGCTGAATAAAATTGGTCACAGTATCAAATCTTGGGGTTCTGCACTTGTTACCAGCTGCCAACCAGGCATTGAGCCATGGGTAACTATCCTTCAGGCTCAACTGTCCAGACAGTTTTCAACCCATTTAATATTCTGTTCTTCTAGTCCATATTTTCTCTTCTTCCAGATGAAAAGCCCATGCTTTCTAAAGTCAGCGTATTACACCTGCTTTTCTCTCTTTGTCCACGTAGCCAGTCATTTTGTCATAGAAGGTCATAAGATTGGTCATGCAGAGGTGTCCTTGTCCTATCTCCAACCCACACAGACTTATCCATCTTTTGATTTGTTTGTCTGTGTTTATCATGATACCATGACTGCAACCTGTTCTGCCTTCTCTTCTTATTTACCCAGCTAGAATCCATAGACTTAACGAGCAAGAGACTTTGTTCTTGTTTCATTACACAGCTTCACAGTGTCAGGTGTTCTGAAGTGTCCTTAGCACCGGAGTGTACTATACTTTCCAAGCATTAAAATTTTAGTTGCCTCAAGCTGAACATAGATACCTGTGTCTGAAAATGTGATTCCCAGCCACAGTACTAATCCCTGCATGTGCTCTAAGTGCTTAAAAGTCTGCTTTTGTGCATGCTCATAAATGCCTCTCTCCTCTTCTGGCAGCTTGTTGCCTCTCTCATGCCAAGGCTATCAGAAAAATGCCTTCTGTCTGAGGCCCCTGAGTAGATGAGATCAAAAGTTGCCTAGCAAACTCTGACAAGAGACACATGCAAAGCACAGCAAGCATCACCTTTTTATTTAAAAAATGGCTTGGGGAGGAACGAAGAAATAATGGTCATGTCCATGGGTAACAGTCTCACTGGGAGCTAATTGATCAGGGTCAGAGAGGAAGCCAGAATGGAGGCATGTCGTGGTGGTGCCTGGTCAAGGAGAGAGACCATGGACAAAAATTTCTTTAAACAACAGAAAGAATTCTGGCAAATTATTTCTGATTCTCATGGAGGACTTTAACCATTCCAGCATCTACTGAGAGGACCACATCATGGGGCACAAGCAAAATAGATTTCTGGAGTACATGGAAAACAATTTTTTTTTGATGCAAGTACTGAACAAGCTAACTAGGGGAGGTGTTTTGCTGGACTCCTGAGAAGAATGAACAGTCAGTCAGTGGCAACCCTGACTGAAGGAGCTATGAGATACTGGAGTTCAAGATCTTGAAGGAAATGAGAAAGGCAACGAAACAAGATTGAGATGACTGGAAGAGATGACTGGCAGTTTGGATGAAGGGAGACGAGTGCAAGTCTTTTATTTTAACTCTATGCAAGTAGTAGGAGTGCCCCTTAGAGGGTCTTCAGCAGTCGGGAGAAAGGAGTGGGCAAGAACCAAAGTAAAAGCAAAGTCCCTGTGTTGGTCTGGGACAACCCCATGGACCAGCACAAGCTGGGGGCACAACTGCCCAGGTGCAGCTCTTCCAAAGAGGCCCTGGACACTGTTTTAAACACAGTTGAATGCAGTCAGTGGTAGGCCCATTCCACAAACATGGCCAACTGCCTCTGGGCTGTGGTGGCAGGGGTACAGCCAGCAGGCCCAGGGACAGGGTCACCTCACCTTTACGGCAGATGGCGGGGCTGTGTCTCTGGGACAAATGAGACACTGATGAACAGGAGGGAGCCCATGAAAGGCCACTGAGGTGGTCATGGTGTACGAAGAGAGGCTAATGGAAGAGGGATTTGGACATCCTGGAGAAGAGGCAGCTGAAGGGACTTTGGTGGAGGTGGGGACTTTGCAGCCCAAAGGGAGCTAGATGGACGGCAAAGCCAGGCTCTTCTCAGCAGAGCACAGCAAAAGGGCAAGAGCAACATCCATAAGCTGCATGAGGGGAAATGCTGACTGCAGATCAGGAGGAATATTCTTCCCCCTGCACAGTTTTTCCACAGCAGTGTTGCCTCCTCCCTCCATGTGGGTTTTCACACATTGGCTGGATGAGACCCTAAGCAGCCTGGTATAGAGCTGAAGCTAGCCCTGCAGGTGGCTGGAGAAGTTTGTCCAACCCAGATTAGTCTGTGTGATTGCATGGTTTGCCTAAAGGTTAGAAAACTTGTCCAGGAAGAATGGAGGAGAGGTCTACTTTGCCCCTGCTTGCTCAGTAGAACAGTGATGTGCCATCTATATGCATGTACCTCTGTGGTGGAGACATCTCCACACTGCTTATTGAAATGATTCCACCTCGCTTTAAATAAATAGACATAAACTGGGCCAAAGAGCCAATGTAGGCCTGAAGCTGACTTTCTAGCTCAGCGATTAGTGCATGAAACTGAAAGAAAGACCTAGATTTCTGTCTGTGCTCCAAGGAGAGCTTATACATTTTAGCCTATGGCTATTTTTTTTTTTCTCATACATCACAATGCTTATGTCCCTTTGTGGTGCTAGTCCTAGTTTACTAATCTAATCAAGAAATCACATCCTCAACAGCCTTGAAAATGGTGCCATTGAAGGTACTGTTGTATTACTAGGGAAATTTTCATTTGTGCTTTTTCTTAACCAGCCGAAACCTCTGTTACCAGCTCAGTCTGTTTAAAAGCCTTGAAACAATCCATTTTGGTTTTACGTTTTTTTCTAGTTTTAAATAGAAAATTATATATTCTACTTATAACTGATGACAGCTGTTTTTTTTTCCTCCATGCTCTTTCCTTACCTGTTGAAGTTTAAAAACCAAAACAACACAATTCCCCCTTTCGTTTGAAGTGCCTGGATTTTTCAGAGGTTGCAAAGAATGGGATAAGAAAAAGCCCTGTGTTCATTGCCAAATCCAATAGCCCATTGGAGCCAGGATGCTGTGGCAGGTTCCACTGTTGGTGAGTCTGAGCAAGTGTTCCCCATAGGCATGTGTATATGCATAGTTACATATACATATATACATACACATGTGGCCAGCCACACCGCTGAGCACAGTCAGAAAGTAGTGACTTTATCACCACCAACATAAGCACAGTGCTCATACAAATATGGACAGCATGATCGCCAAATTCTGTTTTTAGTCCTGCATATACTCCGTCTATATAGCAGTATATATATGCACACAATGTCTATATAATATATGTCTGTACACATATAATATGGACCTTCTATATCAATATATTCTGGATCTGTCCCCAGGCCCCCTGGTCTCTTCAGTTTCTGCCACCTGGACCTATGAAGCAAGGTTCATGGCCCCACTGGAGTTGCTGTTACTCAGACTTCTCATTAAATACACGTACACACACACATACACAGAAACTTGAGTAGCCTGCACAGTAGCTGCTCTAGATCCTATAAACAATTAAACTTATCTTACCGTTAGCCTGGAATTTACCACTTGTCCCCCATAGCCATATAGTTAGTAAATCAAAGGCTAGGTTTCTGAAAGTCAGAAATTAATGGTAAGGAACTTGCTGTCACTGTTTTTTTTTTTTTTCAAGACAAGTTGGGTGTCAAACTGTTATTCCAAACACTTGTTTATCTACAGATGTAGCTGTGAAGTGAACAGCTGTAGATACAGCATGTTTGAGCATCCTATAGAATTAGGAAGGAAACATCACAGAATTGATATATCCTTTATTTGTGATTATAGTTTCAAAGCATTTTATAACTTTCTTGGTTGTGCTGACCCACATATGAGGGTCTGTATAGGCAGTGTGTTTTACTGATCCTTTTGTAGAAGGAGGAGGAGGAGCAGCTCAACTGGGTTAAGCACAGTAGATGGTATAGATAGGAGCTTCTGGCTACCCTGCTGCTCTTGCAGTTGATTAGCTGTTTTCAGTAATTACGCATTTCCATCAGGGGTGCAATGGTTATCACCTCTGGTAATGAGATTACTCCCATTTCACACAAGTGTAATGTTCTGCTGGTTCCCTTTTGGCACTTTACACGTTTCTTTGACTCGCACTCTCAAAGCTTACCCAAGTTGCTCACCATATTCTCTCCTGTGGACCCACCGAACCGTGCAAACTGTCTGCCCAGCATTTGTCAGTCTTGTGCTAGCAACCAATAGGCATGCCAAGGTAGCGTCACAGCATGGACAGTAAAGAGCCTGCTCTGCAGTAATTCGGTGAACTAGTTCAAATTTTTGCATTTTTTTTTTTCAGGTGGCTAGAGTAAGCTATCGCAGAATGTGAGTTACATGTTTTTCACTTACGGGAGGGCTTTCTGTAACCTGTGATGTAGCAGGATTGTTTATCTGTGTTTTTTCATCCTATTCACCGTGAAAGGAAAACCAGAAAAGCACTGTGCTTTCATTATAATATTGAAACTTGGAGAAATCACTAGGATTCTCTGAATGCAGAATACTTTTCCCCAAAGCACTGTTAAAAATGGTTATTGTCAACTGTAGGACAAGCCAGAAAAGTGGATGCTAGTGCTGGATCTGACCTATTACAAATCAATCCTCCATTCTTCTGGCGCTGAGTAAGTACCCAGGAAATTTCTTAAATGGGAGGAGAGAGAATCTAGTAAAGGGCAAATTTATCACTGAAAAAGATAAAATTGTAACACACATTTCTGGAACTTAACAAAGAGGGAAGAGGATGCAGTGAAACATTACGCTGCAAGGAGCTGCAGATTCCATGCATTCCTTTTGATGGAGCCTCTGAAGGAAGGATAGAGGCTGTGTACCCCTTTTGAGACAGCTTTACAGGTCATAGATCTGGCCTAAACAAAAGTATTTTTTCTAAACTACTCCTTTCATTTCCCTCCTCCTCATGTCAGGACTCCAGCAGAGTTTGTAAGCAGTCCAAGGGCTGTCCTGGCAGCATCTACCTCCCTGCCTCTGGGGACCGATTCCAGGTCATAGATCACAGCGAAGGTATACTTCATAGAGCGCCTTGGCGCTTCCACATCTCCTTTAATAGTTATTTTTTCTTCCTTCCAGAGTGTGGCATGAAAAGGGCAACACTGTGGGCTACCAATCAACCACCTCCTTAAAATAAACCCCATCATCACAGTGTCTTTCATGTAGACATCCCAGTGAGTAAGCTGCATGGTGCAAAGAAGGGCATCTGGTATTCACCCTGTTCTGGAAATCAACTGAGTGCATAAATGTGGTTTTTGCCAAGAAATATTAATGCAAGTGCTTGAGCGGCAGCCTTGGAGTACAGAGATTTCCTTGACTCTCCATGTGGTTCCAGGAGCCATGTGACCACCCCATTAATGATTTTCCCATTAAAATTGATCCAAGATCCCAAAAGGCTATGAAATTCCCCTTATGAAGCTGCCAGATTTTCGCAAAAGAATCTGGTCAGGAGACCAGAAAGCGATGCTACCTCTGCAGAAAACCTCTCTTATCACTTAGGAAAAAAGTCTCCAGCCTGAAGGTGCTGCTAAATCCAAACTGTGCTCCCAAGCAATTGCCTCTAGGGGGAAGGAGATTAAAGGTGCCTTCTTCTCTTCAGAAATCAGTGTCACAGCTAACTTGGGCACAGGGCAGTGTGGCAGTACACAAAATGTGAGCAGTGAGCATGCCATCCAGCACATTAAAGCTGGGAACTCATTTGCTGCACTGGGTTTTGGCTTGAGCGCCTGTCTCATGATCTCCTCAGTGCCCGGGGGAACAGGAGGGTCCGAGCCTCCCACACCAAGAGCAGGCACAAAGGAACTGCCACACGAAGCCTGCTGTGCAAGGGAACAGTTTCCTCCCTTCCTGCTTTTTGGTATATCTTTTTCTGGCCCACCTCCCTTGTATTCAAAGTGCTAAAATGAGGCAGGGTGGTGCTCAATCCAGTCGCTTTCTTTGGGCTTTAGAGAGTCAGGCTTTTGGAGACCAGGCACCAGCTGTGAAGTTAAATTGATAAGATCTACATTTCAACAGAAAAAGACATATAATTCACCCTTGAAAAGTCTGAAGCCCTATTTCCGACAAACTACTACTTAAGAGAAGATTTGACTATACTCTTTAATTCAATCTAATCTACCCAGTCTAATTATGTGCTCATTTCTTCTTGAGTTGAGAAGAACAGTAATATAAAAAATCATACCAAATTTGGGATCTTTTTCAGCATTGCATGAGGTCACTGAGCTTGGGTCATGTAAGTGCTGTGGAGGCAACACCATGGAGTTTTCATTGAAAGGGTTTGATAAGGGCCTTGTATTGTAGCAGGGGTAAATGCACTCTGAAAATCTCTCCATTGAACTTGTTAGCTCATGGAAAGCAGTGGTTGCAATAATGAGAAAAAATCATATCTAATTTCCTGGAAAAGTGGGAAATTGAGAGAATATATTTTGATAGAAGTCATATTATTAACTCTTTGGTATTCCAGTACATTTCAGTGATCTCTAAACACAGCTGTACAATACAAGTGCCAGTATTGGCACGAAGAGCAACTGAGAAAGTTCCCTGTTGTGCCAAGACTGTGACATTGCGTTCTGCTGGAGATCTCTTTGGCTCTGTTTCATGCATACCTAGCAGATTTAGCAGATTGTGAAAATGAATGTTTTCCATTCTCATGGCTGATTTTTGCATGCATCTGTTCACTCATCTAAACCTTAGTTACATGCTGCTATGAGAATGAAAGGCTATAATTTTTTTTTTCCTTGGAAATTGGGATTGTTTCATGCACCACGATTTCTGCTTAAGAATCCTGCAAAGAAATGATGAAACACTCGTGTTACTATTGACTTAGAAGAAATCAGAGTTACATCTTTTCCCTCCCTCTTCATACATATCTGGGCTTCATGTTACAGGAATTATGTGCATAAATCAAGAGAAAAGTACTCCCCCTAGAATAGGAAATACCTGTTGGCAGGTACCAAGAGATGAATATTTAAATATAGCGTTTGCATGTGGCATTAATATACCCACACTGATTGCATCACGATTTGGCATGGTAGTTCACAGGGCTTGCTTCATCTATCAGTTTGCAAGTTGCTGTAAGTGCACAGTTTGTTTAAATGTTGTAGCTGTGCTGCATTACAGAGCTTACACAGGGATTTATGTACTGAATATTCTTTTTATTTTGGGGGAAAAAAAAAAAAAAAAAAAAAAGGCCTGGCAATTAGCTCAATACAGTGAGCTTGAATGGGGTCATGAAAAAAAATAAATGTATGTGATGCTCCAGAATTACCAATGTTTACACTCTCACTTTTTAAAAATTGCATTTCTAGCATGTTAGCTTTTTATTTGTAATTTCAATGTAAATGTTTACAATTTCTAAATATCCATTAATACTAGTATTTTTTTTCCACAAAGGAGGGATTTAAATGGCTTAACCACATTTTCATAAGAGATCTAGGTGAAGACAAAGGCTGATATCCGGATGACTCTCAGGCCATCCAAGCCCTGCAATGTTTCCAGAAAATAGCACCAGTGCACTGTTTTTTCCATATTATTTGTGCTCTGCAGATTTGTATTCCCTTTGCTGCAGTGATGTATTTTTCTGAGCCTTATCCCTGTGCCACCAAAATTAACATGCAACAGCTAAAGGTAAAAAGACAAGGATGCAAAGGCAAAAAAGCCATCAATTGAAGCATTGTGCTCCACGCTTCTCTTAAAACAGTTGCTTCTTGTGCATCCAAAGCACCCATTAAACCTTTATATCACTCTTCAGAGACTGTCATTTCTTTTTCCACAGCATAAAGTTTACTGGTCCTTCTCTTTTCTCAGGCACCCTCTTTGCTGAGTAGCTACACAAAAGGAACAGAGCTAAAAAGTGAGTCACATTAGTCATGCTGCGTAAGGTCCAGTGAAGTGGATTTCCAATTATTGCTAATTTATTCAAGGGTAAATTGTTGCACTGCGAGGGGGCTAGCAGTAGGGGTGGGTGCAGAGCCACGCCGGCCCAGCGGGCGCCCAGCGGTGCACGTCGTGCAAGGGCTGTCATGGTTGCGGCACCTCCTGGGGGCTGGCCTCAGGATGCTCTCACACACGTGCAGGGGCAGCTCCACCAACTCGCAGGAGGATAAAACAAAGGCTGGCTTTCATCCCCTCCCTGCTCCTCCAGGCACCCGGGCTGTGTGCAGGAGCTGTGCTGGACCTGAGCGCGGGCACTGGAGGAACGGGGGTCTGGCCCTGAGGCTGGGGCCTCTGCTGGGGCTGGGGCCTGGCTTCCCCCTCCTCTGTTTCACCTGAGTCGTGTTTCCCTTCTGGTCTAGGGATATTTTGTGGAGGGAGAAGAGCACAGCGACCAGTGGCTACCACATAGTAATGCTGCAGGCATCTTCCAGCACCCCAAAAGGTCTGTGGGGTAGCCCTCACTGACACGTGTCTCTGTGCTCAGCTACAGAAATGACCAAGAAAGCTTGGCTGTCTGCAGTAGCATGCTTCAACTTGCAGTTTGTAGTCCTGGGAGTTTGTAGCCTTGCTTTTCCTTCCCTCCTTGAGCTCATCATAGGCAGTGTTGGCCCTTAGCTTTGTCATCAGCATGAGCTTCAAACCATTACAAATCCAGCACTGGTCAGCTCTCTGTTATCTTCTCTCCAAAATCCATGGCTCCAGTGAAGGATATTTATGTCAAATTATTTTATGTTAATTTCCAGAGCCCCTCATCTGCAGGCTGGTCCATATACTAGCCGTGTTCTGACAAGCCAGGGTAGGAAACGTCCCCGCTCACCTCTGGAGCACCTACTCAATGCTTTTGTAATGAAACTGAAAGGCTGAAATGTGTGGTCTTGTTAGAGCACGGGATGAAGACTCCTTTGCAATGGACAGACATGTAACCTTGTGGTTGAGAACAGCTGGCTTGGATTTAGTGACAAGCACGGCCTCTCTGGCTGTATGACATTGCTGGCTGTGGGAGCCAAGTCCCCAGCTGGGCCCTTCCGCAGGGGCTGGTCTCCCTGCTATGGCTACTGGGCATTTCCCTGCAAAGGAGCAAGCTACTTGTTTTTAAATGCTGTGTCATAGAGAGCCTTTGAGCATCTTCTAAAAAGCTGAGGGAATTTTCAATGGGGTTTAGACACACTGCTTTAAAAGTCTCATTTAGCCTATCTAAACCTCGAAGTCTGAGACACTCCAAGTACAGCTTTAGAGAAATTTCCTCTGCTCAGTGACTGTAGTCACTTGCAGAGCCAGATCTTCCTTTGAAAGGCTGTGTTCTCCTTCTGGTATAGGAGGAAATACAGTAAAACCAGTGGATGGTGTATGTGCGACTTGTCTCGTAGTAAATCAGGTGCGTTCTGTGCTTTACAGCCTGGGACAAATCCTGCTGTCTCCTGCACTGTTAATTTCAAATCCACACTCTGTTGAATTCAAAGGAAAACCAGAACACAACATGTTTCTGTAAGGAAATGAACTGCCCTTAGACTTTTAATACCCCTCATTGTAGATAATAAACATCTATAGTACGAATAACCAGTCTTTTTTTTAACCAATTCTTATTTAGCTATCAATGTTTTGCAAATTTTTCCTACACATTTCTAGTATGGTTTTGGCAGAATGCTGTAAAGTGTTTACATTTCTGAAGATTTTGTTAAACTGGAACACTACTGGGTTCTCCACTATGCAATATTTTACATAATGGAGATGTAAGTTTGCTTGCTTCCCTCTTTTTTTCTTCTTCCCTTATAAAATGTAAAAGCTGAGAAGCAATTAGAAATGGTGATTTTCTTTTGGCAACTAAAAACTGTTAATAGTTGGAAAGTTCTGTTTGTAGCATGGATTGCTAATAAAACTCGCCTCTTCCTGCCAAAATCGGAGAGTCCAACTTTCAGCATCTCCCCAGTCTCCCTCTCTCTGCACGAGCCGTTCTCACAGACCTGGATTCACTTCTGGCTGTGTTGTTCGTGCACTCTTGTCAAAAAATGTTTTCTGCATCTCTAATTTCATCAAGATATGCTTGACTGCGGTCGTCAGAATCACTGAGAAGCGGTGTTTAATTCAGAATTCACCGTGTCTCTGGCTGCGGCAGCTGAACAACTGAAATATCAGCGAGGAATCAGACCACCGCGGCTCCGCAGTTTGTTGGCATGTTTGTGTAATTAGATGGGAAACGTCACCATTGTGTGACTGCCCATTCCCAAGCAGTCCTCCATGGACGATATAGCATGTAGCTGCTGATATTCGCACTGGAGAAGGGCTAGAGAGAAAAAAATCTGCGTTTAATTCTCCGATACCTTTTATAGGAAGTGTGCCGGATTTTGCAATATAATAAATGCCCTTTTTTCTTCCTCCATTAGTCACAGCAACACATTTTTAAATAGCGGTCTTCGGTGATAATTATCTCATCTGTGTCCATTTCTATGGTATTTCTTATGCTGAGACACAGGCAGCAGCATCAGTGTAGGAGTCCTAAAGTCAGGCATGGGTAGGATTGCAAAGGTTGCAAAGAGGTAAGGCTTAAAAATAATGGTCAGAAAAAAAAAAAAATAGAGTGTCCTTCTGCCTCTAAGTACAGATTGTTTTTAGGAACCTCAGTCATTTTTGAAACAAAGCTGTATTATTCAAGTTTGGTGTGCCCTCAGTTTCCCTGTTGATCTGAATCTACCTTGATGTGGTTATGGTACTGTGATGGTCTCCTCCCCTGGCTGTTTCCTTGCCCTGCACACTTCCTCTTGAGGACTGGCATACCGTGAGGTGGATGCCCATGACGCTGAGCATGCCAAGCCGGGGGGACTTCGGAGATGTGCTGCTGTATGGGGACGGCGGGCAGCTTCCTCCTGGTGCAGACCGGTGGTGGACTCTCGGAGGTGAGCCGCTTCAGTGAGCACAAACCTTTCTGGGCAGACATCCTTGCCACGTGCTGTTTTTTTCCGAGGAAAAAACTACGCAGATGTGGAGCCTTAAATAGCAAGGTGCCTTGTTCCGAGAGCGAGGTGGGGAGAGGCATGCAGCCCAAGGACATATTGTGCTGGGATGTGGTCAGGCTGGTGGAGCTCGGAATAGAAAATAGGCCAGTGAACTAGATTCCCTGCGTGTAAATCCAACCATTTCAGAGGTCTCCCTGAACGTATTTAGCGAGGGAATTGGGTTTAGTGGGTGATTGTTTTGAATGATGAGCTGTTCATTACATCTGTTTTCCTTGACTGCTGATGTGAAATAATTGACAGATGAAATGTGAGAGGATAATTTCATGTTTCACACCAGTGACTCCATTTTATTTGGTACCCTTCTCACATGATTGGGAAAGACTAGTGTCGTATGAATCCTTTGCCGAACTGAATGGTGAATCAGCAGGTCAATGATGAGGTCATACCGAGACCTCCCGAAAAGCTCTTTGTTGTTGTTTTGGTGTGGTTGGGTTTTGTGTAGGCTGCTGAATAGGTTTTGTAGTGTGGCGTACGGTTTCAGAGCTTGTCCTGAGGTTCAGATTTATTCCCTGTTGGGGCTGTCAAGTATTTTAACTATGTGATAGCAGCAATACTCCATGGCAGTCCTTTTCCTGGCAGTGTTAGCAGGGTAGCCTGTGGTTGGTCACACAGGGACAGTGGCCTGGGCTTCCAGCCCAGGGGTAATGCCTTTGTTGTAGGGATGGAAAGTGCATGATGGAGACGCTTACATGAGCTTGTGTGGTACCTCCTTTGGGCAGACACAGCACGTGGGTGCTAACTGTCTCAGGAAGAAGTAATGAACTATGGGGTGACAGAAAATCTGCAGTAGGTTTTACCCCAGTAGATGGGTCTGAAGTGTCCTTAGCTGCATTCTGTGCTTCTATAATAGCGCCGTGTGCCACTGGCTCATAGCAGAGGCCAGTCCTGTGTGCTGTCAAGTCAGATGGCTGGTCCCAAGCACGGCGGGTGCTCATGGTAGAAATGGGACCTTAGCTGTCAAGAGCTGCTCCCCGGTGCCATCACCAGCATTCATTCACCACTTCCCAAGAGAGGAGCTTGCCAAGGTGCCTGCCAGCACAATTTTATAATTGTTCATTTCCTGAGGGCTTTGCACGATACCCCCCTCATGAACTCCTTGGGTAAGATAAATACATTTTGTGCTCCTGCCTCTCATCAATGGTGCTATTCTTGCGCCCGTTCCCAGCCCTGGCGCTTGGTCTCCAGGCCAGCAGGTGCGGGAAGCTCAGTGAGGGTGGTCCGGGCTCGGCGCGCTCTGCGAAAGCTCATCCTGTGTTTCTCAACAACAGCCTCTCTGCCCGGCGGATGAGCCCCGGGGGGAGCCCGAGACAGCCCTCCAAGGGCAGGAGAACTTGGCAGCAGCTCAGGGCCTTGAGGATGGAGGGTATAAAGCTGAGAAGAAGACCCCTCCTGTGGCATGATGCTCTGTGCCAAGCCCGTCATCCCTCCAAGCCAAGGCAGGCCGAAGGGGTCTCCTGCCAGAGTCTGGCAGCCCCTTCCTTTCACGAGGCAGCTGGGGCTGCTGCTGAGTGATGCTCCTGCCTGGGGCTGCGGGGGGCAGGGTTAGAAACTGACCCTCACATTTCTTGCATGGCTGTCTGTTAGCATTAGGCCCCTGTTTATATATATATATATATATATATATATATATATATATATATACTCTCAATTTGTTTTTTACCTGGCAGTGGTTTTGTCTCTCTCATGGTTTTGTCCCTCTCGTGGTTCTGTCCCTCTCATGGTTCTGTCCCTCTCGTTACAGCGAACACATCACCTGCGTGCCTCAGTCATTCTCCATCCACCTGGGGCGAGAGGCCATCAGGAGCAGTGGTGACAATGACCCCGTCTCCTTACGGCACACGGCAGTGCTGTAATTAAAACTAGTAGGTGATGCTAGGACAGCTCAGTGCCGTTTTCCTTCTCCTAATAGGTACCGTGGAAAAGAAATTAAGAAATCAAATAATCTGATAAATTATCGATAAAATAATAAAATCAAAATTGTTTCTACAGCCTGGCAGAAGATTAAATATTTGGAAAAAGCAAAAGTGCCAATCTGGTATTTCTTCGTGCCTGTGATGACTTTTTCCCTGGTATCAGGGGACAGATGCTCCGACTCCGTGCACTCAGCGGGCCCAAATTTAAGCCACTAGTTCAGTTCACTGTTGTCACAGTCTGCCATCCCCTTCCAAACCACCGTTCCCCTCATGCCTGTGCTTCTTCAGGTGACTCTCCATCTTTTAAGTGCTGAGCAGGTTCAGATACCACCTTGGGTAAATGCCCTCCGTAAGGAAGAGCTGCGAGCTGGCCCTGGGGGCTCTCCCCAAAACCCCAGTTACATTTAGGACCACTGGTGGTGCAGCCTTTGTCCTGCTACAGCATGAAACTCTTCTCCTCCACCCACCCTGTCCCCTTCTGGGGCTCGGCCGAGGGGCTCCGCCATTTGGGCACGGGGTCCTCTGCATGGGGTGCTCCCAGAGCTGGGGTCCAGCTTGCTCCTGATCCCGGCCGGGGGCCAGAATGGCCCGCTGTATCTTAGAGCATTCGCTGCAGGAACCTCCTCCCGAATAGCAGATGTCCTTGCCAAATGAGGGTATTCGAGCTTATGCTTTCTGTAAGAAAAATGCTTCCTGAACGATTAGATTTCTCTCTCCGACTCTCTGCATTAAAATTAAAAAAAAAAAAAAAAAAAAAGAGGAGAAAGTATTACTTCGCACATGTGGCTGTGTAGTTTAAATATAATTAAAGGAAAACTAGTCTTTTTTTTTTTTTTCTCCCACTAAAGAGTTGCATTTATGCATTTTAATATGAAGATATGCTCAGTAGGGAGCAAGAGCCTATCATTGGCTCTTACTGCAGGCAACACACACAGCAAATCTAAAAGAAAGGACTGCAGCACCGAACGGGGGAAGTGAATTTTAGATGCAGAGGGAGAATACAAGTATTTAGACCATATCTGTATCTATAAAGCTAGAGATAAAAGGCTTTCTCTTTTATATTTTCTTTTTATTGTTTTTTATAGTGCAGTACAATACAAACATTACAACCTGGCTGATTCCTGCAGAGATGCCAGGCACTAGCATCGTGTCCAAAAATTAGCTTTATACATATGCTAAATTAAAGATTGGCAGCCGCAGCAGCACAAATCCCATATTGGCAGCAGTTTGCAAATCCCACGTTGGCAGTCTTCTCCACATGAAAGAAGAGAGGAAATACAAAGGGCAAAAAGCCCAAGAGACTTTCTCTATCGAATAGCAGCGAGTGGAACACATAAACTATCTGTAGGGAAAAAAAAAAAATCTCCAAATTACTGAAGATAAAAGAATAAATCTGAATTTGTGACAAGCTCAAATGAAGGCCCATTTACACCTTTTGGAGATGGAGCCATCAGGAAGCAATCGCTGGTTTGGTGGGAAGGGTGTGGGTCTGGCGCTGTGCAGGGCACAGCACTTGCCCCATGGAGGCTGGAACCGAGGAGGCATGGTGCTTCTCTGACACTTGTGCAAAGCAGGAATAGTGCCATTAAATCTCTTAAATCAGGCAGTTCCTAAATACATTGGACCCAATAAAGTATATATTAAGTTATCTGGTTTCTCTTTACAAAACGTGTTTTGATCTATCTTCAGAAAAACCCTTTTTAACTTGCCTTCCTTATGAACCAATAGAAATTGTTGTTGCTTTTAATTCATTAATCCGAACAGCCGTATTTGCATGCTACTTCTGCTCATTACCGTATTCAGTGTGTGTTTCACAACAGTGAATATTTTCTCTGACATGTATGGTTTGCAGTGGTTTCTTCTAGGTCTGCCCAGTGGATTGCTTAGCTCCTTCAGCCCAGCCACCTATGCTATTTTGGCTGGCATTGTGTCCTTCTTGAGAAGTTGCTGCATGTGTTAATTTACCATGAGAAGTAATGCATTACCCTGCCTGGATTTTAGATGCCACACATCTCTTGTTTGGCATAGATGCCTGCGTCTAAACGATACGCAATAGCAAGTGGCTACATGAAGGTGAGAGGAAAGAAATTGCCACAAGTTAGAAGAATTTACCTAATATTTAGTTGTAATGCTTGGCTGTATCAAAAGGTAGGCCCTGAGGTGAAAGTGCAGAGAAGTAGAATTTGAATTTTTCCAGAGCTTTTATTTTGGTTTAGTGCTTACAGGGACTTAAAGAGTAAAGTATTTCACAATCTTCCAAAATCTCTGATCTAGCACAAGACATTATTTTTTTTTTTCTTTCCACAGAACAGGATTTGTAGTCAATGAAAGCAAACAGCAAATGACAGAGGTTTAACCCTTTCCATCTGTGTGCTGCCTGCCAGGTCTCACCACTCTGGGTAGCAAACTCTCCCCAAGCCAGTCAGTCCTAGGCAAGCACTGCCTGATGCGATTTGCTGCTGAATTGGCAGGAGCAGGTCCAGTGGGGCCAGGTACATCTGCAGGGCTCATGATCCAGTGCTTTTGCCAAGTCTGGTGAATGCAAAGACCCTACAAGTGAGATCAGGGCTGCGAATGCCTTGGCCACCTGGGAGCTGGTGATCACAAAGCTTTCTCTGCTACGCTGCCAGACATGCAGGGCTGCAACGTGAGAGCCAGCAAAGCATCCCACAAGTGATGGGCACAAGGGTTGTCAAAGCAATCTTTGCTTGTGTTGGGCTTTCCTGCACCAAGGTGGGCTCTAAAGGCTGGACATGGGGTTTTGTGGAGGGGAAGGGTGTTCCTGTGTTATCCATCAGCTGAGCTCTGGTAATCATGTCCTGGACAAAGGCACTTACGTTTTCCACTGAGGCACCCACTGAAGCCTGGCTGTGCTCCATGCTTGCGGTGGCTTTCTCTGCCAAGTCTGATTTTGCACATTCACTCTGCTGAGTCTTCTCTCGCCACTGCAGCCCTGTTTTTGTTCCCAGGCTTTCTCTAGAGCCTGTAGGACCAGCTGTGTCCTTGAGTTGTCTGGCTTTGGCTACAGATGCCAAGATGCATCAAGAAAAATTATCAAGTGGCACGTTCCAAGCAAGTCAGAAGCAGCGCTGTTTCACCCAGTGCAGAGTTAGGTTCTTTTCCCTCTCACTGTTGTGGAAATGTGCAGCAGTCCAAAAAGCAATAGAGCTTCATGGTATTCGTGACAGAATCCAATCAAAGGCTATTAAACACAGATACTGCCACTCGTTCCAGTTACAGGTAGAAGGGAACATATGAGCTTTGCGATACGGAAGTCTTGGGTCTCACAAAATCAGCACCACATGATTCATCACCATTCATCACATGCTTCTCCAGGGAACCTCCTGTCACATTCGCATCTGTGTCTGTGTCCCTGTCTGGATACAGGCAAGCTCCTTTAAATCCCTCAGATGCCATAGTTGCCCTAGAACCTCGGGTAGGCTTAGCTCAGAGCTTTCTCTTGACTGTCTGCTGCTCCAGTGTCCCAAAGCAGCCCTGAGAAACATGCACAGCAATGTCTTGAGCTGCTCCCAGTCATCCCTATGTAGATACTGCCTCCACAAGCCAAGGGCATTCAGTGCCCTGGCTGAATGCTGCTGTTCCTCAGGAATACCGCTGCTGCCAGGCCTTGTCCCTCATGTTTGGCTGGAGCTACTGGCTCAGTGATCCACAGCACCATATTAACATTTGGTGTGGGCAGCCTGTGCTGTAGCATCTGAGGAGTTACTGAGTCAGATCAGGTGTTCCATGGTGGGCAAAGAAGGGTCAAACTTAAGCAAATGTCCTCGTGAATCACCATGGGCCTGCACATGAGGCCCAAAGGACATCCAGGGACTGTAGCTTCGGAGCGCTGTGTGTGGAAAGAAGGTGAGAAGGAACCCAAGAAGAAATAAGTGGGGGAAGTCCAGTTGTTTTTGTTCCTATTCCCAGTCTCTGATCTAGGTTAAAGTTATCCTTCCAGAAAGTACAGACAGCTTTCCCTTGATAAAGAGACCTTACACTGTGTTTGTGGACAAAATGATTTTAGCCTGGGATTAGATGCTTTAACCGTGGGACACACTTTCCCACTGCAAATGGCTTTACTTTTTGTAACTTCTTTCTGGTACTTATCCAAAATGCTAGTGGTGCTGCTTTTTTACTGCATCCAGTAATTTGCCACTTCAATGCAGTGTTAACGTGCTTAAATTATTTGTAGATGCCTTACATCTTAATCACAGTTAAGCCAAACAATACGTATTTATCTCTTTTCATCTCCTTTTTTCTTTTTTACCTTGGTCCTTCTTGCTTCCACATGAACATATTTCTGTTTATTAACTTTTTTTTTTTTTTTTTTTTTTTTTAATGAGAACGAGCCCAGAATTAAAAATAACCAGATACTGGCAGTACCGTTGTGGCAGGGCTGCACAGGGAGCTCCGTTGGCTCTCTTCACTCGCACTATGTCACACAGTGCATCCCTTTCCCACTTGCCATCCCCGGTTAGCCACACTGCCGCTTCTGCTTTGTCTTTCTCGCTGATGAGCCGTGGCTTTGAATTTTATTTTTATCTTCAGCTCTTTTGTATTACTTCTCATAGTCCTGCACAGCTTTTGATTTTTTTTTTTTTTCACACTAGGGTCACTAGAAAATTTTCATTGGGGTGATGCTCACATTTTCTTCAAGACCATCAGCACAGATGCAAATTAGAACAAAAAGGAAAAAAAAAAAAAAAAAAAAAGGGTAGTAACCTGGACACTTCTCTTAGCTCAATCTGATTATTTTACCTTCTATTTCTGCTCACAGTCTGCTTAACAGTCTTTTACAGCAATGTACCTTTTTCCCCTTCAACATTAATTTCAATCGAATTAGGATCAGCGGTAAAATATATAAATTGCACTGAAATTACAAGAAAGTCTTGAACAATAAAATTCTGTCATAATGCGTAATTGTTTGAATTGTCCCCCTGACTCCATTGCATTAATTTCATTTTGTAATATCATAATGGCATGAGAATGTGTATCAAAAAGCCTGAAATTATTCGTAATCGTGACCGTCTACTCCTCCCCCATGTCCTGTCAGTTTCTTCATCCCAGATTAGTGTCTGTTGGCTTGGGAAGCAAAGAGGGAGCAGATGGACCACAAAATGAGATTCTGTAACCTTCTTACCCAATAGATCTGCTTTCTGCGTGTATTCAGACATATTTACTTACTGTAGTGACAATTATCAGTTTTATTTCTTTTAAGAAAACCAAACAACTTCAGCTCAGTATGAACGAGAGCAAACTAAATTGTCTTCTGGCACCGTTACCATCCATATAGTTTTAAAGCAATTAGGAGTTGTGTGGCCAAATTCCGAGCTGTGTTATACCTGAATATGCTCAGAAAATCTAGAGAAATTTTTAGGTGTAAGGGGACTGTGCAGGGGCAGAAGCGATTGCAGGATATGTGGTTTGTGGAATCTAGATACAATTTAATCATTTGTAATACAGGTCAGAAGAGCATAACTGTTTATTTCCTGGGACATTTTGTTTGAATATACTATTCAGATGACCAGATGAAGCATCTTTTTACTTGCAAATGAAGGGAGCTGGGTACAAGGGTAAGAAAATAGTAATGACAACAAAGCTCCAAAATGCATTATATAAAGAATTCAGTTTATTCAGAAGCTTGCTTGTTTACTCAGCCTCGTTTGAAACACACCCATTTGGAGCTCTTGAGTGTATTTTAAAGGAGAGGAGGTAAATGTGGTTGCCTTGTGTTTGGTTAAGGTATGGCTGTGAATGAAAGCTTCCTCCTGCTCTCAGCCTTGCAGCATATATCCACAGATTCAGCTCGTCCTGCAGGTCCACTGTTAGTGTGGTAGTCTTCTACCGACACGTGTTGGACCTTTCATACCAGCAAAATGTCACGTGTCTCATCCAGGAGAGCAGCACCAGCCCTGACCACACCAGGCTGAGGTTCATCTCACCTGTTGCAGCTCTCTAGGAAGAAAGCACTTCATCCGAACCAGCTGCTGAGATTCCCTGGGTCCTCAGCTGAGGGAGCTGGGTGCCTCCAAAGCACAAATTATGTTCTAGGGTAAGGTAAATCCCCTTCCAGATAGACCAACCCAACCCTATTGACTGTACCAAGACCCTAGAAAAAATATGGAGTGAACACCTGACTTTTAGATGACTCAGGCTGGGTGAGAGGAATCCCACCTCTTGGCTAGGGAAGTCTGCAGTGGTAAAAAGCAGAGAGGAGGGTTTTGCCCAAATATATTGTACTAAAAAAAGTGTTTTAACCCCATGCTGAGCAAATGGTACTTGTCCAACAAGTATATGGCACGCACATGGCCATGCACTGGGTGTCTTCCTTAGGAGGAGAAAGGAACATGTCGATCTGGTGATTAGGGCCTGGAGTTTTAGGAGTTTTAGGTAATTGGGAAAATAAAAATGAGAAGTAGAGACTTTGTGTACAAGAATTGCCTGGCTGCCTTGTATGCCTGAGTGCATTGCCAAGAGCTGCAGGTGTTCAATCAGACTGCTTTTATTTGAGGTGCCCAACGTGGATTTAGAAACCACCATGTAGGCAACCCGGCTTGAAAATTGACCTTAATTTCTTCTAATTGCATGTCTTACTCTTCATTATTTTTCTTGTTAAAGACAGAATTTTGAAAGGCGATTCACTAGTGCAGCTATTTTTGACTCATCGCTGACTTTGTCTTGCTTCTTGTTATTTAATGGGTTCCAGTGGCCATATGCTGCGGAGAATCCTGGAACAAAGTGAGTAAACTGGGAGGCATTGCTCGGAAGGATAAATTTCACAGTTGGAAACACGCTTAATACTAAGTCTTCTAACCAGTTTTTCCAGAAATCACAAGCTTGATTGCCATGATATCTGAACATGGCATTAGCTACTCTAATGAGGAAAATAATTGATATGCTATGGAAATTAGGTCTAATTAGATCTCGTTAAGATAAATATCTCAGTTCAGCTGAAAACTTGAAGAGAGATATTTTACAGCATTCCAGATTATAAATATGACCCTTGTTCTTCACCCACCCGTGTATTGGGTTACAACTGGTAGAAGTGAATGTGAAGAGCCTCCTTCCCAGGATTGCTGCAGTCTGCACCCACCTGACACAATAAAAAGTGACAAAGGTGCTGGATTGTTTAAATCTTGCTTAAAACCCATTTATTTTTTACTTAAGTTCTAGGTTCAGATTCTAATTCTAGAACTATGTAACATAATATCACCTGCCTATTCATTTTCTTCAATTAAAGAAATATATAAATGTTTATATATTTACAGATCCACAGCAAATAATGCTCTCCGTCACTCCTTAGCACTGTTTTCAGTGACTTCAGAACATGAATGCTATGTTACATCAATACGTTTTGAAGGAGGAAAAATATTGAAAGCAAACTATAAAAAAAACCAAAGTTCCTATTAAACTTTAAAGGAAAAAGATGTATATGTAAGATTGGCCATCCAGAAGGTGACTAGGTCTTAGTGTTTAGGCTGGGCAGATGACTTACACCCAGATGTATGCCTTGCAAGCTGCTGCCAAACAATGAGCCAGACTCTTCTTCCCAGTGTAGTTACTGTGCAATTAAAAGTAGAATTAAACCTGCTTGGTAGTTGCCTCCGTTTTTTTGCAGGGTGCAGAAAACCGAGATCAAAAATCTTTGTTGTCCTGGTGAGCCTGAGTTTCCAGCATGCACACTGTCATTCTTTCTACAAAGCAAAAGAGAGAGGGATCCATGTTTGCTAATAATTTTATTTGATACCTCCTAATTTTCACAGAATAAGCTATTGAAAATGAACCCTTTAAAAGTCTGCCTTCAGATTATTAATTTTTCAGAGCCCCTGAGCCAGCAGCCCACAGGCCCTAAAACCACTGTGCATCCTGTAACATCACAGGCCGTTTTAAAAAATGTAAAATATTAAGGAGGCAATTTCCATCATTTGTTGTAATCTGTTTTATTCCTTTGCCGCCAGCCTGGCAGAGCTGGCTGTTTTCACCAGCTGCTTCTGTTCCCTGCAGCCGCTAGCTTGCCTCTGGGAGGGGGCACAACGGGAGGTGACCCTGCAGGGCGGTGGGGACATCTCCATGGGGCTTCTGTGCTGCTGAGAGCCCAAAGGTGCAGGGACAGCGCGCAGGACCAGCCTGCACCTGGGGATTTGCCTGTGAGGAGCACTGCTCTCAGGAGAGGCTTCGCCATGTGGGGCCTGGGGCGTGCAAGGGGAAGGCACAAGGGCTTCTCATCCCTCTGCAAAACCAAATATCCGTCTACAAGTCTTGTTCTTGGCAAGTCTTGAGTAAGGGGAGAAGTGCAGTCACCGTTCCTGATGACTTTCCAATGCCTCTGCATCTTGATAAACATACACCTCTGCCCACTGACATTTTTTCTTGCAAAATGAGTGTGGGGGAAACTGTGGCAAGCTACGATGCAATTTGCCTGGGTGAAGGTAAATAATAAGAGAGTAAAACAAGATGACTCTTCATATGACCTTTAAATATTAATAAATTAAATATCTGTTTTCATTATTCCTTTTCTATTATTAATTCTTTTCTTCTTGGTCTTTCTGGCCATTACCGTTCTTCTGCATCTCCCATTGCAGAAAACAGCTACAAACATTGTGAAGATTTCCAAGCACTCCATACATAGATGCACATACACAATCACAGGATGAGATGCCATGCAGACCAGCAGCAGATGTATGTAGATTTCTTCAGTGGGAGTCTATTGCAATGATTTCACTATTTAATTCACACAGCACCAAGGCAGCAGTTTGTTTAAAAAAAAAAAAAAATCTATTTACTCTTTTTGTAACAAACCTAATGATTGCAGAAATGAGAAATCAGCCTGCAAACAGTCCAAATTTAAATAAAATCACCCCCACACTAGACTATAACAGTGGCAGATGGACAGAGGAAGAAAGTGTATATAGTCATATTTTTTGCCATTATAGTATAGACCCTTTCAGATTGCAGCAAGCAACTTGCCATCTGCAAATCTGAGTCCTTCCTTTTCTGCTGAGGCACCGATTCAAGAATCATGATTTTTGAAGTTTGAGTTACAGTATTAAGTGGTTTAGCTCTCATTTTAAAGGCATACTTATCTCAGGATTTTGCTCCAAACACATGGGAAAGGCATCCTGAAAATTTCCCTCTTCTAAAGACAAAACCCAAACCCAGTGGCTTAGGTATGTGGTGAGGCAATGGGTTGCGCACATGAATAGCTTTTTGTCAAGTAGCCCCTTATTGTTGGCATTCTCCACACATTTTTAAAATGCCCTGCAATGTTACAGGATGCTCTGTGGGCAAATGACTTGCTCAGTGTCTGTCTGAAGTGTAGCCCATGATGAGCATGACCACAGCACATGTACTGACCAGCAGCCACGGGTGTTTGGTTTAGCGGTGCCCCTCCGAAAGGTTTAAGAATCTGATCACCGCATAAATATCATTGATTTTAGGGGCTAGATCTTCGTGTAAATGGCTGCTGATTTGGTGGGAGTGTTGATTTTATCCATATTTGCAAACAAAATCTGGGCACGTTCTTAAAACCCCTCCATGTGACATGCTGCCTTCCACACTGTTTCTTCCATAGTTTGGTCTGACCGTGGGTTTAAAAACGGTGACGAGGACATTGCCATCGCAGAGCTCAGATGAGCATATGCAAGTTACAGCCTACCAGGGTTTCTGATGCTCTCACGTTATGGGCAGGGAGTTGCTTAATCTAAGGGTCGCGACTCTCATACAGGTTTAACAATTTTTTTCACTCCGTGTAGCCAGCAGTAACCAAAAAATCTCCTTTGGGGATGAAAGCTGATTTTGAACTTTGTCTGAAAAGGAGAGGATGCAATTCAGTTCTGGCAACTCTGTTTCAAGAGGTGCTGCAGTGCACATTGCGTTTCAGTATTTCTAATTTGCACCAAATCAGGGTTGCTCTCTACAGAGGCAAAAAGAGGAAAGGTTTCCTTTGTTAATCATACGTGCAAGAGCCATGTACAAAATAAAGTATTAAACACAGTAATTACAGTAATTTTTGTTAAAATATTTCCACACAATAAACCTGTGGCTTTGAGAACTCTACCAGAAGCAAAAGAAAAACAATCTGTAATGAAAAAATTGAAATCAGAAGCCACTAATAACACTAAAGGGAGCCCAGAAGCCAAATTAATGTTTCTACAAAGAAATACTTTCCTACACCAGGCAAATTCATAGTAAGACCCTTACCTGGGTCTTTATATATAGGATTCAGATTTCATTTTGAAGCATGCTTTTTACAAACTGTTTAGTGTTCATATGTCATTACCACTGTTGGGCCAGATTGCACCTGGCATCGATATAAACAAAGCTTTGGCAGGAATTCTTTCCTTTGGGATGGAGACATCTGATTTTCAAGCTGAAAACATGTCAGTGTTGCAAGACACTCCAAATAGCCTGTTTTACCAGTGCAGTAAATTAACCCGCCTGGTGTAGTGTTAAATGCTTTACAAACATCGACTGAAGGCGAGGGAGGGAAACAGCAAAAAAAAAAAAAAAACAAACAAAAACATTTCAATAACTTGTTTGACTAGTAGCAGTGAAAAAAGTGCAACCACAGCTTGATGGGAGCAGGTGATCCTTGGGAGATGGGACTGCAGAAGAACAGGTTGTACGAATTTTGTCCCATGGTCAGCCCAGAGAGCGTGCCACAGCATCGTAAGGCACGGAGAAATGGAGAAAAAGGAGTTATATGGATGGTAGAAAGGGCATCTCCCAAGAGAAAACTCCATTTAAAACACGGGTTAGGATACCAGCAAACGGTGCCCCTAACTCATCATAGCCTTGTCAGCAGGAGGAAGTTTTTGGGAAAGCAATTGCATACAAGAGGTTTGTCTCCAATGCTGCAAACCACTGGTGGTATATATATGGTCTATATATAGACCATATGGTATGTGGTGGTATATATGGTCTATACTGGTTCGTAGGACAATGGGGCTCAACCTGCCTGGGGCTCTGCGGCAATTCTGCATATAGGTGTTAAGCTATAACAGCCAGAAAGTAGGTCTGCATGCAGATGGGGTTGAAAAGTCACCCGTCCTGAGAAACACAGGCAGAAGCAATATTCCTGAAAATACATATTTATATCGTTGTTGGAGATCAAGTAGACTGAAGCCATTTTGATACTGTTGTCTTGTTATTTTAATTATCCTAATAGCCATCTATTTACAAACATGCATGCAAGTGGGCTAGAATAATTAATTAATATTCATAAGCACTCACAAAATGTGGCAAAGCTTATGTTGGGGTGGATGATAATTCCAAAGAGGATTATATTTGTATTAACTGTAGATTTATATTAAGTGTATACTGAGTGTAGATTCAGCATGCTTGATTCTTACTTGGGCAGCGATAGAGGACTTAGCTTCCATACTGGCAGAGATTTTATCTGGTCAACAGGAAATGAAAACTGGCCAAGAAACTGCCAACACAGAATCTGAAGCTGTGAAACCTGGTCAAGAAGAAATTAAGCCAAGTAAGCAACAGATGAAAAATTATCTTAAAGCAAAGATCAAATCACTCAGTTGGAAATGAGGATTGTATTGGAAAAGGTGATGTTGAGAGCACGAAGGGACACAGGATTTTAAAAAATATGATATTAATAAATATAATGAAGTGATGAACACCAATAATTTTAAAATAGTGCAACTTAACATTTTTCAAGAAAATAAAAAGGAAATAGAAAGCTTTAATATGCCTGAAGACTTATGACAAATAGCAGAGGGGACTTTAAAACCTTGTTAATCATTTTGAAGAGAATGCCAGGGGTCTGAAGCCCACTTGGGAAGATAATAGTTCAAATAAGGAACCAGGAAAGAAAGAGAGTTTGGTAAGATACACATTTTATAATGCTTTCCTGGTACTGATGTACCCGGTACAGCACCTTTGGCTTTGGAGTAGTCCAGTGGGCTCAAGAGGGACAACAGGCCCGTTTGTGTGCCCATGCTGCAGAAACCTACTGCCTCAGAAGAGGAGACTTCCTAGGAAGTCCATCTGGCCAGCACAGAATGGGGATAGACATGAGTAAGGAATTCACTGATAGATAAGGCCGAACAGCAGTGATGTCACTGTGTGTTTCACCCTCAGAAAATAAGTGAAGTTCTCTAGATGTAGAGCAAACCCTTGACAGGAATTTGGTCTATACTGGTCATGTCCCCATCCCAAGTGAAAGCAAAGACATGCTAACTAGCAATAGACAGCACAAGCACCACAAACATGCTGGTGGGGACCATGTCTTGGTGCCCAGCTGGAATTGACAGGTAGAACAGGGGCACTTCTGGAGATGGTTGGAGCACACTATGACTGGGGCAGTCAAAAGGGTCAGCAGGTTAACCAAGCAGAGAACAGTTTCCATCAAGAAGTGTTTGTTAGGTAAGTAAGACACATTTTCATGAATCTGTTTTGGTAGCCCTCTGTTCAAATCACGGAGATTTACATCAAATCAAAGGGGCAAAAACATTGCTGAATACATATTTAGTCCAGACAGTTACACAACAGTAAAGTAAGCTGGGACAATGCCAGTAAAAGTGATAATTTAATGGGTGTCAAATATGTGAATACTGTATTCCATTTTATCACTGGTGGTTTTAAAATAATATTAGAAAAAAATAAAGTAGTACTATACAAATGCAATTCGTATTACTCAACTATACTGCTGTAAAATCCTGATTGCCCATATAGTTCATTCACACAGGAAAATAAATTATAGTGCTCTCAGCATTCTGGCAAACAAACGCATGCCAAAGTTTTGCATTAACTTCATGTTATTGGTGCTAACTAAATTCACAGCTAAATCGGTACAAAGGCAGGGTCTGGGCTGGCCCAGACATTTATTATGTGTATTAAAAAATGGTCTGAACCCATTTTATTAGTCTTGTATTGGCACTGTATTTGACAGAATCAGTCCAAAAAGTGAGAAAAAAATATGTGATAAGCCAGACAAAGGATTTGAGCTCCAAGCCTGACAGACTGCTTGAAGTAGGTTAAATCCATGTGGGACTTGGACTTGGACGGATCTATCAGTAGGTGATGGAAACACAGGTGAAGGAGGTCTCGTGCTCAAGCCTGGAAAAGAGGTTATGAAGGGAGCAACCTAACTTAAGGGAAGAGTTGTGACAGTCGAGTAATCGATGGTTTAACAAGGTGCCCTGCTTCCAGAGGGCCCCATCAGCTCTGCTGAGGTAACGGTATGGATAATTAAGTGTGGATTTAAGAACGGGGGCTCCTAGTGATGGTTGTTATGGGGGTGCAGGCATTTCCTTGAATCCTACTTGCTACCCTCCTCATTAGCAGGAAAGAAGTGAAATTGTGGGTGCTGAGCTGGCTGGCTCTGGTTCTCCAGGGACAGCTGTGATGCAGGAAAAAAAAAAAAAAAAAAAAAAAAAAAAAAAAACAGCTAAAGAAGTTTCTGTGTTGCCCCTCATAGCTGCTTATTGTCATCCTTTGCAACACCCTTGCTTGAAGCGATGCAATGTTTTGTATGGCCATGCTGTAAGTAAACCAAGCTTTTCAAATGTGATTGCTCTGTGATCCAGTTTGTGTCTTGGTTTGAGAAACAGCTGCACTGAAAGCTCTTACTTGGGGGCAAAATGGGGCATGGAGTGGGAATAATCAGAAGAGGGTAGGGACTGCTTAGATCTTGCAGAAATAAACATGAATTGATTTACCTTATACTTTGATTGGGAAATATGTACCAACCTGACTTTAAATTTTGCAGATATTCCAGAAGCCCCACTGCAGAGCACCTTCTCAGCCATCCCAGCATTAAAAATAATTGATTTCATGAGAAAAAAAAAAATACAGTGAGGTAAAAGAAATGCCACAAGTTCCAGTAATTTGTTCCGCTGCAATCAGGAATATCTAAATGAGGAACTTAAAAAGGTTTCGAAGAAAACCAATAAATAATTAAGGTTTCTTCTCTACGTGTCTATGAAGATGTGTATTATATTGCACCAGTAATGTAGAATTCATCTATTAGTGATGTTCAAATACTGTGACCATAGGATTAGCACAGGGGAGATTTGACCTAGAAAATAACCACCTCCTCAGGTGCCTCTTTCAAACAGGAGAAAAAATCACAGTTTCTTTAACACTGATCATAGGTCTAGGCAGGGACAAATTTGCATCCTCAGATTGGGTTCAGACCGCAGAAAACAACTGAAGTCATTTCCAAAAGGTCCCCACTCCTTGCCGTGAATACATGAGTCATAGAGTTAATCTTATTTTATATACGAGGGCTCAGTCTCTGTCTCAGCTAGTCGCTGCCGAGTCAGGGACGTGCGGGATGTGGCATTCTGGCGCTGCTTCCCCTCTCCCACTTCGGAGGTGTGGGTGAGAAGAAGGGGGTGCAGTTGCTTTTGTACTGCTGCCCATCCTTCGGGGACGCTGCCAAGAGCGAACTGCAAGCTGTAACTGGCTTCCTCACGTCATTAGGAGCATCTGAGAAATTGCTGCCTACAGGAGGTGCTAAAATCTGCCTTTGGGGTGGAGTGGGATTTTTGGGCTCCTTGACTCACCGCGGACACCTGTCCAAGTGAAGGCAGCCCTTCTAGTAGGGAAAGAGGAAGGAACTCTGGTAAAATCCAGGATAGTGAGGTGGGTGTTCGTTAAGGTAAGTACTGGCTGAGAAATACATGTATAAAACAGGTTTGCTTTGTGGGAAGGCAAGAGTTGTGTCGATTTAGTGTGAAGCTTGTGAGATCAAAGTTTTCTGTGTTGAACAACCCCATGGAGAGCTATCTATTCAGTGCTTCTGGCATCCACTTCTTTCAAGCTTCTAAACTTAAAGACATCTAAAATTGTGTTCATGCTCTCCTAACATTATTCTCCCATGGAAGTAATTACTGCAATTACAGGCTACTTTACAGTGCTAAATGCACCTGGTCCGAGGAGGGATCCCGGGTGCCCTCGCCTGGTAGGGCTGAGGGGCCACCTTGCATAGGGACAACCCTCTAGAGCAGGCTGGCTGCGGAGGCATGTGCCTCTGCATCTCTCCATGATGCAAGATAGGACTTCAAGGGGCCTACAGTGTAATCACTATTCTGTGGTTTTTCCTCAGTTCCAGCAGCTGAAGTAGCAGGAGCAGTGAGCCATATCGACGTGGTATTTTTTTATTGTTTAGCTGAGGATATGTTCTGCATGATAAGTTGGCACGTGTGAGTGGCTGGAGGTGCGCAGGCCTTGCTGGAGCACCGTCTCAGGACTGAGCAGAGGGCTGAACTTGGTGCAGTCCTGCCCATACTTCTTTTGGGGCATGATCCCTGCAGAGACCCATCTGTGAAACCACCTTTTGGTTTGGAGAAACTACATGGTTTGCTGCTCCAAAGGAGAGGATGGATAAAAATGAGTAGCTCTGTCTTTCAGACAGTTGGGGCCCAAGGTCTTCAGGTGGAGTTGGGAGCTAAGTTACCTGATGGTGTCGATTTTCTCAGAGGGTCCATAAACAGAAATTGAGACAATTCTTATGATCTCACAAGGAAGTGCAGGACTGCATGAGGTAACCTCTGCTTTAAAAAGCTGCCCATGAAATGTGGTTTAAGGACTTCTCTTTTAGATGGTGCAAGAAATCACCTGGTGGGAGGGCCTCCTAGGGCACGTTGCGTAGCATATGACACCTGCAGAGCAGTTGGTGTCATAAATCCCATGCTAAATGCATTGCATGGACACACATCCACAAAGTGACACCTTTCAACTTTACAATCACAGTTTTTTTGCAGAAGCATGATTTTACTGTGCTCATGACTTGTAAACTCTTGTACTTCAGGAGCTCAGTAGGATTCTGATCACATAAAAAATACTAACTTTTTAGCTTACTGATGCAGATAAGTGAGATAAGAGCTGTTAATCAGTATTTGCACAATTCAAAAAAAAAAAAAAAAAGTTCCAAATTTTCTCTCTAAACTCCCGCCTTTTATTGAGACTGTGGACAGATGGTTAAGGTCTCTTCTAGAAAAGAGGAAGTACGGAGAAGCCATAGTGCAGTTTACCTGATTTTTTCTTAATGCCTTCTATGTTCCTAGGGAGCTCTGAGCACCTCGGGATGGATGCTGGCTCTTTCAATCCAAGCAGGCATAAGCCTTTGGCCTTCCTTTCTTTCTGCTCAAGAATAGTCTTACAGTTAGAGGAGTACTTTTTAATCTAGAAGAATTTTCCCCACCTTTCTCTCGGGGCAGGCTCTCAGTTGTTTTCTTTCTGATAAGCTTTTATTTTCCCTTAGCTTCCCTTTAACATTCTTCTTTTTTTGATATTTGCCTTGTTTGGCTTAATTATATTTTTTTTCAGAATAATTTATTAAATAATTGTAGCCATAATTAAACAACACTTCTGATATTGCACATTTGTTGATCTTCAAAACGTATGATGTGTATCTCACTTAGAATCATCTCTCCTGAAAGCAGCGGCTGAACAGGAATTGATAATTTGCTAAAGTTACATACTTTTGGTGGACAGTTTTGTATTTCGTTATCAGAATTAGCAAAAAGATACATTTATAAAAATGCAAAAATTAACACTTAAATGAAAACGTTTTTCACAGTTATTTATTACCAAGACAATGCATCTTAAACTAAATTATTTTTCAATAAAAAATAGCTATAACATGCAATTAAGCTCATGCGCTGGATGAAAGAAACACATAGCTCTTTTTTTTCATTGATTACATCAGGTTGGATATTTTGTGGTCTCATTTCATCATGCAATAGCTCATTCGGACGGTCCAGGAAGACTAATTAACACTAATGCTTCTAAAGAATTTTCGTTTGTGATGCTAATCTGTCACAAAACAAAAAGAATCCTCAGAAAGCCAGGGAAAAAAGTAAAGAGACTACATCTTGCAGCCAGCTTAAATTAGTGTTAGCTTGATTTGTCTTAATTGAAAGGTTGTTTACATATCTTTTGTAAGTGTTTATAAAAGTTGGCAGACAGAAGAATAGCTGCCTACGTACATGCACAAAATTTTCTTTTATTGGAGCTGTTGTATATGGTACTGTCATTAAAAAAACCTTCTCTGTACACATAGTCTTAAGGTATAAGTCTGTCTCTGTATCTATGTATACACACACAGCATGCTGTATTATTTTTACTACAAACAGATTTATGCTAAGCCCTCAGATTACATGAGTATTTCTACGCGCCAATTCATTCTAGCAGCCTCTAGTTAAATTTCTGTGAGAGGCATGCAACTCCAAAAATATCTTAGACACAACTTGTAAAAATATCTTGCTCTTACACTAATGTACGCATCCCGGATACCCCGGTGCAGCAGAAACGTGCTGCTCGCATCTGTAAAACTCTACAGTTACCAGCCCTGGGTCCTGGGGTGCTGGCTGGGGGGAGCTCAGGGTCTGGTCCTCTGATTCCCCACCTTCCCAGGACCTGGAGCCACGCCATCGCCCAGTCATCGCGTGTGGAAGTTGTCCAACTCTGATGACATTGGACATCGGACGATGGATCTGAAGGATCCACGTTGTCCACGCTGGTAGAGGGAGGAGGGGAAAGGCTTGCTAAGGGTGCGTGGCAGCAAGCAGCTCCCAGATATTCATAAACAGCTTAAAGTGATCTTGTCCTCTAGAAAATACAGGAGAAATTTTGGTGATAGGTGCAGTGATGCATTCCTAGACCTTAAATAAAACTTCTAGGAAAATGGGGAAAGGAGTTAATATTCCTCACCAAAGCATAATTAAATTGCAGATTGGTTTCTAACACTGGCTGCGGAAGTAGTTTGCTTCATTTCAGTGTTGATAGACCATGTACTGCATGTAAAGACAATTAGCAGAGCAGAGAGAAAAGCAGCAGATGCTGGAGATGCACGGAGTTAGATGACTCATTATGTTACGAAGAGTCTCTCTTTCAGAAAAGTGAAAAAGGATTGTACAAAAAAGAAAAGGCTTGAATAGACCAAATAATTTTTAAAGAAAGAATTCAAAGATTTCAGGAAAGAGTAGCAGAAAAATCAGACCCTTGCAGCATGCTGAAGTGCATGTATGCCTAAACTGCAGAGGGGAAATACAGGCACACACGATGGGGTGTGCCTCCCCACTCCTGCCCCTTGTTTCCTTTAGGGTTACATGTTGGTTTTGGAGTGTTCCCTGTTGAACCAAAATAAAATGTGTTTTAAAACTTCATAAGTCTTTAAAAACTCAATTAATACTCTGGTCTAGATGGTACCATAAGAAGTGATTCAATAACTGCTTCCTGAAGGATTTGCAATGTACATATTTTTACATCATTTTTTTCAGTCTAACAAGACTAGCTAGAAATAACTATTTGCCATTTTAAAGGTTTATTCTTACAAATATATATTACATATAAAGTAGCAAACAGCTATGAATCAAGTACCTCCTGTTCTCAGCAACATTCTGCTCTGCATTTACAGCTTTCTTTGTTTCCTTAAAAACAAATGTAATTTTTATTTTCTCTTGCCAAACTAATTTGTGAATTTGAAACAAAATGAAATATCCTTCTGTGTGGCATCACTTCACTGATGGAGACTAAGAATGTAAATATATGTCAGGTTTTCCCTCTGTAAAAACTCAATTTTGCCCTAAAATCCTTTGTGGGTATATATGTGCACTTTTGCAGAATCTTGTTTGAGAGATGCATTTGTAGTGTACGCACTAATATAAGTGACAAAAGATTCCGCAGTGTCAAGCTCCGTAAACAAACCACTCCAGGGAAGTAACATTAACACATAATTGTATGTTTTTATCATGTCAGACCTGTCACAAAAAATAACTTGAATTGTGATTATAGTAATTAATTTTTCCTCTGCCATTTGAGACATGCAAACTTATTATGGCCATGGGGATGATATATTCTGGACTGCCATTGTAGCGCATCATGTATTTACATTTCTATATGAAGAGTTATTACAAAAAGATGTTAACAGGATGAGGTCCATACATACGCATACCTTTAAGTATACCCACTATCTTTACATTAAGACCTGGAGGTCTTGAGAAACAAAAGGGTACGAACATGCAAGAAACATGAAGCGAAATAGATAAAACTCAAGGGGAAGAAGAGATATTTGTCTGTGTATGCCTCTTCCCCACTCTCCTCAAAATCAGGCAGTTCTGGGAAGCACCATGCTCGAAAACTGGTGTGTGGGGTGTCTTACCACTTTGAAAAGAGAGAAGGAAATGTAATTTTTCTCTGCTGTTCCAGTACCAAAAACTGTATTACTCTGAATGTCTTTGTTTCATTATTTCTTTATTAACAGCGTGTCCATGGTGAGTGGGTGGCTGAGCTTCCACTCCTGTGCCATCCCTTCTGTCTCAGAGCAGAAATTTCGGTGTGTTAACTGTAACTTAAAGAAAGAAAAATAAAAAAGAAGGAAAGGTACTGATTTGGATGCCAAGGGAAGATACTGATGCTATAACTTAAGGCACCTATTTAGGTGTACTTGTACTTCGTTTTTTCATTAGCACGCCCGAGGGGTTCCTTCTCTGCCGCCACCTCCTTCCCCGAGTCTCGCGCTCTGCCTGCTTGCTCCCACCCGACAGTAGCCCCGACACTGCACTAATCCTTGCTAGTTTGGAACTAATGAACTCGCTGCTGGGCTGCCGCCACGGAGCTTGGTCCCAAACTATACTGTACTTCACACTCGATTTATTCTCCAGATGGCGAGACTGCGCAGCCCCGCCGCGAGGGACCACCTCTTCCACTGGAGTGTAAAAGTGGACGGATGTTGTTTTCTTTGCAGATTTGATAATTCAAAGCTAGCAACTCGTGAGGATGGGTAGTGATTAGGTTTAATGGGTGCCAATTGAGCCCGCTACACGCGTATTCCCATCTTTAATTTTGGTGTCTGTGTGTCCTGGTGGCGGTTGATTCGTCTGCAATGCTGCATCACCAAAGCTTCTGTCTTCCCCAGTTGGCGTTGCTGCACATGGGAATGAAAATCTTCATGCGTCCTCCTATGAGATGTAAAATGAGCCACATTGACCAATGTTTGTTCCCAATGGGTTTTCCAGCATGAGTAGCATATTTAGCAGTTTTTAATAATGTTAGCATACGATATATAATAATGGAATGTAATTTAATGGCATCACTGTTTCCCATGAAAGTTCTGTTGTCTTCCTCCCTTGTTCAGCTTGATGAAGAGCCCAACCCCTGCAGCACCTAATGGGGTGCCACAGTTCCCAACTGTCCTGGGGTGGACCTATTTGTTTAACAGTCGGGTTTATTTCTTTACCCATTCAGGACAGAGTGTTGCCTGATGCTGTAGAATGAAGAATGGTGTAAATCGTTTCTTTTACTGTTCTTGAAAAAATTGACCGGTCTTATCAGGGACTTTACACACAGTTTGGAAAATACATTTATTCTTGTGCCTACCACAACAAAAATGTTATTGTATCAACTACTGCTTTTTTTCTCTATTAATGTGTTGAAGTAGGCTAACTAGTTTAAAATCTTGGCTTTCATGTGCATCCTACAATTACATTAGCAACGATATTTCATTGCATAATGAGGCAGAAGGCTATCTCTTTTTCATCCATGGAAATTTTATTTATTTTAGTTAATTTAGTCAGAGGTTTTAGTATTTTCTTTTATTTTTTAACCCATGATGTGTTTTACTGGAAGCCTGAGTCGGGATGTGATATACCCCACTAACATCAGTTGGATATTCCCCATTGTAGGAAGGGCAGGCACAGAGTCAGGCCCCTTGGGAGGTCTGACATTGGTCCTATTAGCCTGTTCCACAATTAGAAAATATCGATTGAATCCTGATTCGAAATCTATAGTGCCTAGAAATAGTTTATCGTGGAAAGGAGACGTTTCCGTTCCTGGGGTATCTAGGCAGACAGATCTAAAATGTAGTGGCTCTAAGAAGCCGCATCAATTCTCAACCCAACAGATGGCATGGGTGTGTTAACTAACATAGCAACATATTTTCTATTAAAATATGGGAAAAAACAACAACCCCCTCCCCATGTTTGTTGGTTGGTATAAATTCAGTGAAGTTGTTGGTTATTTTTGGGATACGTACCAGAGGGCTGCACATTTAGTTTATGTAAATTGATAACAGCAACAGCCTGTTAATAAGTGCTTTGTATGGAAATATACCTAGAAAGACACGATCTGTCTTTTTTGGGAAGGGAGTTTGCAGCCTGAGGAGAAAAATAGCTAATGAGATGGTCTACTGCTCATTATTATAATCTGAAAAAATCATAATGAATTAGACTGCAAGTTTTCTAGAGATGTGCCTTGAGTTGGAATTGGATGCTGCCTTAGTGGATAATTTTGGGAGATCTTTATTTTGCAAATTGGATCAGTGTGTGCTGAAACAGTGATAATCTGGCTTTAATTAAAAGCATAAATTGGTTTGGAGAGCGTGCTTCAGCCACTGCTCCAAAGCACATCCAAAAACTTTTGGCCCAGCCTACGAACCAGCGACCTGAAAAGGACAAGGAGGTGGACTTGTGCTAAGTAGCAATGGTATCATGCCGGTTCGTGACATTCGGATGAACTGCACCTGGCTGCAGTGAACTGCAGGCATCTTTGCACAGATTTCCTGATGGCCCACTCACAGCAGTTATGACATTTTGGGCTGTATTTTACAGAAATTACCTCCAAACACAACCCTTTATGGCAGCACAGGGATGCGTACATGCGTGTGCTGTTTGCGTCTCTACGATTGAGGGCCAAACCTTTGGAGAAGCATGAAGAGCAGCCCCAAGCTGACGATTTCATTGACTTTATTCCTTCCCTTTACCCAGTTAGAGCAGCATTTGCCATTGCCTCCCCGCACCCTCGCTGTGGACAGCCCAAGCCCCCTGAGCTTGGGGTGGGCTAACACTGGTCCCTGACCCGACACCCACACACCACCGTTCCTCTCACTGCCTCGCTTCCACCACCTCTGGAAACCTCTTTGGCCCCTCCGCAGGCACCGATCTGTAGCCATCTGGTTTAACTCTACCATCATGTGCTGTCTCACTGATTCATATTAGCCTGGATATTAACTTTGATGATTTTTTTCCCCTCCAAGTTTGCCTGTTTTCTTGCAAAGTATCTCTCTCCAGCGACTGCATATTGTTAAAGTTGTTTCTTAACATTTGCGACTCAGGAGCTTTAAAGTTTTATTAGGATCGTAAAAGCTCTTCACAAATGAAATTACTTTTGATAAGTGTTCATTTTGACAATGAGAATTTGTTAGGGGCTGTTGGCAAGTGGGAGGAATTTGTTGCTGAAACTGAAATGGGCAGGAAGTGGGGAGCCCAAGTACTCCCCTGCCCCTGCCCCTCCTCTTCTTGAGGCCAATAAAAGTGTTGCATTTCAGAAAAGCACCCAGGTATTCTTAATGCAAATCAAATATTCAAAAGACTTTCAAATTTACATTCACAAAAAATAGTGAGTGGCCATGGCAAGCATCTTTAGATATTTTATTTTGTGCCAGCAGGAAATTATCTTTTTACATGGTTCATGAAAATCTACAAACTATTTTGGCGTTGTTTTCACAGACAAGTTGTGAACTCTATTATGAGCTTTAATATGCTCTGTATATATGGAGAAAAGGAAAAATTATATAGCAAAGCCAAATAAGTACATGTACATCTATACAAAATGACATCCATGCTATTTGAGCACAAGCAATATGAAGATGAATTACAAAAATGAATTGTTTTATGCAAATGCATTAACATTCCATTTTTGTGAGTAAAGACTTAGTGCAACACATTATGGTTAGTATACAGAGTTGTGTTTGTTAGACATGTTCAGTAACAGTGGACACAGAAGTCATGTTTTCTACAAGTCGTGGTGGAGAAATATTTAGACATGAAAACTTTATTTGCTAGTTATAAAGAAATGAGAAAGGCAGAATTGCAAAGTGCTGGTGATGACTGCTTTAATAAAAGACCAGAAGTGACAGACATGTCGGGGACAGAAATATACTGGCTGTCTAGCTTTTTCTCCACATCGCTTCTACAAGTTTTCTGCTCAGCATGCTTTTCCGTTGATAGAAAATAAGCTTTTTTTTTTTTTTTTTTTTTTTTTTTTTTTTTTTTCCTGGTGCCTTTAAATATATATATATTTACTGCAGAGAGAAGCAAGGCTGACAGTTGTGAAAACACTTGAAGAGTTTGACTTTGGCCACGCTGAGAAATGTGTTAGGATAAACTCCGTGTCCAGTGGCCTTGCAGAGGAAGATCTAGAGACTCTTTTGCAGTCCAAGACCTTTCCTTCAAGCATGATGCTGCCAAAGGTTGAAAATGTCGAAGAAATAAGATGGGTGAGTAATATCTGTGTAACAACAATGTAGTAGGTTTTGACTGAAGCTGTTGGGCCGAGTTCAACCAGGTGCAGAGAAGGACTCTGATGTGACTCAAATACCATGTAATGTTGTTGCTTGGGTAAAGTAACTGGGAAATGCCTCTGTTTAAATGTGTGTGAGACATGCTATAATAAAAAGTGTATGTGGAGCCTCTTGCCTTTGCAAAGAACATGGGGTTTATTTCTCCTGCAGTCAATGAGGAGTCAATACTGATGAGAGAGTATATTATCAAAAATGGCTGCATCGGTCTCTTGACTCTTGTCTAGATATTCTGCCACGCGAAATGCTTGTCTGCGGCCGTATGCCTTAGCCACATGCCTGGTAAGCGGGAGATGGGGAAAACATGTTAGCAACATGTGAAAAAGTGGGCTTGGGGGGGAAGGTCACTCCTTGGGGCAACTGGAGGAACAAACAGGAAGCTTTTAACTAGTGTTTTTAATTAGCACAGATATTATTTCCTGAGCAGTTCTCTATTTCTTCCTTTTTAATTGCTGACAGGTGTGTTTGTGTTTCATGACTGACTTTTCAGCCAATAAAAACCTGAAATGTAAATGGCTGGCATGTCAAATTACTTAAGAAAACTTTGAAATGGGCCTAATTATGCTGTAATTGTTTTAATTGTCAAGAAGGGGGACATTTGTTTGGGTATGCCATTATTTCTGCACAGTGCCCGTAAAGGAGCAACGTTGCGTGCTTGGGCCCGCTGTTTTTGCGAGGTGCTGGCCGAGCAGCCGGAAGGCCGGCCGTGCTGGCAGGCCGCGAGATGCGTCAGGGCCTCTTCACGGCGTGGCACCGAGCCTCTGTTGCACTCTGAAGTCAATACACGATGGCACCCCGAGCAAACGTGTCAGCCCCGCCATCAGCAGTGTCCCCATGGCCCAACTTTTGATTCAACCAGGCCTGTGAGCCTCGGGCGTAGCTCGTCACGCGTGAAAATTCACGCTGCCAAAATGGCAAGGACATCGAAATGGCAGGGCCCTTGAAATGGCAGCGTGCTTGCTGCCATGAAGCGGGCTCTGGGCTGGGGTGAAGGTGGGACCCCTGGATCTCCCGGTCCCTTCCTTGGGGCTTGGGGCTGGCCATCGTTGCAGCTGGCTCAATGCCCACTGTCCACGCCTGCCCATGCTTCCCTCCCGCCCAGCCGAGCCCTCGAGTACAAAAAGCGTGCTCTGCTTAATGACGCTGGCTCGTTTCAGAAATCCCGTGGCTTCGCTCCTGCCTGCTTTTTTTTTTTTTTTTTTCCAGGCTCCCAGCCTAAGAGAAGCTGTTTATTTTTCCCCCCTCATTTTTATTTATGCGGAGCATAAAACCTGGAGGCTGATGCACAACTAAAAGATGGGCTTACTTGTTTTCTTTTGTGTGAGAATCTCTTGCTCTCCTTTTGTCCCTAGTGTGGGTACTTGTTTGACTGGCATGGCTTATTGGACTATAACAAGCGTAACTCTCCCTCCTTTGTGGCGGGACAATTCTCCCACAAATCCCGAACAGTGTGCATTCTTCCCAACACACTATTGGGTGTGCACGGGAACTGAAAGAATTGCGGGGGCCTGCTACTTCATCCCCTCCCCGAGCTTTGTTTTCTTCCCTCCGCCTTCTTCTTTCCCCCCTTCTCCCTGAAATGAACACTTTACCAGGCCGGAAACATTTAATCGTCTCCTTTTGAAAAAAATTAATTGAAACTTCTCCACTAGTTACCTTTTGTAGCGGTGCTTATTGCAATTTTTTAAAAGGAAGAGGAAGGGAGACACTGTTTAATTAAACCTTCTTTATTTTTTGTTTACCTGCAAAAATAAAAATAAAAATAAATGTCATCAAAAATCTCAGGAGTGTGACTTTTAAAATATTTTAACATAAAAGAAGAGCTCCACTGTTTTAACTTGCACCTAAAATATAAATGCAGTAGCACTTTTTTACTTTTTTTCACAGAAAAAAAAAAATAATAAAAACCAGATAGGAGTCTTTAGAATATACCCTGATGTAATTTTATTACCTCATTTTCTGTGTTTGCCTGTATAAAGTTTACTGTGTTGTGCTGCCACGGTACCTGCCCGACCATACACTTGCACGTGTGAATTACACTGATTTTTTCTTGCTAGCACATTTTTGGTTGGAATTCACTTCTCCAAGGAAAAGTTGCAGAGAGGGCCCCGGTGGTGATGCAAAGCAGGGACGGGAAGGGCAGAATTCTTCGTCGGAGAAAGCTGTGATTTATTTTGGCCTAATTGTAAAGTTACTGCAAATTGCTCGAAAGCTTTTTAAAGATCTCGGTGATTAGATTTTCCTTCTTTTGGGGAGGGGCGGTGGGGGGAAGCTAAAAGGGGAAATAACACCTCTAATCCAGCTTCTGGTAAATAGGCTGCCAGCTTTTAAAATGAGTTTCCTTTCTATTAGTCAGAATATTATGCTAAGCCTTAAGCATTAGTTTTTTATGTTGCCATAGCAGCCTTATTCCTGCAGGGTTGTGACCTGCGATGATTACAGTACAAAGCTTATAGGGTCTTGAAACCCCCTTTGAAGATGAAAAGTCTTTGATGGTTTATATTTATGCAAATCTCTTAGATATGATTTACCCAACTGAGACTGAATGGAGAGATGATTAAAATTCCCTTTCCTTTGATATCCATTAATAGTTGAATATTCCTTAAATTTAAAATATATGCATATGTTATTTTTGTCTTTATTTACAGCAATATTTTTGCCATACCTGCAATGTGTTTATATCCGCGCAAATTGCTAGATCTAGACCGACATAATAGATTTACAATATAGGGCTGAGGGTTTTTTTTTTCCCCTTTTTTTTCCCCCTTTTGAAAGGGGAAAAATCTGTGCAAGAGCTTTTGTATGTTTCCAGATGATAGATTTTGGAATTTGGGCTACCCCACTGGCAGCTCAGAGCTAGCTGTGAACTGGTCTCATGGAAAAAATTGGAAAGCTTTGGTCTTCAAAGAATTAAACTTCCTTTTTGAGGCCTTCCTAGGTAAGCTAAAAATTATGAAGAAAAGCCTACTGAACAAAGGGTAGCGGTGCCGTAACGAGTAACACGGATGCCTGGGCGGCGGCACGCTGTGGCGGTGCTGGTGCTGGTGCCTGTACTGGTACCAGTACCATTACTGGTGCCTGACCCAAGGCAAGGCAGGCACAGAGGTCGGGCACCCAGCACAGCCCAGGCCAGGGGCACGCACCCACCATCCACAAGTGAGCCCTGAAACCTTGAGGTGCGCAGCCGCAGGCCTGCACTAGAGCTTTCTGCCTTTTTTTGAGTTAAAAGTTTTGCGTTTTTTTTGTGTCTGTTTTTTTTTATTATTATTATTCTGTCTTGTTTTGGTTTGGTTTGGTTTTGTTTTTCTTTTTTTTTTTTTTTGGGGGGGGGGGGGGCGTTGCTGCCAGGTGAAAGATTTAAAGTGCTGCATGTGCGTGTGTGTACTTTTTTCTCGTGTGCCTCATGCTGTCTAGTTTCAGTTCGCAGACAGATTTGTGCACCACTTGAAAGGCCGAACACTTGCAGAACCAATGAATTTTATCCCTTTTGTGGAAACTGCCGTGGGGTTGCTCAATTTTAAGGTAAGCAGGTCTGGATGCGGTTGAAGCGTTCGTATTTTGCCCCCCTCAGCCACCTGGGATGCAGAGCCCTCCATACTCCTGGCATGATTTCTTGAAGGAAGAGAGGTTAAAAAAATGCTAAACATATTTTTCAATCCCCATAACATCCCTATGCTTGACTCTAATGTTTGTACTGCAAAGGCCTTCGTAAATCCAAAATATTTCGGTGGAAGAACAGCTCCAGATAGTCCATGCCGACTAATGAAACCCCTCTGCATTACTATCAGCATTTTTAACAGACTTCAAGCGGAAACCTGCTTCTCTGAAGGACTGTAGTACTCACACTATTGCAATAAAAGACTACTTAGTAGCTGTCAAACTTCACTGTGATATAACATTTAATTAGAAAAAAGAATGATCCTAATTTCACTACTGCTAAAGTGGTATCTTTATAGTGTTTTCTACCGACAACACCTCAACCAAATTTCACGTTACGGCTTTTTGTGTGTGATGGGGTGTTTAACGCTGCGGTTAGAAGTACAATTAACTTTTAAAATATCAAATATCCGAAGAGTAATTTTAAACCAAACCTTATTTTTATGGTGCTTTTTAACACAGATTACCCCCCAGCCTTTCATACCCAGCCCAGGCTTTTCATAAAGGACAGGCAGCACGGTGACAAAGTGGCAGAGCCCCTGCACTCACGGGGGACGGGGGGCTCCCCCCAAAGCTTGACGGTGAAGGTTTGGGGCCAGCTGAGGACACGCGTGGCAGCAGCAGCTCGAGAGCTGCCGGCAGCCCCAGCCTGCTGGTTTGGCGCAGCCACGTACCTCCCCACACGTAATAAAGCATCACCAGACAGGCACACTCCCGTTCGGGGCGCATATGCAGAATTAACTCGCCTTTGCAACTGGCTGGGGTTTTTATTCGCTTACTGTATTTTATAGGGATTTTTTTAGTGCTGCAGTCCTTGATGTTGGCGTGGAGTTGCCTTTTAAAGCATTCTGCTTAATAATAATTTTGTGCCCCACCGGCTGCCATGTAAGAACACCCACTAGCAGAGTTTGTAATTACATCTGCCCCTTTCTGCATACCTTTTCCGTAACAAATATTAATATTACAAACATCAATATAGAATAGTAATATTCTGGAAATGCACATCTTTATATAAAGCTACAGTACCAAAATTCTGCTTGCTTTTACTTTAATTATATTCTGCAGTACTTGTTGCATTTTTAATCTCCGCAGCTACTTTTTAATTAGATGTTGCAGAGGAGTTTAAATTGGTAATTTATCCAATCAGGTATCCACCATTGTTTTAAACCATTCACATTATTACTGTAATAACAGAGATTCTGATCCTTCTTGCATTTTTCTCGAGCAGGGATGCTACATGTCAAACCACTCAAAGTTAATACTTTTTGTTTGCTTTTAAGCAGCATTTGAGGAGTGTTTTGTCCTTTATTGTTGCATAAATATCTGAGACGGCAATTGCAGTAATACCACGGGCATTATGGTAAGCTCTGGCCAAGAGGTAGGGAATCTGCTATGATGTCCTGCGTTTCCACAGCGCAAGCATATCGGTGCTCAGGGCAAGATAATGTTTGCTGTTTTGCTGAGTCATTTTAAAGCATTGTGCACAGCCGAGTACCTACAATGGCTTTGCTTAATAGGAGCAATTTTAGCTGAAGGATTGCTAGATTTTGGTAGTACTGAGTTGATGTAATATCCTCGTAGTCTCTCTACTTCCTGCATTTCTGTAAGAATTAATGATATGCTCTCATTTGAAGGCTGTCTGTGAAGAAGCATTGAGAGCAGGATCCCAGGTTGGCTTTCATTTGGACGCAGTCGTCTTTGGAGGAGAGGATTTCCGTGCCAGCATAGGTTGTTACCTGTCTGTTTACTATAAGGGTTAATGGCATTTGCATGTGATTTATCCCCATTGCTTTAACGACACCAATAAGTAAAGTGATGAAAATACTTGTTTCTGCATTTTACATTTTCCCTTTTCAACTTATTTTTTTTCAACGTGGGATGTAAGACTGGGAAATTAAAACGTGGTTCCTGTGTATTACAGGGCACTGACACTTTCTTGTGCTTCTTGTCATGTGGTAGCAAAAATTGATGGAAAAAGAAAAAAAAAAACACAAGTTGAGTCACTGAAATTATTTAAAAATACAGTGCCCATAATAAATAAGAACTACATTGAAATTCCTAGAATTCTTATGTCTGGTTTATTTCTGTTTTACAGTCAATTATCACTCAGGATTTTGACATCTTCCACAAATACCCTCCTGTCACATTTTACAATGATAAATTTAAATAATGTTTTATGTCAATACAGCAATCTCTAACATATATTCATGTGAAAACATTATTGATCTTCTTCAAAAATGGAAAGTATTTCAGAATCGTTTTTATTCAAAGCCATTTATCTCCTTATTAATCTGATTTAGTTTAAAGATAATAGTTCAGAGGTATTGATGTTTAAAAATAAATATGTTAATGTAAAAAATCAGCATTGATTTGTTAAATTATTCCTTACAAATTGGAAATCTGTGTCTAAATAGTGACCCTAAGGAAAGGGAACATATTATTTTTTCACACCAGCCTTCCTGTGAGAATGCTGCTTAGCTGGTGCACCGCGAACACATGAAGTCTTATGAATACTTTTGGTTCTTCTCAGAAGTCGTCTACTATCATTTTTCATCCAAATACTAAAGCTTAAATATTCAGCTTAGGACATCCGTTGTGACAAGAATCACAACCAAGGAAAGTGCAATTCTGCTCTCAGTGTGAATTTTTTAACCATTTAGTTGTAGCCAGTGTGTCGATTTGTATAAAGCTTCTCGTGCTGTAATGCTTCTCGCTGCACATACAATAATACAATCAGATAATTACTGCATGTTAGTCCTAACATAACTGTCCTTACCAGCCAAAACTTCCATTGACTTCAGGCTTACAACTTCTGATTTGAAATGAATCAAAATCTGAATTTTATAAGCTAGTGTAGAAAGAGAGATTTATTTATTTTGCTAAAGCAGCTTATTTTTTTTCCCCAAGAGTATCATTCTGACAATACAGCCTTGCATCCCACTTTGTTTTCTAAATCAGTTAAATGAAATCTCAAAATTTCTTTCTTTCTTTCTTTCTTTCTTTCTTTTTCTTTCTTTCTTTCTTTCTTTCTTTCTTTCTTTCTTTCTTTCTTT